>NC_089490.1:219826607-220149941 GCF_036850765.1 Saccopteryx bilineata | reverse complement strand
TCCAATGAAATGCAGATGAGTTTGCAGCAGAGAAAGTGAAGGGTTTATTAGTAAGGAAGTGGCACCATCCTGGAGTCACAGGTGAGCCATTGCTCTAAGCTCTGGCTTCCCAATGGCGTCTAGAGGATGGGCTGTATAGGCAACTCAACGATTTAGCATCATGGTCAGGGTTGTGGTCTTTCTTGATTGGTTGATGCAAGGAAAAGAGTATTTGATGTCAGCCATGGAGTTCATTGTTCTATCTGGTTTTGCAAGGATGTGGTTGGTTGGGTCATTCTGCTTTTCTGTGTCTGGACAAGAAACAAAACCGAGGCCTAGATGTTATCTTAAGTCTGGCTGAAACTCTGTCTCTGTGGTCAGTGGACTTGAGCCTTTGTTTCTGAGATTATTCAATGCTGACCAGAATTTCATTGTCTTGAGGGCTTCATAACCAAGGGAGTAGATGGATGGACAAGGAAGAAGGAGGTGGGGGAGTCAGGGTGTTGGATAAGGCCATTTGGAATCAAAAGGAAAGAAAGGAGAAAAGATCATATTAAGGAAACATAGTTTCTGCACACTTACAATATCCCACGAGTTGCTCTTGTTGGAAAATGGAGGAAGCAGATGTGGCCAAATGTAGATAGTTGTCAACCTGGATTAAAATCCTAAATTTGTATAGGCCTGAAACCTTTCAAAATCAGAAGTTACTGGAGGAAGAAATCAGAGACTATTTCTAGGAAGTTAACTATCAGTATATATTAGAATTAACCTTTATATAATTATATATAGGGACAACAGTAGCATGCCACAGGGTCATCATAGGGAGATGTGCACACTGAAACTTCTGAGGAAGTTTATGTTGAGTGGATCCAGGAGTCATGTCTGGGATGCAGGGATGGAGGTTGGGCTCAGGCACAGCACACCTTCCTGTCTGGGGCCCTCCACCCTCTCCATTCTCTCTCCTCCTCCTCTCCCTCCTCTTCCTCCTCCTCCTCCTCCTCCTCCTCTTCTCCTCTTTCTTCTTCTCCTCTTCCTCCTTCTCCTCTTCCTCCTTCTTCTTTTCCTCCTTCTCCTTTTCCTCCTTCTCCTTTTCCTCCTTCTCCTCTTCCTCCTTCTCCTCCTCTGGAATTTAGCCCCGTTTCTATTTGATTTTAGGCCTCTGACCACAGAATAGTGGACAAATAGTATTTAAATCATAATGATTTGCCTTTGAAAAATCATGAACATATATTTTTATTTTATTATATATTAGACATAATTTGAATATAGTTTCTTCAATGTAAATGTAAAATTTTAGCTGTGGTACACACTTCCCTGGATAAATTAAATTTGTACAGGATTTTATCTGTAGTAATTTAAACTCAGATTCTAACATTACATATTGTAGTTGATATAGAGCAACCTTTACAAGTGGTGTCTTAAAAAATATATAGCATCTTCTCTGTTTTAATAAATAACAAAATTGCACAATGTTTTAAATTCATTGATATTAGAACTATGGCTTTCTGTGTCTGACACTTGAAATATTAGTAATTCATAAGTTAAACAGTTCATTAGCTGGGCTAAGTAGGCATAAATACTCTTTTTATTATCAAAACAAGATCTATTTTGAAATAAGTCTAACCAGTTGTTAGCAGAGAGACTTTTAACAGAATATTCAGTGTCCATCAAATTTATTTTGACTTCTCAAATATTTCTCCATGACAGAATTGTTCTACTATGTTCCATGCCATTTAAACTTACTTTGATTTTTTCAAATGGTTCAAAATGAGCTCCGTGTTTCTTATTTTTTCACTTATTCTGTCTCCTAAGTTTCAGAATATATTGTCTCATGTGTCAAATATCACATGTTTAACTCTAAATGTGTTGTTATTGCTGAGAAAAGAATTTTAATTTCTATGTCTATTAATATTCTTGCATCCAAGAAATGCATACAGAAATGTAAGCTGAAGTGAGGAATTTGGGGAGCTGGGAATGTTTGATGTCTAGTACTCCAGGGCTGAGGAGTAGAGCTGGTGTGGAATAATTTTAGTCAAGTCAGTAACTGAAATCACATCCTAACAGGTTCCTCTCGGCCCTGGAGCAGTGAGCTGCTTCACAGAGACCTAATATTGAGCCTCTTTTAAGGGAACTTTGATGTAGTTACCAAGGCATTTGTTGACTTTCAAAAGGCAACTTCAACCGTTAAAAATACTTCGTACAAATAGGACACTGTTCGTGAAAACTTAGGATTTCAAAAGCATCCTGATAAAAAATCCTTTCTCTTTGGAGTTACATAATTATAAAGCACAGAAAAGACAGAGCTTTGACCCAAAGTTAGCTTGAAAGAACTGGGGTTGGCCGTGAGAATCTGAAAAGAGACACAAGCAAGAACTCCATTTAAATGTATGTGTCTGTCATTCATATTTGTGTTAAAAAACAATAGAATCACAAGCTCCTTCCCCAGTGCTGCTGCAGCATCCAGTGTCTCTTTATTTCCCATCACAGCAACAAACCCAGCCCCTCTGTCAGCTGGAGACCAGGCTCCTCTTCTGCTGTTGTCAAGGCACAGACCAGTTTGAAGCTCTCCAGTGGCCAACAGCTGGCCCTTGCTAAACTCAGTGTAACGTAGTCCCCTCTTTCCATAGGACATGCAAGCCAACAGTTTTCCTGGTCATTGGGCCTTTAGGGGTTGGCTGCAGGGAAACTAGAAGGTGATGAATGATTTGTGAAGACAGTGGTCTCTGAGAGACACAAGGAGATAGTGGGCCTTCTTCTTCCTCCTGGCAGGCAGCCTCCTTCCAGAATTATTCACTGAGACTTGTGCTCTGCATAATTCTCCAGTACTGACGTAGTTATAGTGTTTCCCATAAATAGAGTAAATATACCCTATACATGTTTTTTGTTATGCACTGAATGTTTGAGTTAGTTTCCTGTATTGAAATAATATACCATATAAATTCTACTCAATTGTCAAAGGATTTCTTCACTGAATTGCTTTTATAGAAAGTGAGATTTCATTGCATAGCAGACATATATGTTACTATAAGTTTTGTCAGTGGCCGGGCTATGTATTGTTTTGGCTGTAGTGTTACCAGCATAGGGTTCTTGGGTTTCCCAAGAGGAAACCACAGAGAAATTTACAGACAGACTCCAGAGCACAAGGGAGGCCGCCCAGAGGAAAAGAAGGGCCTCTGAAGGTTTGGGGGATGGATCTGCTTGGCTGCTTTTGTAAGCTGGGAACAACAGGAGCTTGCATGAGAAAGTGGGCTTTATGAAGAGGCAGGCTTTCTGAAGGGTTGGAGAGTGGAATTTTCTGTGTTAGTTAGGGTTGAGTTCTTGGCAACAGTCTTTTTGCCAGTGCTATGGGGATGAGATGTCAGACTGCTCATTAGTACTACCTTAGAAAAGTTATGTATGGGTCTGACTTTGACCAGCTATGCATGCAGGTCAGTAGGTTAAGCATAGGCAATTAGAAGGAAGGTAAAATCACCAACTTCAGGGTTTTTGAGTAAGGAGTGGGGAGGTGGTGACATTTTTGCCCAAGTTTCTTCTGACAGCCTAGGTAGTCTTACCTTGGCTTCCTGGCCACCCTGTTATTTTCTATTACTAAGTCCAAGTCCCCACGCTGTCTCAATAGTACTATTCCTGCAATGTGACACTGAAAAACCTTTATCAAAAGATTCCCAGCCAGGGCACACAGGAGAGGCGCCCGTCTGCTTCTCCACCCCTCCCCCTCTCCTTCCTCTCTGTCTCTCTCTTCCCCTCCCGCAGTGAGGCTCCATTGGAGCAAAGATGGCCCGGGCGCTGGGGATGGCTCCTTGGCCTCTGCCCCAGGCGCTAGAGTGGCTCTGGTCGACAGAGCGACGCCCCGGAGGGGCAGAGCATCGCCCCCTGGTGGGCAGAGCATCGCCCCCTGGTGGGCGTGCCAGGTGGATCCCGGTCGGGCGCATGAGGGAGTCTGTCTGACTGTCTCTCCCCATTTCCAGCTTCAGAAAAATAAAAAAAATAAATAAAAAAATAAAAAGATGGAATGTGCTCCATCTGGTTTTTAAATCTTCCCACTCTACTTCAGCATGACATCATGCAGCATCTCTGCACCGTCCCAGCTGATGGTCATCTTTCATGATCCTGCTCAGATGTCACCCCCTTAAAAAGGCCTTTCAAACTGTCCTCCTAAAGTCATCTCATCCCCCTTGTTATTTTGCATTTCTCTGTTTCTTTTCACCCTAGCCACTGTTGCACTGTAATTGCCCTTTTTGTTTTTGTTTATTGGGTAGTTCCTGTCTTCCTCACAAGCAGGTTAGCTCCACACAGCAGGCCCATGTGCATTTTATTCACTGAGCGATCCCCAGCTCCTTGCAGAGGCTGGGCACACAATGATAATCATTATTTGATGAGTTAATGAAATAAAGGTTCACCTTTTATTTGAGCCTATTGTTAAGAATCTTTAAATCTTAGAAATTTTTTTGTTTTTGTTTTTAAGTGGGAGGAGGGGAGATAGAGACACAGACCCTTCCACATGCGCCCCGACCAGGATCCACCTGGCAACTCTTGCCTGGGGGAGATGCTTGAAACAACTGAGCTATCCTCAGCGCCCAGGGTTGATGCTTGAACCAATTGAGCCACAGGGGAAGGGGGAAAGATGGTGGGGAGGGGAGAAGCTGGTCACTTCTCCTGTGTGCCCCGACCAGGGATTGAACTCAGAATGTCTGCACGCCAGACCGACGGTTTATCCACTAAGCCAGCCAGCCAGGGGCAAATCTTAGAATCTTGAATCAGCCTTAGGATCCCTTTAGTCCTGCTCTGTCGTTTATGGTTGAAGTGGGCTGTTTTAAAGACCAGAGAAATGCCTAGGGTAACAACACAGCATTAGAAATGTGTGTGCAAACAGGGCATCTGGCTCACACACCACTGCTCTAGAGGCTGGTGCTGCAGTAGCAAATGAATTTCTCAGCAGTGACGTTTTGCAAATTAAAATATTCTATAAATATTACAGGTAAGCTAACAAAGGCAAATGAGTAACAGATGTGGTATAAGATAAAAATAAAATCTGAATGCATTGTCCCCCCTGTATGTGAAAATGTTTTATATTGCTTTTATATATTCTCATTTGATGTCTCTTTGTTATTGTCATATTGTAATTCTGAAATTCTGATTTCAGCCTATTCTCTTGACCAAAATAAAACCAGGAACATAAAAAGCACCATGGAGGTGTACAGTAACAATTAGGACACTTGTGTGTTTGTACCAACAGGGTTTCGGAAGGGCTGAACGTGGAGTTGAAGTGACAGGAGAGAAAACCAGATTACTAGGAAGAAAGAGTGTGATGGTGTCAAATAAAACATTTTTGTTTAGATTTTTGTGAATTAGTACAGTGGTTCAAATCAGAAAAGGAGTGGCCAGATCAGGAAAATGGATAGATATAAGGATAAATTAATAAATTAAATATTCATAATGTGAAACTTACTGAACTCAAGGGGTTTGTCACTTGGGGTGTTTTATTCAGGAAGGAGATGTGATTAATGTGGTTATGACAAGGTAGATTTATTTACTTTGTAGCAAGTAAAGGATGCGGATTCACAGCCAAAGCTCAGGGAAGGGAGGCTTAGCTGTGGTTTATATATATATACAAGGATGGGCAAGTAGGTTTACAGTTTTGAGTATGTGAAACACAGTTTATTTCTGCATTAATATTTATTAATTATGTATTACTTATTATTATTACTTTTGCCCACCCAGGTACACTGTTCTACCAATTACTGTTGACTTCTTTGCAGTTGACTACATGTACCCTTTGAGTTCCTGAGCAGTTACTCCTGTTGACAGCTGCATCTGCAAAATACTGTGCTGCATTTTAACATTTAGCGAGACAGGCATTTAGTGAGAACTGCCCAAAACTTGAGACTCTTGTGCAGATATCTAACATTATCCCGAGATTTTTCACTCCTATTCTTGCAGCGATAGGACGGGGTTCATTCTTCTGTAACTGCTTCCTACTGAACAGGGAGTGAAATTCTCTGGCTACCTGCCTTAAAAGTCTTTGGGTGCCTTAGGTCCTGGGATTCTTGAGAACAGCAGCTGGAAGGTTGACAGTGGTTCACAGGAGTACCTTGGATTATCTTGTTGCTTGTTTTCACTGGGTGGTAGACCTGGCTTCACTCCAGAGTAATGTATTCAGGAAGCTCTGTCTTGTACTTTGAGAGAAGAATGAGTTGTTAATAACACTAAATGAGGCCCTGTCCATGTTGGGTTGAGTTGATCTGTGGGGATCCTGATTTATAGGTTTTTAAATATACCCAGTCCCCTGTGTCATATGGGTGCAGCTCTCAGTGTCTATTGGTGAAGGTAAAATCTGGTTAGCATTTAAGTTTTAAGTTACCTTTTCTAATTGGATAATATGTTTAACAGCCTATTCTATAAAATAGGTCCAGGACATCCTAAAACTTGAAAGGAGCCCAGCAGAGGCTACCATACACTAGTTCAAAGGGGACTCAATGTAAGCATTCCTTTAGATGCCTCCCTGACCCAGGTCAGGGCAATCGGCTTATCGTGGGTTACTGGCACAGTTTGGCCAAGGTCTTTTTGAGCATTTGATTACATTGTACTGTTTTTCCCTGAGGACTAGGGTCTACATAAAGAATGGAAGACCCAGAGAGTTACTTCATGTAACTCCCTCACATCTTCCCCTTTGCTTCTGGTGTAGAATATAAGTGGTGAAATCACCATTTTCTGGAGCATTTTTCCAATCTCTTGAGATTTTGCTTCATGGCAGTTGCCATCAGTTTAGCTCAAATAAACTCATAAAAATTCTTATAGGTTTGGACATTTTTTATGTTGATGCTTGCATTTCCCTGAGCACCAAAAGTGGTTCCCATCTGACAAGCCTGCAGCACCTTGGCTGAGGAGGACAAGCAAGTGAGGTCCTCATTTGCAGTGGAGGTGAGCTGCATTAGGAGATCTAACCAGTTCTGTCTGCGAGCAGTTTGAATGAGACCCAGAGAATTTGAGAGCCTGTGCTACTTAACTCCTTTCATTATGACCACTGTGAAAGCTGGCTTATTGTCACTTTGAAAGGCCCTGCCTTTACAACATCATTGCCCCTTTCAGTTTTGCCTGGAAGTACTTCAACCCATCCAGTAAAGATATTTATTAACACTGCTAAGTACTAGAACCTTCCAGGAACTGGGAAGTTGCTTTAAAGTCTACCTGTCAGTCTTCTTTAGGAAACATTCTGGGCCTGGACTATGGAGGTTTCGTATGTGCACTAGTCTATGTGCATTGCACAAGCTAGCCAGGACACTATTAATAACGACACTTCTTATGGCCGGTACTGCCACTGCCTGAACTAACCATTTCTACAGCACTTCCTTCCCACCATGGGCAGAACCATGGACTTCTTTTACTACTTCCCGAGTTTTCAATTCTCCTAGGTTCTTTGGCCCAAGTTACCATGCCTTTGGTAAAATTTCTGAAATCACACTTGCTCACAAAACATCTCCTTCTATCAGTGAGATTCTTTGAGGAAATATGGCCTGTACTTCTTTCTTCTCATTCCCCAGAGGAAGAGGAGCAGTCTCATTCAAACTGCTCGCAGACAGAACTGGTCATTCTTCCTATATAACCCCAAGCACATATCTTTGTACGTTAGCCACAGACTGGCCTGGAGTCCCACAGCCAGACCGTAACCGCTCAGTTTCATCTGTTGTCTAGGTAAGAGATCCTCTCCTAATGCAGCTCACCTCCACTGCAAATGAGGACCTCACTTGCTTGTCCTCCTCAGCCAAGGTGCTGCAGGCTTGTCAGATGGGAACCACTTTGGTGCTCAGGGAAATGCAAGCATCAACATAAGAAACGTCCAAACCTATAAGAATTTTTATGAGTTTATTTGAGCTAAACTGATGGCAACTGCTATGAAGCAAAATCTCAAGAGATTGGAAAAATGCTCCAGAAAATGGTGATTTCACCACGTATTTTATACATTACAAGCAAAGGGGAAGATGTGAGGGAGTTACATGAAGTTGACTGGTGATAGATCAGGGAGGAGGAAGACAGCAAAGCTGGGAGTCTCTGGGATTAGATAAACACTTATAGACACATAGTTCTTATACCCAGCTAGGTATAGGACAGTTAACAAGTAGTATGATAATAGTAATGAGGGGAGCCTGACCAGGTGGTAGCACAGTGGATAGAGCATCGGACTGGGACGAGGAGGACCCATGTTCGAAACCTCGAGGTTGCCGGCTTGAGCGCAAGCTCACCACCTTGAGCGCGGAGTTACTAGCTTGAGCGTGGGATCATGGACATGACCCCATGGTCGCTGGGTTGAGCCCAAAGTTAGCTGGCTTGAGCAAGAGGTCACTTGCTCTGCTGTAGCCCCTGGTCAAGGCACATATGAGAAAGCAATCAATGAACAACTAAGGAGCTGCAATGAAGAATTATTGCTTCTCATCTCTCTCCCTTCCTGTCTGTCCCTATCTGTTCTTTTCTCTCTGTCTCTGTCCAAAAAAACAAAACAAACAAACAAAAAACGAGGGGATTTGTGGGCTCTACTTTAGTGTGGGGGCTGTACCCTGGGGGTTTTCAAAAGATTACTCATACATTTCAAAGGCATGTTATACAGTATATTATAGGGGAAAATATCACCCTACATGACTACCTGCCATAAACTGCTTTTATGTATTTATTTTTTTTATTTACTTTGAGAGAGAGAGGGGAGAGAGAAAGAGAGAGAGAGAGAGAGAGAGAGAGAGAATGAGAGAGTGAAGTGGGGAAGGAGCAGTAAACATCAGCTCCCATATATGCCATGACCAGGCAAGCTGAGGGTTTTGAACCGGCAACCTCAGCATTCCAGGTCAATGCTTTATCCACTGTGCCACCACAGGTCAGGCATAAACTGCTTTTAGTTGAAAGTTTTATTCAGACCATCCTGTTACTTTAGGTCTGAGTCTGCAAGGCCGCCACAGGGAGGCCTCCCCTGAGCTTGTCAGATTCAGCATGTGACTCATTTTTTGTCCACACAAAGCTTGGGTGCCATTCTCATTCCCATCAAGAGTTCCACCCTGCTTTGGGCACTCCAGAAATGCACTCCTTTTGTGAAAGTGGGGTAGGGGACATAAAGCAGATGTGGTTAGTAAAGGCTGAATGACACTGAGTAAGCTAAGAAGATGCACTTAGAAAGCATGCCTCCCAAATCCATGATAGACTTCCAAACTGGAGCAGGGCTGCCTTGCACAGGACAGGCAACTTCCTACCATTGACCCATTTGTTATATTTCTTAATTTATATAAGCATTTAAATTCTTTAACTCAAAGAGGGCTCTTTTTATCCAATTCTGAAGAATGCATCCCAAGGGGTTGCTGTCAGGGAAGGAATGGAGTTTCCTGGAGCGAGCGTGTTTACATGTAAGACAGGGCCAGTGCACAAAAACACCAGGCAAGCAGACAAAGGTCACCTGGGCCACTGAGTTACCTGCAGGTGATCCTCCTTCCAGGTCAGTGGAGACGCAGGTGAGTAAGACCTGCACGGGCTGCCCTGCCGCTGCTTCATCAGTATTCCCCCCCCTGGGCTGGGAGGGAGTCTTTTCAGGGGAGTCTCAAACCTGAGTCACCAAATTTGTTACCAGTTTAGTAAGAACCACCTAGACCTTGAAACCCTTGTCCTATCTGCCAACCACACAGAGTATGACAAATAGTTAAGTTAGGAAGTAGGGTTTAAGGGTGGAGCTGATAACCCAGAGGATTGTCTTTTGATTTCCCTTAAAAAAATTTATTTTAAGTGATAGGGGGTAGATAGTGAGACAGATTCCCATATGTGCCCTGGCCAGGATTCACTTGGCAACCTTGTCTGAGACTGATGCTTGAATCAGCCAAGCTATCCTCAGAGCCTGGGGACATGCTTGAACCAATGGAGCCACTGGCTATAAGAGGGGAAGAGAGACAGGAGTGGGAGAGGTAGGGGGAGAGAAGAAAAAGGTTGCTTCTCATGTGTGCCCTGACTTGAGATCAAACCCGGGATGACGTATGCATATCACACTGATGTTCTATCCACTGAGCAAATCAGCTAGGAACCCCTGGAAAATTTAAACCACATTTCTTGGCTTTGAAGTATGAAACCTACCAAAAAATCATACCTGCATCCCATCATTTTCACAGTTGTGAAAACTCAACAACCCCACCTAGACTATAATTTTAGATTCCTACTGATTTAAAAACTATACATATAAATATCAATTTCTTATATTCATTGCCCTTTTTCTTTTTTAAAAAACAAGACTTTTGTGATTTTCAAAATCAGTACAGATTTTACTGACGATGTATTTTTTATTGGCTCAAGAAGACAGTTTCTCACCCGACCAGGTAGTGGCGCAGTGGATAGAGCGTCGGACTGGGATGTGGAGGACCCAGGTTCGAGACCCCGAGGTTGCCAGTTTGAGCGTGGGCTCATCTGGTTTGAGCAAAGCTCACCAGCTTGAGCCCAAGGTCACTGGCTCAAGCAAGGGGTCACTCGGTCTGCTGTAGCCCCCACAGTCAAGGCACATATGAGAAAGCAATCAATTAACAACTAAGGAACTGCAACGAAGAATTGATGTTTCTCATCTCTCTCTCCCTTTCTTCTGTCTGTCCCTCTCTCTGATTCTCTGTCTCTGCCACAAAGAGAAAAGAAAGAAAAAAAAGGACGAAGACAGTTTCTCTTGTTGCTCTGTCCAACAATCTGGTTTAGGGATTCTCCAGTAATACTTGAGCTACCGTTCCTGCAGACTGCTCTATATTTAAAAGAGTGATGTTTTATTTTTTCCAAATCATGGTTACTTATTTAATTATTTGTTCCCAAGTTTATTCTTAGGATTGACTAACTACATACCCAAATAAATTTGATAAACATAACTAAGATGATTGTTATCACAGGGGTTTTTCTGTTGAATGTAATTAATGAATTTCATAGACTGAATTTATAACCTGAGCATGAAAATCATGTTTCCTTTCCATTTTTAAAATTTAATCAGGATGAACCATGTTTTACCTCAAATATAAAACTAAATAGAATTAAATGATTAAGTAGACATTAAAAGTTTAAAAAAAATGATAAAACCTAAGTGCATTCTTCAGGCTGCAGCCTTTTCACTGTCATCCCTGGTGGCCTGGCAAGTCCTGAGCAGGAAAGAGTACTTTCAGGCACTACACTTTGATTTTTCCCAAATCTATCATTTAAAAAAAAAATCTAGGCCCTGACCAGTTGGCTCAGTAGTAGAGTATTGGCCCAGCACGTGGATGTCCTGGGTTGGATTCCTGGTCAGGGCACACAGGAGAAGTGACCATCTGCTTCTCTACTCCTCCCCCTCCTTTTTCTCTCTCTTGCTCTCTCTTTTCCTTCCACAGCCATGGTTCATTTGATTCGAGCACATCACCCCAAGTGCTGAGGATAGCTCCATGGTACCTCTACCTCAGGTGCTAAAATTAGCTAAGTTGTAAGCATGGCCCCAGATGAGCAGAGCATTGACCCTTGATGGGGGTTGCTGGGTGGATCCCAGTTGAAATGCATGCAGAAGTCTGTCTCTCTATCTCCCCTCCTCTCACTTGGAAATAAATAAATAAATATTTAAAGAATATTTAATTATCCTTTATTACAGGGGTCAGAAACCTTTTTGGCTGAGAGAGCCATGAACGCCACATATTTTAAAATGTAATTCCGTGAGAGCCATACAATGACCCATGTACATTACACATTATCCAATAAAAATTTGGTGTTGTCCTAGAGGACAGCTGTGATTGGCTGCAGCCACCTGCAACCATAAACATGAGTGGTAGGAAATGAATGGATTGTAATACATGAGAATGTTTTATATTTTTAACGTTATTATTTTTTTATTAAAGATTTGTCTGCAAGCCAGATGCAGCCATCAAAAGAGCCACATCAGGCTCACGAGCCATAGTTTCCCGACCCCTGCATTATTATAATACATATAAGATTTTTTTCATATTTTGATTTTTTTAAGTGCAAGTTCAAGCATTTCAATCTGTTAACATACACATCCTTTACAATGTACTAACTAGAACATGCTATGATGTGTCTTGCTTTATTTTTCTTTTACAGATTTCTATGTATTAAAAGAATGCATTTAACTTTTACTTCCCCAGTTATGGGATGCCATGTTGCTCTATCCTGATTTAATGACCAGTTATTATAATGTTAATTATTTTTTAGTTTTCTCTCTATCTTTATTTTTTAAGTTGTGGGAATATATAGTATGAAAATTTATATACAGATTAAGCTATTTATTTGGGGATTAACCAAAGTTCAACTGAAATTGAATAGTACAATTTATAGCATGTTCCCAGAATGCTTTTTAGAGAAAAATCCAGGAGCTGGCTGTTTGTGATGTGGTGCGTCACCTGTCCCTACCCACTGTCTCATGACAGCATACATATATACATATTTTTAATCTTAAGGCCTGAAAGTAGATTAAATTTCTGTAACTCTTTAATTATTCTTAGTGTAATGCATTTTCCACAGGACAAATTTCTGTTTTATTATTATTGGAATAATGACAAATAGGCAGGAGATGAGCTACTGTCCACAAACATCATCTGCCCTGGCACTCTGCATCTTGGCTGCATGTGACAATCCACTTGGAGGTTTTTAGAAACTTCCACACCCAATTCCAATGAAATCAGAGCCCTTAGGAATGGAACTCAGGCATCAGTTTGCTTTGAATCTTCTCGAATGATTCCACTGGGAGCCAGGTTTGGAAGCCCTGCACTAAGCTGGTGGCTCAATTTCAGTTTGGTAAGGAGAGTTTGGAAGCAGAGAAGTCTTCTTAGCTCCATCACATCAGGCCACAGAACTGAGTTCTGTTGCCCGCCCAACTGAGATCTCTTGTGCTAGAGCAAACCCTGCTCTGACCCCGAGTCTGCTCCTCCTGCTACATCCCCACCTGTCCAGTCTCTCCGTATTGGAAGAGCCCATAAGACAAGTCTCCTTATCCTGTAGGCATTCCAATTAGTGTGTCATCTCCTATGTGCAAGCTTTCCTGATCATTTTCCCCAGAGCTAAATCTTGCTTCCTGAACCTCTGATGCCTGGCTGTTGTGATACACTCAGTTTGTAACTAATTCTTTTTACATGAGTAGGGCCACAACTCTACTCCATTCAGTGTTTTACCAATTATTAGCACAAATCTTATTCACTGGCTTGACCTCTATGATGATGAATATGGATACTGCCTGGACACCTATTACAGTGGTACCTTGACACACAAGTTTAATTCGTATCATAACTTGTGACTCAATTAGTTCATGTGTCAAATTGAATTTCCCCATTTATATTAATGGGAATGCAATTAATCTGTTACGACCCTCAAAAACCACACAAATTTTTTGTTTTATATGCTTTTAAATAAGAAAATGTACTTCATAAATAACAAATACACACACACACACACACAATAAGAGAGAATGTAAATAAACTGGTTTATGAAGTGTATTTACCTTCCAGGTCAGGCAAAGATGCTGACGGAGGGGGTGGAGACTGGCGGAAAAGGTTTTTATTTCGTGCGCTATTGCTTAACATAACTTACTTTCTACACACTTAATGCTACATTTAATTGCAAAATTTAGCTTACACACCATTTATATGTATAATATGTAACTTTATCGCTAAACTTAATTGCTGTTTTTTTACTTTGCTTAATCATCATTTTCTTCACTGACTTTTGTCTTTTTCACCACTTTCCTCAAAAAACAAAAACCTTTCCATGGAAGTTTGTTTCTTCCTCCTTTCAGAATGTTCGGCAGGCTATCTAGTGAAGGATGGCGGAAGCTCATGATTCAAATAGCCGCTTGTGACTTAAAGCAAAAATCCCATGAGTGACTGCTCGTCTCTCAAATTGTTTGTGATTTCAAGTGCTTGTGTGTCAAGATACCACTGTACTTTCTAGAGCAGGGGTCCCCAAACTTTTTACACAGAGGGCCAGTTCACTGTCCCTCAGACCGTTGGAGGGCCGCCACATACAGTGCTCCTCTCACTGACCACCAATGAAAGAGGTGGCCCTTCCAGAAGTGCGGTGGGGGGCCGGATAAATGGCCTCAGGGGGCTGCATGTGGCCTGTGGGCCGCAGTTTGGGGATGCCTGTTCTAGAGGCAAGTTGTCCCCTAGATCTCTAACAGTGAGACATCTCCTAATCTCAGAAAACACATTCCTGCTCTGATTCCTCTATTGCAATTAAGAGCATGTGAATGTAGCCCATGTTGATGCTGCATTTGATAGGACCACCTCCTAAGCAGGGGCAAGGAGCTATTTTCATTTATTAGGTTTTTCCTTTTTTTTAATTTTCCACCAGCTGTAAAGTTAGTCTGTCTAATTCATAATGATAATAACCATATTAATAATCATGAGAATAACTAACTTTCATTGTTTTCTTTTTATGTCTACATACCATAGTACCAAGTCTTATACAAGAGCTATGTCTCATATACTGCTATAACAACCTAGAAAAGAGTACTATACTTATATCAATTTTTTACATAAAGAGGAACAACTGGTTAAAGTTTCTTGGCCAAGGTAACATTTTTAATAAGTGGTAGAGGTAAGAAAATTCAAATGTAGAATTGAGTTTCCAGAGCTTCAACTGTTAACCATTTTGTTCTAAAAACTGATCTTAAAAATTATGCAAGGCCAGCCCTGGACAGTTTGCTCAGTGGTAGAGCATCAGCCCAGCATGAAGATGTCTGGGGTTCGATTCCCGGTCAGGACACATAGGAGAAGTGACTATCTGCTTCTCCACCCCTCCCCCTTTCCCTCCTGCAACCATGGCTCAGTTGGTTTGAGTGAGTTGGCCCCGAGTGCTGAGGATGGCTCCCGGGAGCCTCCAGCTCAGGTGTTAAAAATAGCTCAGTTACCATGCAACGGCCACAGATGGGCAGATTATCTCCCGGTCTGTCTCTCTGTCTGTTCTCCTCTCACTTAAAAAATAAAATAAAAAATAAAACAATATGCAAGGCCTCAAAAACTACTCCCAAATACCATTTACTTCACTTACATTTTTCCTCAAGCACTATTGACCTCCTGGTTGTTGCTTGATTGTGACCAGTTTGGCTTTTCGTAAGTTGTACCTCAGGTGTAAGATGCTCACTCTCTCCTTCAAGGGGAACTACCACCCACAACTTTCCAGCCAACATTCAACTGTGAAACAATCTTTTTTTTTTTAACTATGAAACAATCTTACGTGAAGCTTTAACTGAGACCCCTGCTGGTTAATTGATCTTTTCCCTGTTCTTACAGCCTCTGCCAAATGTCCCATCACAGTTTTCCTCTCTTACTAACTAATGGCTTTTGATGACTTAATTAACCTCTGTAAGCCTCAGTTTCCTCATCTACCAAAATAAAGATAACTACAGATCCTACCTGAGAGGCTTAAAGGAGATAATGAATATAAGATACTTATCTTCATTTGATAGGACCATATAAGTAAGATTGTAAAAATATTAACATTTATTTATTACCATCTAATTGTAATGCAGTATCTTTAAGAGTCTAATATACTGTACAGATACTTGCTACAAGGATAAGCATATATTTTGTATTTCCATATTGTTCAGGTATTCAGGAAAGAATGTAAACTTGTGAGCTCTCTCTGGTTACTTAACTCTTTCCTTTCTAAAATAAAGACCCTCACAGGGTTGATATAGGACTAGGAGCACATGTAAAGCTGATTGCACAACCTATCACCAACTATCATTATTGAATAAGTTTGAGTAAATAGATGGATATGTTCAGGGAGAGTAATACTCTTGCATGTTCCCAGTTGCTGACATTGAGATGGTGGCAACTCCTGGCTGTGCATGTCTGCTGTCATGAGGTGGACCTCACCATGTGATGGTGTATGAAAGGCCTTGAGATTTTGTCTTATTAATACTCAGCAGTATGACTCCTGGTGTCATATGGGAAGGGAATCATATGTTGATCAGTGAGACAACTGGTTGAATGTGTTCTGAGAATAGGTAAACACTTTCCTCAGATTCTTTCTCTTCTGCACTGGACTTCTACTGACCATCTGTTTGAAGACACAGAGCTTACAGGTGACAGAGTAAATAAGGTGTCCTACTGTAAAGTCTAGTTATCCAGCTGCAGTAAATGCCAAAACATGGCTTGACCAGTATACCTGGCAACCTGTGTGACAAATGGGACCTGCTGACGCTGGATCAGCAGAGGTTATAGCTGGGTATAAAAGGACATTCATTCTACCGGCAATGTTAGGTGGTAGCATAAAAAAAATTAAAAAAAAAGCATTCATGCAGTTTGGGATAGAGACAATCATAAATCATAATGAAATCTTTTTTTCCCCCTGAAATGCCACAAAATACCAACAAGGATATGTATCTTATTCAGGCTTTAAAAAGCAGTCTACACTCCCTGGATCCTCTGTGTCACCTCCCATTTATTTCTCAACCCACCTGATTTCTTTTCCTAATACTTAAAGAGTTATTTGGAAATGGCTGCCTTTCAGGAAAGAAAAGGAGAGATCAAAAGGTGTTACTGAAGAAATACTTACAAGTCTTGCTTTGAAATGATCCATCATAGAGTGTAGCATGTCTTCAATTCATTGACTCCCAGCTGCTTTGACGTGGTAGTCTGAAGTGAATACATGAAGTCCAAATTTTAAATGTCTTTCCTTTTGGAGTTAAGCTGGTATATTATAAGATGTCTTGTTAGTTACTTGTTTCTTTACTTAATTATGTATTTTCCTATCTCTGTACATTCAGCATTCATATTTACGTCAATCCAACAGTCATCTATGCAGATGCAGTGTTAGCATCAGGTGCTATTATTAACCCTTTTCTTCAATTAAAACCTCTTTCCTTGACCCTACTCACCAACCATCCTTGAACCTATCATGTCTCTTAATACCATTGATAAATAAGCATCTCCAAGAATATATCAAATTAATTAATTGTATTATTGAATTAGCTACTAATGTCTTAACTCCTCAAATTCAACTTCTCTTTCAACAAGTGAACTGAAATTAGTATGATGAATTTTTGTCTATATTGCTTCATTCACTAACACTTATGTTGACATTTAAAAAGTGAACAGCTCTAAGCAGTGTGCCTATAAAAATTAGTAATTAAAATCTTAATTTAAAAAAAATTTGTATTTTTCTGAAGTCAGAAGTGGGGAGGCAGAGAGACTCCCACATGCGCCTGACCGGGATCCACTCAGCATGCCCACTAGAGGCAATGCTCTGCCCATCTGGGGCATTACTCCATTGCAACTGGACCCATTCTAGCACCTGAGGTGGAGGCCATGGAGCCATCCTCAGTGCCCAGGCCAACTTTGCTCTAATGGAGCCTTGGCTGTGGGAGGGGAAGAGAGAGATAGAGAGAAGGAGATAGGAAAAGGTGAAGAAGCAGATGGGCACTTTTGTGTGCCCTTACTGGGAATCGAACCCGGGACATCCAAACACCAAGTTGATGCTCTACCACTGAACCAACCAGCCGGGGCCAGTAATTAAAATCTTAATTTAAAAAGTGGGACTTTTAGAGTGTAACCCACATTAAGAAAACATTGAATAGATACTATGTGAGGGCCAGGGTGTAGAACTTAGAATGCAAAGACTTCAACAGAGCTATGATAAATATGGTAAAATAACAAAAGGTCACTCTGCTTAAAGAACTAAAGGAAAATATGTGAAAGACCTCACCAATTAGAGAATATCAGCAAGGAGAGAGTAATTATATAAAAGAACCAATTAAAAATTTACTAGAGGCACTCAGAAGCAGAGTCGAGATAGCAGAAAAATATCAGTGAACTTGAAAATTTATGAATCAGAGTAATCTCTGGGAAGCAGAAAAAAATGACAGTGAACAGAGCCTCAGAAACAGTATCCCAAGGGAAGGCGTTCCAGAAGAAAAAACCCTTTGAAGGATTTTTCTGTAAAAACATTTTCAGAAAGAATGGCCAAATTTTTCCACATAATATGAGACATATCAATATACATTTCCAAGAACCTTCACAAACTCCAAGTTAGATAAACACGGAGATCCATGCTTAGACACATTATGGTCATACTGTTGAAAAAGAATAGAGAAAAATCTTAAAAACAGAATAATAAAAAAACAGGTCAAAGACATTTAGTAGAGATGAGGGACATTTACAATACTAAAAGTGTGAGTTCATCAGGAAGACAAAATAATTATAAATATGAGACAAAAACTGACAAAATTGAAATGAGAAATAAACAATTCAACAAGAATAGTTGGAGATGTCTACTCTAGTCTTAATAATTAAAATAGACAGAAAATCATCAAGGATATAGACGAACCAATCTGTCAAGAACTGGAAATCAAAGAAATCCATAGAACATCTATCCCAAAATAATAATAAACATGATATTCTCAAGCACAGGTGGAAAATTCACAGGTAAGCCCATAAAACCAGTAAGTACCAATAAACTAAAAGGGCTATAAGTACCAAGCCTATAAGTACCAATAAACTAAAAGGGCTCAAGTCACACAAACTGTATTCTCTGGCCATAGCAATACTACATATTATGATCAATTAAATTAAAATCTTAATTTAAAAAAAATTGTATTTTTCTGAAGTCAGAAGTGGGGAGGCAGAGAGACTCCCACATGCACCTGACCGGGATCCACCCAGCATGCCCACTAGGCAATAAAAAAGAAACTTGGAAAATCCCCAAATATTAAAAATTGAACAAAAAACTTCTAAGTAACACGTGGGTCAAAGAAATTTCACAAGGGAAAATCAAATCACAAGGGAAATTTAAAAAGTATTTTGAACTGAATGAGAAGGAGACAACTAACCCAGTATTTACATTGGCTTTGGTTTTTCAGTTCCCCAAAATGTGCAGTGTGTGAGGAACACACTCTGAATGCCCTCCATTCTGTATCATTTATTTAGAAACTCTAGCTGGAAAACATGGTTACTAGTATTCTCTTGGTTAAAGCAATCCTCCTCCTGTGGCAAACAATCTGTATTGAGATTAAGAACATACTTTTAAGATTCATCCTCAGGAGCTATGACTGAGGAAGAGGTACCCTTATAAACAGAGCACTTGACCCACTGGCCTGGCAGCCAGGGTGATCCTATGTCCATCAGACAGCAGATGCTTATAGATTTCAGCAGATTGCTGTCAGGAGGTTGATCACCTGAATGGAGTCTTCACTGTTTAAGAAAAACCTGTCTCCACACATGGCGGAGGAGTTCCTCTACAAAGACTGTGTGTCCCATACCTTAGGGCTGTTGCTTATCCTGTGCTTCTTTATTCTATTCTTACTCATTGACCTAGAAACCTCCTATTTCTAGCGTATAATTGGAAAGCCCCTTCTTTTATCCATATTTCCATTGATCCTTCCCCTGTATGAAGGTGCTGGCTGAGAGGGGCATATCCGGGACAGGCTGTGTGCAGAGAGTCACTGAGGTCCGGAGCACATTTTGCTGCAAGCTAAACTTGCTGCAACTTGACACCGGGAGGATGTCTGCTTCCTTCCCTTAGAAGGGTGCCCTACTTGCTCTGAGTCTGCTTCAGTCTTCTTACTGAGTCACGAGAGTGCTGAGGTTTCAGCACCAAGGAGTACTTATCCTGTGGGACCTCATCCTTGCCCTGACTTTAAAAAAGACTGTCATCCCTTCCAAAGACCAATGAGATCTGTTAAATTTGTAAATATTCTGACTCCAAAATATAAAATCCAAGGCATCTCTGTATCCAAGATACCAATAAATCATCATCTTTTTCAAAACTCTAATATCCACACGTGGAAACTCCATGATCCCCGAGTCATAAATCATTTCCTTTCAAGGCAAATGTAGGAAAGTATCCACAGATATTCGTGAAGATAGCCATCTCCACATCAGGTGGGGAGTGTGAGAACAGAAAATGGCCTTCGTGCTTGGTGTGGCTTCTGGCTGCCTTCCTCCTCACAGAGCTTCCAGGAAAACCCGGGCTGGTAGACAGCTGAGAAGTTGGGAGGAATCCATTTCCACTTTAATCTAAGTGCATATTTGCCTCTACTGATGTATTCTGACGGAATACTTCAGCATTTCAGTAGTGGGTTCTATGAGATCTTAAGATCATAGTTAAGCGTGTTGTTTTTCTGTTGGTTGCCTTTTTTTTTTTTTTTTTACCATTCTTAGGCTTCAAAGATGACTTTTAATTTGCTTTCCTTGGGCTCCATCTCTGCAGCAGAGATGGCTCAGGTATTCACAGGTGGCTAATTTTGTGGCAGTTTGCTAGAGAAATACTGCTTTAACCATCTCGTCAGTGACATCTTGTGGTTTAATATCCATTGTTTTTCTCTCTTTTTTTATTATCTGTAAATTAGCTAGTACAATTTCACTAATAATGGTTCCTCCTAGCAGTAAGGTTCAGAAATTAATTCCATTTGTTCCCTATGTACTTATTCTATTGCTGTTCTTTAAGAATGTTTAGTCAAGTTCATAGTTCTCCAGAATGGATTGAAGTTCTTAAGGGTAACCTAACTCAGTTTCCGAGGTGCCTCTCACTCTCAGCAGACCCACATTGTAATTTCTAATGTTCTCAGGGTTTGTGATGTGACAGGGGATTCTGCATCTGCAGTTTTACTTTTGGGAATCTTCCTTTTCTTAGTAAAAGACTAAGCTAGATTAGAGTTTGACTCCTGCCTCATTTCATTCCCTGGCTATTGGCTTTGAAATTTAGTCCATCAGAACCACAGCTTCTGTAAAATGCTGATACTAACAGTTTGGGGAGATTGAGAAAATAAAACAAATATGCCTGAAACGCAGTGATCAGAGTGTGAGCACCTGAGTGGACACATGAGCAACACTGATTATGATGCTGCTGCCCAAAAGGACCAGAAAGGGCATACAGAGAGGGGAGGAGGGAGAGAAGCTAAAGGAAGATTCAGAGAAAGAGGAGACTGTGATGCCTAAAATAATGTGATTGCTCAATAGGCTGTTACAAGTATCCCTGCCTTCAATTTACATGGTTCTCGTCTTCAGTGCAATTACAAAGCAAGATGAGAATCTCTGAACGTGTGTTTTTCATTTTTATCTTTTTATTTTTTCAAGAAGATGTCAGTAGAAACTGCTTCCCACTTTCTCTCTGGTAGCCCTTTGTCCTAACATTAACCATGTCAACTAACTCTGCAACACCCCTCTGATAGACAGCTAGACCACTTGGGTACTGGCCTGACTGCTCTGATTTATGAGAGAGCCCTTTGTCCATAGCCTGCTGAATGGATGTTTCAACTCAATTAGATAATGTTGGAGTGGCCCTGGCTGCTTAGCTCAGTACTAGAGCATTGGCCTGACCTGTGGAGGTCCCTGGTTCGATTCTTGGTCAGGGCACACAGGAGAAGCGACCATCTGCTTCTCTACACCTCTCCATACTCACTCTTTCTCTTCCCCTCCTACAGCCATGGCTCGAATGGTTTGAGCAAAGTTGGCTCCAGGCACTCAGGATGGCTCCCTGGTCTCAGTCTTAGGTGCTAATATACCTTGGTTGCCAAGCAATGGAGCTGCACCCCAGTGGGGCAGAGTGTTGCCCACCATTAGTGGGCTTTATGGGTGGATCCCAATCAGGGCGCATGTGGAAGTCTGTCTTTTATCTCCCCGCCTCTCACTGAATAAAAAAAAAAAAAGTAAGAAAGAAAAAGAAAAAAAGAGAATGTTGGAGTTAGATTTAAAATTTAAACAGTTAGAAACTGCTGTCTGTTTATAAATGACACATGAAACACACATACACACACACTGATTTTTGTCTAGTTAATTTTTAATGTCCTTACTTAAAATTAATAGGAAAGAACAATTGGAACAGTAGGAGAGCAAATGTAGAACAAACATAGAACTTCATCGTCAATACAACTAGTCTTCAAGGTTTAATGGCCAGGAAATAGAGTCATGAAGTGACAGTGGCCCTTACATATATAAGTGGCCCCTTACAAACAAACCTGCCCATTTCCAATTTGAAATGAACTTACAGATATACCTCCTACACTGGCTACACCTGAGCCCTTTTCACCAAGACTGACATTCTTTCTTATTTAAAATTTCCTACTTTACTCTATGATTATCACACACTAAAATCATTATTTCTAGAATCTTAAAGGAAAAAAAAAGTGCTTTTCAAATTCCTTCCAATTATGGAAAACCTAGCTAAATTGTATATTTTTGCCATTTGCTCTGTGTCCAACCCTTAGTGTGTTCAAATATGGATCCATCAGCTGTGGGGTTCTGGGAATAACTACTGTGGGGAGGAAAAGCCACCCACACAGAGGGCTCCGTTCTGCTTTCCTGATGACTAGGCTTCAGAGCTATCCACAAGGTCACTTCTTTGTACTTTCTTGATAAGAGATGTTTTTGATTAAACAGAATTCTTTCAATTTTTTGTGTCTTTGTTCTGTTATAATGCAGAGGGAATCAGAGAACCTTTATTGCTTCATGATTGATACCCTTTATAAGTGAAGTAGTTACCATGGGGAAGGGGTTTTGAAGAAGGGAATTGAGGGGGAGGGGAGTAAAAAGGGACAAATATATGGTGATGTAAAATGTTTTGACTTTGGGTGATGGGCACACAACAGAATCAAATGCTATAGAGATATTTACCTGAAACCAATGTACCCATGTTGATCAATGTCATCCCATTAAATTTAATTTTATGATAAAGTTTTTAACAAAAGGAAGAAGTGCCTTTACATAGGCAAGTGAAGCTCAGATGGCTGTGAGCTGGAGGTCCTCCCGCAGGTTTGGATTCGGAGAGCCATAGCGCACAAATCAGCATGTGCTCCGGTCTCAACTGTGGCTCTTGTCAAATACTCTTGCCCTTTCTTGGGGATAACCTTTTTGTCACTATTCTCTTTGCAATTCTGCTAAAGTAGCTCTCTCTCATATTTATATAAGTATGGGTCTGTGTGAAACATGAGATATAAATAAAACCTTTCAGTACAGGAATTAGCACCATCATATGCTGATTGCCTATGCTCACTGGGAAATATTAATGTAAACTGCCTATTTTAAGTAGAGTGGGTGGTTTAAATGACTCTATTTCAGAGAAACTTTCCTTCAGTAATTCTTGTTGGTTTTTTTTTACATCTGCCCATATATATTTCCATTCCCAGTAGCAAATAAGTAAATAAACAAACAGTTCTTACTGGAAACAACATTAACTTATTATCTTGCTCAGAATTAAAAGAGATTTCAAATGTGTAAAAGGTCTGGGATATTACCACCACTTTTAGAAATTTTTACATATTATCTGCATTTTTTATACATAAATATTAATTGACCCAAATTTGTAATTTCTCAAATAAATTGATAAACTTAAAAGAAGTTACCTATAACCATATAGTATTATTGTTTTTATTATACTGTCTTCTAATCATTATTAATCCATATAAAACTATAATTTTAATGACTCTATACATAACATTTTATTATGCACTTATATATATTTTCTTTATGTTAGCTTAACTTCCAAATGTCTTATAGCAATTAAACATAATGTAAGTTTAACAATGTACATTTTGGCCTGACCTGTGGTGGCATGGTGGATAAAGCTTCGGCCTGGATTGCTGCGGATGCTGGTTCAAAACCCTGGACTTGCCTGGTCAAGGCACATATGGGAGTTGATGCTTCCTGCTCCTCCCACCTCCACTCTCTTTCTTTCTCTCTCACTCTCTTCTCTCTATAAAAATGAATAAATTTTAAAAAATCAAAAAAATGTACATTTTATAGCATTGAACGTCCTTTCTTTTTTGGGGTTATAGTATTAATAATAACAATAATAGCAACTATCACTTATTAACTGTTTAAACATTAAATGTCTTGTTAACAAAGCACAGACCAGGCTTAGATTGTTATGTGGAAATGCCTCGCCTTTAGAATTTGATATACTTAAATTTCTACTATTGTATGATGTTAGTCAAGAAATTATAAATTCTATTTTTTTCTCACTTTCAATTTCTTCCTCTAAAAAAAAAGAAATAAAATGATAGCTACCTTAGAAATTGTACCTAACAGAATCTAGCACTTAATAAATGTCAAGAAATGGGGAAGTTTGTTATTGGGAACTACTCCTAAAAGTGATTTATCCAAATTTATAAAATAAATGGATTGATTTTAGTATTCTTTGCATATTTTTAGATGGATGTTTAGGATAATTAAGCTGTAAGTGCTGCCAACAGTATGCTGTGTTCCTTTTTCCATATACTAAATCCTCAAGCAGTTTACCTTTTCACTATAATTCTTATTTTTCTTTATCATTGTAACAAATAATAGAGCTTGTTGTGCACCTAGCATTTCTGAAGCCAGTAGTGCAACTGGCATGGGGGAAATGTCTTCTGTTCAATGAGAGTCAAAGACTTAGCTACAGTCTCCACCTCTGGGCATCTGTGTGTATGTGTATGTACTTGTCTGTCTGCACCATGAGGCTTTATTTCATCATATTGATATCATAGCATATCAACCAAGATGACCAAGATATGGCCTCTAAAGAAAGACATGTGTAAACAGATAATGGTACAATATTACTTGTAATAGAATTATGCACAAAATGTTGCAGGAAAATATTTTTGCCTAAGGGATAAGGATGGTTACAGAATTTACTTTTGAATTTAAATGTTTTTCAAGTGAATATCGGCTTGCTAGTTAAATAAAGAAGGATGCAATATTAATAGGTGGAACCTACTCAGAGAAAACAGAAGATGCAAAGTCAAGTATGACACCAGAAGGAACTGCATGTGTGGGAACCATTGCCCTGTAGCTATAGCAATCCTGGTAGTGGAGATGGCAGCAGGAAGAGAGGGGTGGGAGTAGCAGAACAAAGCTGGAAAAAGATAGGAATCAGGTAAGCATTGTGAACCTCCCAGATCAGGGGTCGGGAATCTATGGCTTCCGAGCCTGATGTGGTTCCATTGATGTCTGCATCTGGCTCGCAGACAAATCTTTAATAAAAATAATAATAATGTGTAAAATATAAAACATTCTCATGTATTACAATCCATTCATTTCCTCTGCTCATGGTCATGGTTGTGGGTGGCTGAAGCCAATCACAGCTGTCTTCTGGGACAACACCAAATTTTTATTGGATAATGCGTAACGTACACGGGTCATGGTGAGGTCAGGAAGTAAACTTCCTTCCTTCAAATCAAGTAGTCAGCTAGCTAATTGCAGAAACCCTTTTGATGAAGAAGATGGCTAAAAGAAAAAAAGATGAGGAGTATCATACTTTTCAACAGGAATGGACAGAGGAATTCACCTTTGTGGAGAGAGCAGGTTCTGCAGTGTATCTAATATGCAATGATAAAATTGTATTGATGAAATGGTTAAATAGAAAGTGGCACTTCGACACATGCCATACTACATTTGCATCAAAATATCCAGCGGGGGACAGCAGGAAGAAAGCATGTCAAGAGCTACTGTGAAGAATGCAAGCTAGTCAGCAGCAACTCCGTGTTTGAACCCAACAAGGTGACTGGAATTCGGCTTGCTTTGCTGGTGCTTTAGCAATTATGAGAAATGCAAAGCCATTCACAGATGGGGAGTATGCCAAAACATTCACACTTGATGTTGCCAATGAACTTTTTGACAACTTTTCGGATAAAGACAAGATAATCAAACAAATAAAAGACATGCCTCTGTCAGCAAGAATGGTTCACGATTATACCATCATGATGACAAATCAAATTGAGGCAACACAAGGGAAGGACACAAATGCAGCACCATTTTTTTCTCTCGCTTTGGATGAGTCAATGGACATAAGCCATATATCCCAGTTCAGCGTGATTGCAAGGTATGCTGTCAGTGACACACTATGTGAGGAAAGTCTTGCTGTTTTGCATAGGAAAGAGACAACAAGAGAGGAGGATTTATTCAAGTCTTTCACTGAGTTTGCAAAGAAGAAAATCTACCAATGGATAAAATTATTTCAGTGTGTACTGATCATGCTCCATGCATGGTGAGGAAAAACAGAGGATTCATAGCACTTCTTCGTGAACATGAAAAGAGACCCATCCTAAGTTTTCACTGCATTCTACATTAGGAGGCGCTTTGTGCTCAGATGTTGTGGCGAGCAGCTTGGTGAGGTGATGTCGCTGGTCATTCGGGTGGTCAACTTTATTGTTGCCTGAGCTTTAAGTGATCGCCAGTTTAAAACACTGTTGGATGAAGTTGGGAATAATTATCCTGGTCTGTTTCTGCACAGCAATGTGCATTGGTTGTCAAGAGGGAAGGTTCTCAGCTGTTTTGCGGCTTGTCTGAGCAAAAATCTGGACTTTTCTTGAAATGAAATACGTCGAGCATCCTGAGGGAGCTAACACTTAATGGCTCCTGAAGTTCTTCTATCTCGTGGACATGACTGAATATCTGAACCAGCACAATGTGAAAATTCAAGGCGTTGGAAATACAGTCTTATCCCTTCAACAAGTAGTGTTTGCATTTGAAAACAAGCTGGAACTCTTCATTGCCGACATTGAAACTGGTCGTTTACTACACTTAGAAAAACTGGTAGAGTTTAAAGATGCATGCACAGCAAGTGACCCTGCTCAACATCTTGATCTCCAGCAGCTAGTGGGCTTCACAGCTAATGTCCTGCAGTCATTCAAAGTGCGCTTTGGAGAATTTCGTGAGCGCACTCGTCTTTTTAAGTTCATCACCCATCCACACGAGTGTGCAGTGGACAGCGCCGACCTGAGTTACATCCCTGGTGTCTTTGTCAGAGAATTTGAGCTACAAGCTGCTGACCTGAAGACCTCAGACATGTGGGTGAATAAATTCAAGTCACTGAATGAAGATTTGGAAAGACTTACATGACAGCAAGCAGAGCTGATGAGCAATCACAAGTGGGAGGAAATGAAAAAACTTCATCCCATGGACCAGCTGATTGTCAAAACTTGGAACGCGCTTTCCATCACAAACCACACACTGCAGTGTGTGAGTATTGCTGTACTGACAATGTTTGGCTCTACATATGCATGTCAGCAGTCTTTCTCACATCTAAAGAACGTTAAGACCAACCTATGATCTTGTTTAGCAGATGGAAGTCTCAACACCTGCATGAAGCTTAACCTCACCACGTATCATCCAGACTACAATGCCATCAGAAAAACCATGCAGTACCAGAAGATGCTTTATTGGTGAGAAATACTTTATTCATCATTGGTTAGCAACAGCATAACAACATTATTAAAAACATTCACAGGACCTGAAGATGGCAGCAGAGTAGGCAGATGCTTCGACTCCCACTTCACACCACCACAATGGAATACAAATTAATTAGAAACAATCAGCATGAAAATCCAACTCTGGACTACAAGAACAGCTCTCAAAAACCAAGGAGCAAAGAAGAAGCTTCACTAAGCCTGGTAAGGAGCACCGAGGAACAGTGGGTCTCCCCTGCTTACAGGAACAAAGGGGGGATGAGGCTGAGAGCCCAGAAGGGCTCTCATTCTAAAAAAAAAGAGTAGAAAATATTTTTCACAGCTACTTGCCTGGGGACCTGTGAACGAGTTGCATTAAGAGGGCTGGCTTATCATCCAAAAGGAAAGGGGACAGAGAGAGAGAGAGAGAGAGAGAGAGACAGACAGTGACAGGCAGAGGAATGCATGAGAGGACCTGAGAAGTTGACTTATTTTTTGTTGGAGGCAGCATAGCTGGGAAAGGGGATGATCCTTCCACATAACACAAGACTTAAGTGGTTCCGGGTCACCCATCTCAAGATATCTACCCAGAAACAATCAGCGCAATAAGACACAGCTGAAAACAAGAAGTGGGGAGGAGGGGCAGTAACTCAGGTCTCCATGGAGATCTGAGATACACCTCCCCCTACTGAAGCAGAGAAAGCATTGTGCCCCCAGAAAGAGTAACTGGCAGATCAGGCCTTCAGAGTCTCAGGTTACACCCACCACATTTCTGGGTACAGTTTCAAATAAGCCCCCTGCTGAAATCAGTTAACAAGATGACCACTGATATAAGATAACTGAGAAGAAAACAAACAAATCAAGACTTCAAAGCAGCTCTACTAGAAAAGCCAAACCAACAGTGGATTATAAACAACAGCTGATTCCAATCCAAGAAGACCTAGAAATAACACAACTGAAAAATGGAGCCAGACAACACTAAGCCTAGTCTAAACCAGCCTTACAAACAACACACACAAACACATAGACATAATGAGAAGACAGAGAACTGCAATCCAGATGAAACCACAAGAGAATCCTCCAGAAAAGGAACTGAATGATATGGAAATAACCATACTACCGGATGCAGAGTTTAAAATGATTGTTAGGATGTATAGCAATCTTAGAACAACAATGAATGGTCATTACACAACATCTAAATAAAGAGATAGCAAGTATAAAAAAGGACATTGAAATATTTAAAAAGAATCAGTCAGAGGTGAGAAATACAATATCAGAAATGAAGACCACAATGGAAGGAATTAAAAAGCAGGATGGATGAACCTGAGGATCAAATCAGTGAGTTGGGGAAGACAAGATGAACAAAGGCATGGAAGCAGAGCTGAAAAAAAAAAAACTCAAAAAGTCTGAGGAAACTCTAAGAGAGCTCTGAGACAACATGAAGAGAAATAACATCTGCATCATAGGGGTTCCTGAAGAAGAAGAGAAAGAACAAGGAGTAGAAACTTTATTCAATCGAATCATAGCTGAAAACCTCCCTAAATTGATGCAAGGAAGAGTCTTACAAATCCAAAAAGCACAAAGAACTTTGTTAAAGATAAACCCAAAGAAACCTCACCAAGACACATTATAATTAAAATACCAAAGCTAAGTGATAAAGAGAAAATATTAAAAACTGCTAGAGAAAAATAGGCTATCACCTACAAAGGAGCCCCCATAAGGATGACATCTGACTTCTCAAAAGAAACACATGAGGTCAGAAAGGAATGGCAAGAAATATTCAAAGTAATGAAGAACAAGAACCTACAACCAAGATTACTTTATCCAGCAAGACTATTATTTAAAATTAAAGAGAAATAAAAAGTTTCCCAGACAAAAAAAAAAAAAAAAAATCAAGGAATTCATTACAACCAAACCAATGCTGCAGGAAATGTTAAGGGGCCTGTGGTAAACAGATCAAAGTGGGAAAAGAATCTAGCAAGCAAGGAATACAGGAAAACAGGACCCATACATATGCTGTCTATAAGAGACACACCTTAAACAAAAGATGCACATAGACTGAAGGCAAAAGGATGGAAAAAAATATTTCATGCAAATAAAATGAAAAAAAAGCTGGGGTAGCAATACCTATATCAGACAAAATGGACTTTAAAATTAAGGCTATAGTAAGAGATAAAGAAGATCACTACATAATGATAAAGGGAGCAATCCAACAGGAAGATATAACCATCATAAACATCTACGCACCTAATATAGGAAAGGAGACTTTGATGGTTATAAAGGGCAAGATCAACAGCAATACTATAATAGTAGGGAATTTCAATACCCCAATAACACCACTAGATAGATCCTCAAGATAGAAAATTAACTAAGAAACAGACTTAAAGGACACATTAGATCAACTCGATTTAATAGATATCTTTAGAACCTTTTGCCCTAAGGCAGCAGAATATACATTTTTTTATGTGCTCATGGTACATTCTCTAGGATAGACCACATAATAGGACACAAAAGCAGTCTTAACAAATTTAAGAAGATTGAAATCCTATCAAGCATATTCTCTGATCACAATGGCATGAAACTAGAAATCAACGACAACAGAAAAACTGAAAAATACTCAAACACATGGAAACTAAATAACATGTTATTAAATAACAAATGGGTTAATAATGAAATCAGAGAAGAAATAAAAAAATTCCTAGAAACAAATGATAATGAACATACAACTCAAAATTTATGGGACACAGCAAAAGCAGTACTGGGAGGGAAGTTGATAGCACTACAGGCATTCCTCAAGAAGCTTGAGAAAGCTCAAATAAACAACCTAACCCTTCATCTAAAAGAACTAGAACAGCAAGTAAGGCCAAGAGCTAGTAGAAGAAAGGAAATAATAAAGAACAGAGCAGAAATAAATGTCATAGCATCTAAAGAAACAGGAGGATCAATGAAATCAAAAGGTGGTTCTTTGAAAGTGTAAACAAGACCGGTGAAACTTTAATGAGACTCACCAAGAAAAGAAGAGAGAGGACTCAAATAAATAAAATTAGAAATGAGATTGGAGAAATAACAACTGACACAACAGAAATACAAAATATTGTAAGAAAATACTATGAAGAATTGTATGCTAAAAAATTAAACAACCTAGGTGAAATGGAAAAATTTCTTGAAACATATAATCTTCCAAAAATCAATCTGGAAGAATCAGAAAACCTTAACAGACCGATTACAACAAAAGAGATCGAAAGAGTTATCAAAAAGCTTCCCAAAAACAAAACCACTGGGCTCAATGGCTTCACTGGTGAATTCTACCAAATATTCAAAGAAGAACTAACTCCTGTCCTTCTCAAGCTATTTCAAAAAGTTAATGAGGAAGGAACACTTTCAAGTTTCTTTTATGAGGCGAGCATAATTCTGATTCCAAAATCAGGCAAAGAAAACAAAAAGAAAGAAAAATATAGGCCAGTGTCTCTGATGAATTTAGATGCTAAAATCCTCAACAAAATATTAGCAAACTGGATCCAGCAATACATGAAAAAAAAATCATACATCATGATCAAGTGGGATTTATTCTGGGGAGGCAAGGATGGTACAACATTTGTAAATCAATTAATGTGATTCACCACATAAACAAAAGAAAGGAGAAAAACCACATGATAATTTAAATAGATGCAGAAAAAGCATTTGATAAAATCCAGCACCGATTTATGATCAAAACTCTTAGCAATGTGGTAATACAGGGAACATACCTCAACATGATAAAGGTCATCTATGACAAACCCACAACCAACGTCATAATTAACGGGCAAAAATTAAAAGCAATTCCCCTAAAATCAGGAACAAGGCAAGGCTGCTCCCTTTCACCACTCTTATTCAACATAGTCCTGGAAGTCCTACCTAGAGCAATCAGATAAGAAAAAGAAATAAAAGGCATCCAAATTGGAAAAGAAGTAGTAAAACTATCATTATTTGCAGATGATATGATACTGTATATAGAAAACTCTAAAGTTTCAGTCAAAAAACTACTGGACCTAATAAATTCAGCAAGGTGGAAGGATATAAAATTAATACACAGAAATCAGAGGCATTTTTATACACTAACAATTAACTGTCAGAAAGAGAAATTAAGGAAACAATCCCTTTCACTATTGCAACAACAAAAAAATAAAGTACCTAGGAGTAAATTTAACCAAGGAGGTTAAAGACTTGTACTCAGTAAATTATAAAACATTGATAAAAGAAATCAAGGAAGACACAAAAAAGTGAAAGCATATACCGTGCTCATGGTTAGGAAGAATAAACATCATTAAAATGGCTATATTACCCAAGCAATTTATAAATTCAATGCAACACCAATTAAAATACCAATGACATACTTTAAAGATATGGAACACATATTCCAAAAATTTATATGGAACCAAAAACACGAATAGCCTCAGCAATCTTGAAAAAGAAGAATAAAGTGGGAGGTATCACACTTTCTGATATCAAGTTATACTACAAGGTCATTGTACTAAGATCAGTTTGTTACTGGCATAAGAAAAGGCATATAGATCAATGGAACAGAACAGAGAACCCAGAAATAAACCCACATCTTTATGGACAATTAATATTTGACAAAGGAGGTAAGAGCATACAGTAGAGTGAAGACAGTCTCTTTAACAAATGGTGTTGGGAAAACTGGACAGCTACTTGCAAAAAAATGAAACCAGACCACCAACTTACACCATGCACAAAAATAAACTCAAAATGGATAAAGGACTTAAATGTAAATCGTGAAACCATAAGCATCTTAGAAGAAAACATAGGCAGTAAGTTCACCGACATCTCTCACAGCAATATATTTGCTGATTTATCTCCACAGGCAAATGAAATAAAAGACAGGATAAACAAATGGAACTATATCAAACTATAAAGCTTTTGCACAGCTAAAGACAATATGAACAGAATAAAAAGACAAACCACACAACGGGAGAACATATTCGACAATATATCTGATAACGGGTTAGTAACCAAAATTTACAAAGAACTTGTAAAACTCAACACCAGGAAGACAAACAATCCAATCAAAAAATGAGCACAAGAAATGAATAGACACTTCTCCAAAGAGGACATACAGATTGGCCAATAGACAGATGAAAAAATGTTCAACATCACTAATCATTAGAGAAATGCAAATTAAAAACCACAATGAGATACTTCACACCAGTCAGAATGGAGCTCATTAACAAAACAGCACTATTATAATAAGTGCTGGTGAAGATGTGGAGAAAGAGTGATCCTCCTGCAGTGTTGGTGGGAGTGCAGACTGGTGCAGCACCTGTGGAAAACAGTATGGAGATTCCTCAAAAAATTAGAAATGAAACTGCCCTTTGACCCAGCCATCCCACTTTTAGGACACCATATCACTGACTGAAAAAAAGAAATGCACCCCCATGTTTATGGCAGCATTGTTCACAATAGCAAAGATCTGGAAACAGCCCAAGTGTCCTTCAGTGGACGAGTGGACTAACAAGTTGTGGTACATATATACAATGGAATACTATGGGGTTATGAAAAAGAAGGAAATCTTACCTTTTGCAACAATTTGGAGGGACCTGGAAACTATTATATTGAGTGAAATAAGCCAGGCAGAGAAAGAAAAATATCATATGACCTCACTCATTTGAGGAATCCAAGGAATAATGAGAACTGAGGAACAGAATTGAGACAGAGGAGGGATCAAAGGGACCAGAGGAAAAGAAGACAGAGGAAAAGGGGATGATAGGATGGGATAAACCTGAAGGGAAGGGGGGAGGGTGCTGTAGAGAGGGGGGCAAGGGAGATGTTGAGAGGAATAGGGGCGAGATGGGAGAGGGGATGCATTCGGGTGACCCTAGAATGTATGTAAACACAATTAAAATAAAAATAAATAAAATGTGTTTTTAATTAAAAAAAAGAATTCAGAGGCTTATTGTTCTTTAAAAGTGTTGGTCTTACATAAAATGTACACATTTACTTGTATTTAGTGTTAAACATATTTTATGGCTCTCACGGAATTACATTTTAAAATATGTGGTGTTCCTGGCTCTCTCAGCCAAAACAGGTTCCTGATCCCTGTCCCAGATGATTGGCTCAATGCTGGTTATTTCATGTATATTTTGTCATACAACTCTCAGAATAACCCATTTGTTTTGTTTTTTAAGTGAATGGATGGAGACAATGAGACAGACTCCTTCAAGCACTCCAATAAAGATCCACCCAGTAAGCCCCCTACTGTTGATTCTTTGCCCATCTGGGGCTGTTGTTTGGCAACTGAGCTATTTTTAGCACCTAAGGCAGAAGCTCCACAGAGCCATCCTCATCACTTGAGGGGCCAACTTGTTTGAAATAATCTGGCCATGGCTGTGGGAGGAGTGGAGAAGCAGATGGTCCTGGTGTGCCCTGACTGGGAATTGAACCAGGGACATCCATACACTAAACCGATAGTCTACCAACTGGCCAGGGATAGAATAATCTGTTTTTAGAGTTAATAGAAATGAGAATTTGACTGTGAAGGGAGTTGTTAAAAGTCAAAGGACAAGCTTGATGTTCAGACCCAAGTCTACATCTTTCCTCATGACTGAGATGCAATTAGTAGTTAATCAGGAAATATGTGTCTTTTCATTTATTTGGGTTTAATTAACTTCTGTAAAGATAAATTTTCATTGAGAGCACAACACAGATGTTGTAAAAATTGCATTTTTCTTTTCCACATAAATGTCTCCTCCCATAAATCAGCCATAGTTTCTGTGGGTTGTGCAGCACATTCTCTTTTTACAGCCTATGTGTTTTGTTAAATACGGCTGCCATTTACTCTTTTTTATTATTATTTTTTAATAATTTTATTTTTAATGGGGCAACATCAATAAATCAGGATACATATATTCAAAGATAACAAGTCCAGGTTATCTTGTCGTTCACTTATGTTGCATACCCATCACCCAAAGTCAGATTGTCCTCTGTCACCTTCTATCTAGTTTTCTTTGTGTCCTCCCCCTCCCCCTTTCCCTCTCCCTCTCCCTCTCCCTCCTCCCCCCGTAACCACCACACTCTTATCAATGTAAAACTAAGAGCCATTTACTCTTAAGTGAGGTGTACAGAGTGTCTTTAACCTGCTTATATGTTTCTGTTTGCACTGATAAACTTCTTTTCCAGACCTTGAGCCAGGAGGGCTGGTTCTCACAGTTGTCCATCATGCTGGAGGTGGCACATCTAGGAGGGCTCAGAGCTCCAGAGATATCCCTCATGCAGACACCATCCTGCTATGTTGAGAAAGGACACTTGTCCCTGTTCTCAGCTTTCTGGCTCAGGCTGTATGCCAGATTGATTGTATCCAAGTCTAACCTCCTTTCAGGTACCCCTCTGGGGAAAAGCTTATCCAATCAGTGCAGCTCTTGGGTTGCCCTTGTTTCTTGATCTTATGCAGGGAAGTGGCTCCCATCCCCTGCTTCTGGTCTACACTAAAGCACCCCTTTCTCTTATCACCCCCTCCAAATTGAAAGCTAACCAGACCAAAAGTCATCCCACCATTTCTATAAAGGGTCACACAATAAATATCTGAAAACTTTTGAGTCACACTATTTCTGTCACAGCCTTTCCTCTTGATCTTTGTAGCACGAAGCAGCCAGAGGCAATATGGAAATGAGTGATTGTGGTCGTGTTCCAATAAAACTTTATTTATGTGTCTGGAATTTGGATTTCAAATAGTTTACATGATTCTTTGGCTGTCTTCCAAAAATTTGAAATGTAGGAGCCTTCTTATCTCACAGGCTACACAGAAACAGGAGTCATGAATCCACTCGGATCTTGGTGCTATGTCTGTGAGGAATTAGGGTCTGACCAATGGGTTCCATCTACCTATTACTCTTCAGCATCTTCAACCCAGAACCTAGAGCAGCATCTTCTAGTCCTCTTGTTTGTGCACTTCCCCCTAGGGGGCTTAGCCATTTCAGTTTTCTCCTCTGGATCTGTGGATAGAGAAGGGGGTGGTTCTGTTAGCAAATGGATACAGATCTAGAAGTGGAAGGAGAGTTATTTCTGTCTCTCTGAGCAGTTGCTTTGTATTTAACCTTTGCTGTACTTTGGGAACCTCTCCAGTTGGACTAAACTAAACTGACTATAAACTAGTTTGTAATTCTTTGAATAAACGTATCTAAACCTCATGCTTTTTTTACGTTTTTCTCATGATATTGTGTGGCAAACAGGAAGGTACCTTTGACAAGTAGGTGATAGGATCGACAACTCAATGTGTAAATTGAGACAAAAATAAATGCCAATTCCCACTTTTGCTATTGCTGTTTATTCATTTATTTACCTAGGAAATAATTACACATGCCAGCTACTTTATATTTTGTACAAAGATGAGTAGAATACCATACTGTCCTTCAGGGATCTACAGGGTCTACAGAGGCTGTTGAAATGTTTCTTTATACTGTATTCCAATGTCTATTTTCATATTGTGGGGAGCACAGATAGAAGTGTGGGCTGTTGAAGGTCAGAGCCTACAGTATTTGTAGGGTCAATCTGGACTTGGCCCTTCCCCTCCCTAGTTCCTGGTGCTATGGTCTTGGATCCTGGCTGGAGCTGTGGAACAAAGAGCAGTAAAACTGCACCTGAGTTTTTGGTAAGGACAAAGGAACTGAGTCACCAGATGTTATCAAGGAGAAACAGCACAGAATGGCACATACGCTTCCACCCTAACTTCTGCTTGCCAGCTCACCTTCTTGCTGGCCCATAGACAAAGAGTTTCTGCTTAAGCAATTGCCCAAGGATTAACTATTATAACTGCATTTCCCCTCCACGGGGTGTAGTGCTTTCACAGACCTGCCACAATCAGTGCTGTCCCTGTACGTGAGTAATAAAGGCTATGTTTGCTCCATCTGGTCCTCCTTGTGGTTTCTTAGGGATCAAGCAACAACACCAGACTGATTTTCTGGGTCTTGACCTCCTTTGTTACAGTATTGTAAAGGGAAGATGACGGACATCACAGCTTTGTCATAAATTCCAATAGAATTCCATACACAGGAGTAAAGTACTGTCAGCACCTCAGCTATAAACAACAATCCTTATTAGAGGGTGTTAAATTTGCCTTTTTGTTTGCTTTGTTTCTTGTTGCTAAATTATAACCTTTTAATGTCAGTTTACTGCTAAATTTATCACTTCTTAATCAGATGTCTTTCCTTATGATGGAGTGGGTTCCCACTGCCCCACTGCTCTGTGTGGAGAGCAGACGGGAGTCATGGAGGTCCTTCCATTGGATTGCTTGTCAGACAGCTTTTGTTCTAATGCTACAAGTTGGAAAGAGGCTCTTGTGAAAATGCTGTAAAATTATATTTATTGACCTACTTGTCATGCTCGTGTGTCTATTTAGGTCTGAATCGTGATGGTACAGATTTTGGTTACGGGTTGCTCGGTAGACTGTGGATTGCAGCATTGTACCTGTGTGCATCATGATGCTCACTGCTAAGGCTCTTCACTAGTAAGTGCTTTTTATTCAGTATCATTTATGTGGTTATAGATTCAGATTTTAACAGAGTCTACATTTATATTGAAAAATGTGCAAAATACATGTGCTTGTGTTGCTGCTTTGATATGTGGCCAGATTTAGCTTGTTTTTTTTAGCAAACAGATACAAAATGAAAGAACAGGTTAGGATGTATCTATTATATAGTATATACAGATATATATAGATATAGATATAGATATAGTTATACACACACGCATGCACACACACGGGGGGGGCAAAAGTAAGTTTACAGTTGTGAATACGTGAAACAGAGAGTTTATTCTTATATTATTGTTTATTAATTCTTGTATTATTTTCCATATGAACAATTATGAGCCTACTTTTGCCCTATCCTATATGTATTTTATACAGGCAGAATTCAGAAGTATAGGATTTCCCCTCCCTTTTAAATGACAGGAAAAAAAATCACTGGAAAGTTTCTTTTAGTTTTTTAGTTCACATAAATCTGGCAGTGTAAGCCTAAAAATTTTACTTAACATTTTTGAAACAGCTCAATTATTATTGCAGTTTTACCCAACAGGGCATCTGATATGCTTCTAGTAGTAATACACATATCACATGGTAGTTGGTAGATGATGTCTATGGTGTTATTGAAAGGAAATTATACTCAGTGTCAGAAGACATTCATTTTAGCTGCAACTCCAACATTTATCCTCTGATTAGTCTCTTAAATCTCTAGGCCTCAATTTCCCCATCCGCAAAATGAATGGAAGAATTTCTGCTTTACCTAATTTATAACATTACTTTAAAGGTCAAATGAAGTGATATTGTAAAACTATTAGTTAACTATAAACCCCATAGAAATAGATGGTATTTTCTGTGACTGACTAACATTATAGGTAGAGAACTGGTAAAAAGTTTTTACCATAATTTTATTTTTCAATTGGTTAATACAGTCTAATATTTTGTTATTATTCACCTAAGACATAAATAATAAAATGTACTTAATTTTAATACATGACTCATATTCATTTCTTGTATTTGAGACAATTATGTTTGCATAAAGTATGAAAAAGCACATGTTCATTGTGCATATCAGTCCCTAGCAATGATACAATTTAGGTTTTTGCATCTGATCTTCAGGACATTTACTCTCTTAGGTGATTTTATTTTTAGATGTTTACAGTTGAAAGAGAAAAGATACAGTAAATATATATATTTTTTTAAGTGAGAAGAGGGAAGATAGAGAGATAGACTCCTACATGCAACCTGACAGGGATCCATCCAGCAATCCCTCTCTGGAGCTGATGCTCAAATCAGCTGAGCTATCTTCAGCACTTGAGGTCGATGCTTGGACAAACTTAGCTATCCTCAGTGCTAGGGATGACACTTGAACCAGTCGAGAGACTAGCTATGAGAGGGGAAGAAAGAGAAGGGGGAGAGGGAGGGGAAGAGAAGCAGATAGTTGCTTCTTTGTGTGCTCTGACTGGGGATCAAACTTTGGATATCTGCACTATCCATTGAGCAAACCAGCCAGGGCCAGTAAATACTTTTTATGTACAGTTAATTTATATATAGTTTATTTTATGTGTAGTTTAATTTCAGGATACTAAGGAAACCATATAGAAAGTCAATCAGATATTACTCATTTAGTTTATTTAATTTCCTTGTTAACTGAAATCTCTTTAACACCTCATATCACCATTCTCTTTAGCTATAGAATACATCTAGCGTGTTTAAGATAAAAGGCTAAAAATGCAACCTTAACAAATATATTTAGTAATTTTGAGAAAGACTTTTCCACCAAAATGAAACAGGTTGTTATATAACTAGGCCAATACAATAAAACTGGTTTGCAAATTCTTCAGACAGAGATATGGTTACCAGTCATTTATTTCATGAATAAAATGTTTGCATATAAGTGAAACAAAAGCCTCAATAAACATGTAACTTGTATTTATTTTCTGATTTGTAAGATAGTTCTTAAGTATGGGGTTGGGGTTGTCTAGAATCACACTGGCTGGGGCTGCAAGCCAGTACATCATTTTCCAGCTTTGCCATGTTGGTCAAGTCATTTAACCTCTCTGTGCCTTAGTTAGCTCATCTGTAAAATGGGTGTAATAGTAGGCTTGTGTGGGTTACCTGAGTTACAACTGTCAAGTGCTTAGGTGTGTGACACTTGGTGCGTAACCAGTACCAATAATTTTTGTTCAATGGATGAACTGGTGCTACGGTAACAATTACAGATGGTTCAAAATCATTTATCAAAAAGTTTTGGTTTCTAAAATATAAGATAGAAATAATTAAAAATAGTTCATACTTCTTTTGTTAGATGGCTTAACACAGCATCTGCCAAAGAATGGTAGCTATCACCTTCACTGGGAGTTGTGCAGACATAATCACAAATTATTATAGAATGTAGTTTTAAGGTAATATAAATGAGAGATTCTGTAATTATGGAAATATCCTTGCTATACATTGTATTTAGGGTACTTTTAGAAATCTGCTCAGTTATAAGAGTTGTTTTGTTATATCCAGAATTTAAAAAGAGAAAAGTAATTTAAATCAAGTTACAAAATGCAAACATAACTGAAATATGGCATCCTGATTTAAAAAATAATAATTAAAATACCTATTGACTTCTCTTTAGGAGTATCAAGGAATATCATCAGCTCAGTGTTTAACTTATTCTGGACTTAGACCTGTTACCACATTTAAAGTGACTTTTTTTTCTGGAGAGAAAGGGAAAAATGAAAAAAGGAAGTGGAAATGTAGAATGTGTCATGAAGTGATGGGAGGAATGGCTGGCCTCTTGCCTTCATAACCATGTAGTCTGAATCAGATTTCGTACTTGTTCTTGTTACAAATACACTTAGTCTTTTCCTTGGGCTTTTATTGGCTGGAGTTAGGGTTGTAGTGGGCAGTGTTTTTCAAGGAAGTCATAATTTGTTCCCAAGGTGGGAAATACTGATAACTTGGGGCAATAATCTGAGCCAAGAGCAATTGCCAGGCTGATATGTGTCACTTGGAGCAGAACACCAAGTCTCCTTCCCTCATGTGATAATTATAAACCATCTGAAACCACCGTGGTGCCAGATCTTTCCTTCTGGGTGACCTCCCGGATCCGTGTCACCAGGCAGGTAGTGTTTCACGTATAAATTTCATCTGACTGGTTTCTATTTCAGATTATAATAGTATTGAATGCTGAGGGATCCCAAGATGGCTACAGAGTAGAAGGAAGCTACACTTACTTGCTCCCGGCCACAAATCAGATGTGTAGCTAAACTTTATAGAGCAATCAATCTGAGTAACCAACTGAAGGCTAGGGGAACAGAAGTATTATAACCACGGGCCTACAGAAGAAGCCACACAGAGACTGGTAAGAAGAGCGGAGACACAGAAAGGGCTACCCCCACAAGTGCAGTGGCTGAGAAGCCAGAGAGATATCACCACCACGGAACTCCTTCCCCATACGAGTGTGGGGTTGGACCCCACTCAGGGATCCCCAACCCAGAACAACAGAGGTAGGAAGCAGTGTCCACCTACATCTGGTGGTGGTGAAAATTTGTGGAGATTCAGTCTGTCTGGGAGACACAGATGACACCTTTTCAGACACCATTACTCTGTTTATTGAAGCACCAGTGTGGGGGGTACACTGCCCATCCTGATTGCTGGTGGGGCCACTCTGCAATGCTTAGTCCTTGAAGTAACTTTTGAAATGACCTTCTTTGGTGAGGCTTTTGGCAGAGACCTAGACAGTGGATCAACCATGTGGCTTTGTAAAGAGGGCTAGTCTCCCTGACCTCAAGCATACAGTCAGTGCCCCTCTCTCCACTTGTTGAATCACGTGGCCAGCACCAACCTGCTGAATTCAGTTGTGCTAGGTGACCATGAGCCACATAGAACCAGGACTCTTGGAGCATGCCTCCAGGGAAGCTTTTGTCCAGGAGCCAGATGGGCAGGAGCTGAGGTTTGTGGTTCCATCACAGAGTGTGGGGGCAAGTCCTTCCACCCCCGTGAACTCACCATGCACTAGCCCAAGAAGTAGAAGAAATGCCAGCCCCCCTCCTACAGGCTTGCAGGCTACCCTCAATGGAAAACAGTTTGGGAGGCTTTGGAAAGAAGGCATGCTTTCCCCACCTTGAGTGTACAGCTGGTAGCCTTTCCCCACCTGTTCAGTCACTTGGTTGGTCCCATCCTGCTGAGTGCCACCATGCTGGGAGTTCAGAGTGCTGAAAAGAGCCAGGGCTTTTTGAAGTGTGTGGCCCAGGGAAGCTTTCATTTGGGAGCCAGATGGGTGGGGAGCTGGAGTGTATGGCTACTTTGTGGTGGTGGTGGTGGGGGGGAATTCCTGCCTCTTATGTGAGCTTAGCCCATACTACCCTGGAAAAGGGGAAGAATTGCCTGTCCTCTTCCTTCCCCCTCCTACAAGCATGTGGGTACCACCCTCAATGACTGTGACTGTTTGGATTAGCCTTGCAAAGTCCCAGATTCTCTGTCCTGCTGGGTTTAGCTTGTGAGAGGAAGGAAGAGTAGCTTAGAGGTTGGACATTCAAAGTGTAAGTCCCTTGGAGGCTATTGTCTAGGACCTGGATGAAGTGCTTAGCCCCGTCCTGTGGTCTAGGCTGGCATCAACCTCACTGGGAAGATTCATTTGCTCTGTCTGCCCAGCTGAAATTGCTCTTGCAGAGGAGATAGCTGGCCACACACAACCTGAATCTGTGGCTCATGGCAGTGACTAAGTGATTTGACTATAGAGTAGGGGCCATTTCCCCCTCATTGAGTGCCTGAATGCAAATAGGGAACTCAACTATCCCCGTCCTCCTGAGCTCAGTTGCCCTGCCCTGCTGAACTGCAACTTATGGAAGGGTCTGTGGGATGAAGCCAGTTTGATCTCATTCTACAGTCTTTCTTTGGAAGGCTCTGGAGGAAGACTAGGCAAATGCAGTGAGGTCAGGGGCAGAGTAGTGATAGGTAGAGGCAGACCTCAGGGAGCCTTGGTCCTTTTACTTATACCCAGACTGACCCTTCCATGCACACACAGTCTCATTCCATGTAGCCACAAACAGTGAACAATCTGGTATATCCAGACAGGTAGCCCAAGGCTGGTAACAAAAAACATCTGACATCAACCCATAGCTGAACCCTGCCCGAGTGGACCTGAACAAAGAAACCAGTGGGAGGGGTTTCAAACCACACCAGAAGTAGACACACCCAACTATTCATATGAGCAGCACACTCAGAGGGGGAGTCGGGATCCTGGTTGGTTGGTTCAGTGGTAGAGCATCAGCCCAGCATGTGGATGCCCCAGGTTCAATCCCCAGTCAGGGCCCACAGGAGAAGCACCCATCTGCTTCTCCATCCTTCCCCCTCTCATTTCTCTTTATCTCTCTCTTCGTCTCCCACACCCAAGGCTCCATTGGAGCAAAGTTGACCTGGGTGCTGAGGATGGCTCTGTGGCCTCCGCCTCAGGTGTTAGAATGGGTCCAGTTACAATGGAGCAAGGGCCCCAGATGGGCAGAGCATCACCCCCTAGTGGGCATGCTGGGTGGATCCTGGTCAGGCACATGCAAGAGTCTATCTCTCTGCCTCCCCACTTCACACTTCAGAAAAAAAATGGGGGGAGTTAGGCATCAGACCCTGCTAGGAATAACTCAGCACCAGGGGACAGCCCCTGCACATTTTACACACAGTGATTGAGGTTTACCCTTATAGTCAGCCAGCTTGAAGGACCAACAGCATTCAAGACTGAAAACCAACAGAAGAGTTCACAATATCCCACAAGAAACATTCCTATAGCACAGAGCTCAGGTGCTCTGGATGTTTGTGCCACTGAGCCGAACAAGACACATTCATCCTAGAGACATTGTAACAAGTCTGGAGTCATAGCAGTCCTACCTAAAGACAGAGAAAACGGGAAAACACAGAAATAAGCCCCAAATGAAAAACAAGATAATTCCCCAGAAAATGAATGAAGTGAAATGGAAGCAACCAAAATACCAGATGTCAAGTTTAAAACAATGGTTATAAGAATGCTCAACTTTAGGGAAAGAATGGATGCTTTCAATGAGAACTTAAACAAAGGGATAGTAAGCATTAAAAATAAGAACCAGTTCGAAATAAAAGATATAATATCTGAAATAAAGAACACACTGGAAGGAATCAACAGCAGGTAAAATAAAGGATCAAATTAGTGATATAGAGAACAAGCTAAAAACATCCATGCATAGCATCAAAAAGAAAAGAGAATTATATATATATATATATATATATATATATATATATATATATTTTTTTTTTTTTTTTTTTTTTTTTTTTTTGCATTTCTCCGAAGCTGGAAACGGGGAGAGACAGCCAGACAGATTCCTGCATGCGCCCGACAGGGATCCACCCGGCACGCCCACCAGGGGCGACGCTCCGCCCACCAGGGGGCGACGCTCTGCCCCTCCGGGGCATCACTCCGCCGCGACCAGAGCCACTCCAGTGCCCGGGGCAGAGGCCAAGGAGCCATTCCCAGTGCCCAGGCCATCCCTGCTCCAATGGAGCCTCGGCTGTGGGAGGGGAAGAGAGAGAGAGAGAGGAAGGAGAAGGGGAGGGGTGAAGAAGCAGATGGGCGCTTCTCCTGTGTGCCCTGGCTGGGAATCGAACCCGGGTCCCCTGCACGCCAGGCCGACACTCTACTGCTGAGCCAACCGGCCAGGGCCAAGAAAAGAGAATTTTAAAGAGTAAGGAAAGTCTAAGGAACCTCTGAGACATCAAGCATAACAACATCTGCATCATAGGAGTAGCAGTAGAAAAAAGAGCCAACAAGAGATAGAGAAACTGAAGAAATAGTAGCTGAAAACTTCTCTAAGCTGATGAAGGAAAAAGTCACACAAGATAAGGAAGCACATAGAGTACAAATCAAGATGAACCCAAAGAGACCAACACTAATACACATCATAATTAAAATGCCAAAGATTAAAAACAAAGAAAGGATTTTAATAGTTGCAAGAGAAAGGCAATTAGTTACCTACCAAGGAGCTCCATAAGATTGTTAGTTGATTTCACAACAGAAACAGTTCAGGCTAGGAGTGGCATGAAATAGTCAAAATAATGAAAAGCAAGGACCTATAACCAAAACTATTGTATCCAGCAATTCCATAATTTAAACTGTAAAGTGAAATAAAGAGCTTCTGAGACAAATAAATAAATAAATAAATAAATAAAATAAAGGACTTACTACCAAACCTGTATTGCAACAAATGTTAAAGGCCCTGATTTAAGAAGAGGAAATGATAAAAGAAATCAAGAGAGAGGGGATTATAGATAGAGATAGAGAGAGAGAGGACCCTAATAAATAAAATCAGAAATGAAAGAATAACAACAGACATCACGGAAATACAAAGAATTATAAGAAAGCACTATGAAGAACTATATGTCAATAAATTGTACAACCTGGTTGAAATGGATAAATTCCTAGAAACATAGAGTCTTCTAAAACTGAATCAGGAAGAATCAGAAAATTTGAATAGACCAATTACAACTAACAAAATTGAAACGATAATAAAAAATTTCTCTGGAAACAGAAGTCCTGGACTGAATGGCTTCACAGGTGAATTTTACCAAACGTTCAAGAAAAAACTAACATTTATTATTCTCAAACTATTCCAAAAATTTTAAGAGCAAGAAAGACTCTCAAGCTCATTTTGTGAGGCCAGCATTATCCTAATTCCAAATCCAGAAAAAGACACTACAAAGAATGAAAACTCATTCCAATATTCCTCATTAACATAGATGCAAAAATCCTCAACAAAATATTAGCTAGCTGGATCCAGCAATACATTAAAAAGATCATACACCATGATCAAGTGGGATTTATTTCAGGGATCCAAGGTTGGTATAGTATTTGCAAATCAATAAATGTGATACAAACACAGTCAAGGATGAAATTGTGTGATCTTATCAATAGATGTAGAGAAAGCATTTGATAAAATCCAGCATCATTTATGGTAAAAATAAGACAGACAAACAAACAAACAAAAAAGCCTTCAGCACAGTGGGAATAGAGGGATCATACCTCAACATTATAAGGACCATATCTGACAGACTTATAGCCAACATCATAGTCAGTGGGCAAAAACTACAAGTGTTTCCTTTTAAGATCAAAAACAAGAAAGGGGTATCCATTTTCCCCACCCTTATTCAACATAGTTTGGGAAGTCCTAGCCACAGCAGTTAGACAAGAAGAAATAAAAGACATCCAAATTGGAAAGGAGGAATTAAAATTGTTGTTATTCACTGATGACATGATGTAGCCTCCTGGATCTAGTAAATGAATTTAGCAAAGTATCAGGATACAAAATTAATACTCAGAAATCAGTTGCATTTTTATACACCAATAATGAACTAGCAGAAAGAGACATTAAGGAAGTAGTCCCATTTACTATTGCAACGAAAAAGAGATAAGGTACTTAATAACAGATTTAACCAAGGAAGTAAAAGAACTGGACTCAGGAAATTATAGGACATTGTTGAAAGAAATTGGGGGAGATAAAAATAAGTGAAAACACTTACTGTGTTCATGGTTGAGAGAATTAACATAATTAAAATGTTTATCCTACCCAAAGCAATTTATATATTCAATGTAATTCCTGTTAAAATACTAATGGCATATTTCACAGATCAAGAACAAATATTCCAAAAATTCATATAGAACCAAAAAAAAACAAAACAACAACAATACCCTCAATAACCTCAGCAATCTTGAGAAAGAAGAAAAAATTTTGAGATTTCACAATACTTGATGCCAAACTATAATAAAAGGCCATAATAATCAAAACAACATGGTACTGGTATAAAAACAGACACATAGATCAATGAACAGAAAAGAGAGCCCAGACATAATCCCATATCATTATGGTCAATTAATATCTGCCAATGGAGGAAAGCACATACAATGGAATAAAGACAATCTTGTCAATGAATGATGTTCGGAAAATTGAACAGGCGCATGCAAAAAAATGAAACTTGACCACCAATTTACTCCGTAAACATTTATAAACTCAAAATGCATAAAAGACCTGAATGTAGATCACAAAATCATAAAAATCCTAGAAGAAAACATAAGCAATAAAATCTTAGACATCACTCATAACAATATTTTTGCTGATATATCTCCTTGGGCAAGGGAAACAAAGGAAAAAGAAAAGAATGGTATTACTCTAACTAAAAAGCTTCTGCACAGCAACAGAAGCCATCAAAGAAAAGACAACCCATTGAATGGTAGAACATATTCACCGATACATCTGATGAGGGGTTAATATCCAAAATATAAAGAGAACTTATAAAACTCAACACCAAAAAGACAAACAATCCAATTAAAAAATGGGCAAAGGACCTTAGTAAACACTTCTCCAAAGAGGACATACAGATAACCAATAGACATTTGAAAAGATGCTCAAGGTCATTAATAATCAGATAGATGCAAATTAAAACTAAAATGAGATATCACCTCACACCTGTCAGAATGGAGCTCATCAATAAATTAACAAACAACAAGTGCTGGTGAGGTTGTGGAGCATGTGGAGATGTGGAACCCTCATGCACTGCTGACGAGAATGCAGATTAGTGCAGCCACTGTGGAGAACTATATGGAGTTTTCCCTAATAATTAAAAATGGAACTGCCTTTTGATCCAGAGATCCTACATCTTAGAATACAACCAAAGAAACTTGAAGCACTGATTTGAAAGAATATATGCTCCCCTGTGGTCATTACAGCTTTATTTGAAGTAGCCAAGATCTAGAAACAGCTCAAGTGCCCATTTAGTACCATATGCCGTAAACAAGAAGGAAATCTTACCTTTTGTGACAGCATAGATGGACCTGGAGATTATTATGCTGAGTGAAATAAACCAGACAGAGAAAGACAAATACCATATATACTCACTGATATGTAAAATTTAATGAACAAAATAAACTGATGAACAAAATAGAAACATAGGCATGGACACAGGGAACAGACTGACAGCTATGAGAGGGGAGGGGGTCAAGGGAGCTAAAGGATTGGCCAGGAAACATATATACATAACACGTAGACAGAGACAACAGTGTGGCAAGAGCCAGAGGGAAAGGGTGTGAGGGGATGGGGATGAAAAGAGACTTTGCTTGAGGCAGAGGGCACATGATGTGATGTGCAGATGGTATTCTATTGAGTTGTACACTTAAAACTTGTTTGGTGGGGACGGGTTGAGAGATGACCTGGTACTTACTCTGTCCTGCTTCATCAGGGCCTTGCTTCCTTCTATGTCTTGCAGTCCTTCATGTGGTCAGCATTCACATTTTGAAGCCTTATATTAGGATTTCAGATGGAACTGGAAAGAAAAGCAGAATCATGGGTCTGAAATGCTGGCCCTGCTAAACAGATGGGTTCATGTGTCTTCCTGCTGATTTCATGCCATTCTTTATTTGTGATATTTATTTGAAAACATATATTTGGCTTTGGAAGTCTTCTAAAAGAGTCTGATTTTGCCGATATCAGTCTATGCCTCATAAAACATTAGCTCTATAAAGTAAAGGGGAGTGCACTGTCTTGTTCACTGTCAGCACCATTTGGGGGAAAATATGGGGTATTCAGAACTGAGGTCCACTGTTGTTTGAAAACAGAGATAGGTGAAGTTTTGATCAGTGGAACTTCAAGAATAGGTAGGTTCAGTCAGGTCATAAGTGTGAGTGTCTGCTGGAGGGGATGGCTGGTAGGATCAGATTAGAATCCAGCGCCCTATCCTTTGTGTGTGGCCATCTCTCCTCTGTTGGCAGCGGGTCCCTGCCTCTGCACACCAGCCTCCTCCTGCTGGCAGTTGCCTTACATCAAACTCTGATGTGTCCTTCCCAACTCATTGTACGTGCTCTGTCATCTATGAGAACTTCCTTAATCCTGCTCTTAAAATGGACTGCTTCCTTTTTTTTCACCTCTGTGCTGTGTACTTGCCTCTGTGATAGACCATATTCACATCTTTTATAATAATTGATTGACATTTCTATATTCATTCACTGGGGCTGGTAGAGCACTATAGACTAAGTAGGTTATAAGCAACAGAAATTTGTTCTTCACAATTCTGTAGGCTAGAAGCCCAAAACCAAGGCACCAGAAGTTCTGGTGTGTGGTGAGGATTGGCTTGTTATGAGGCCACCTGCTCACTATATCCTCAAGTGGTGGAGAGACCAAAGATCTATCTCCGTGGGGACTCTTTAAAAGGACACTAATCCCATTCATGTGGTCTCCACACTCATGACCTAATAACTTCCTGGGAACCTTACCTTTAAATGTCATCACATGGGTAGTAGGATGTAACATATCAATTTTGGAGAGATAGAAACATTCTGTAGCAGTGGTCACCTATCCAGTTATATTCTTGTCTTATTCAGTAAGCTTCTGATTAAATTCATGATCAAAATAACAGCCTTTGCCATAACATTGAACAGAAAATAACTGCATTTATCATGGCAAGGAAGTTTTTACTCACTGTCTTTTTCTAAATATTAGCTTAAAATTGTTATTAATATAAACCTGTAAAAATTATATCCAGAAAAATTAAAAGTGGCAATTTTTAACATACCATAATGTTTATATTATTTTAATATTATTAACAAAATATGAGTTTTGAAAATGTGTAAGTGGCTCTACTTAACTTTCTTATTATGTAGTTTATCAGTAAGCACATTATTTTTAGGACGTTTCAAAAGTGATCAGAAGCCCTGGCCGGTTGGCTCAGTGGTAGAGCGTCGGCTTGGCGTGTAGAAGTCCTGGGTTGGATTCCCGGCCAGGGCACACAGGAGAAGCGCCCATCTGCTTCTCCACCCCTCCCCCTCTCCTTCCTCTCTGTCTCTCTCTTCCCCTCCCACAGCCAAGGTTCCATTGGAGCAAAGATGGCCCGGGCGCTGGGGATGGCTCCTTGGCCTAAGACCCAGGCGCTGGAGTGGCTCTGGTCGCAACAGAGCAACGCCCGGAGGGGCAGAGCATCACCCCCTGGTGGGCAGAGCGTCGCCCCTGGTGGCCATGTCAGGTGGATCCCGGTCGGGTGCATGCAGGAGTCTGTCTGACTGTCTCTCCCCGTTTCCAGCTTCAGAAAAATACAAAAAAAAAAAAAAAAAAAAGAAGTGATCAGAATTATTTGACTACATCTTTACTGGTGTTGGAATGATTTTTTCCATGTAAATTAGAAAAATATGAATACAATAGTTCTTTAGATTTATCTTAATGATAGTAATTATTATATATATTTTGAATTAAGTTTAACACTTGAGACATGAATTCATCAGAAACTGTTTTAAAATGATATGTATATGCACACGTATCTTATACAGGATATCCCAAGCCTTTCAGCTTTCTCATATGGCTGTAGATAAGTAAGTGGAAAGCATTAAGTTAGGAAAGGCATCTTTTTAAGGGAGGGAATGTGTTGACAGACTATATGAGTTTTCAGTGATAAGCTATTTTAGATTGACATGCTTCAAGTAAAAAGGGATAATGTTTGAATGAATCATGTATGAAGAATATTAACCCAGTTGTACAAGCATAAATATGAGACTAATGTAGGTATTAACACAGTGTTAAAGCTTTTACATGCTCAAGTAGATAGGGCAATATAGCAAGAATAGTATATTCTTGAAAGAAGTGAACATATTTAAAATTATTCCCAAGGGTAACACTTGATAAAATGCCAGGTTGTTTCCCGATGACTTTGTAAGTTTCTGTTTTATGTTTTTAAAGATTAGAATATCTTGATGACTATTTTCAGATTTTCTTTTCAGCTCAAGGACTTAGAGTTGTACATGAAATTTAATTATGATGATATTGGCTATGAATTTACTAAGGTCATGACTACAATGGGGGCTCACAGCCACGTCCTTACTAAATCTATATAACAGCTCTGCAAGGAAGATCTCATTGTCTTCTTTTTATAAAGGAGAGCATGTGTAATGTGCATTGGACACTACTAATTTACATGCATGTTTACATAACCTAAATTTGTGACAGTCTCACCACTGCAGGGTGGACATGTAAATATACAGGCATGTAATATTTTTTTTTATATTTGGAATTAGAAATAATTCCAAATAATTCTGTGTTCATTTTTTAAATAAAATTAATTCTGAAAATATAATATGCTTCAGGGTTTAAGTCATGCTTATTTAATATACTAAAGAGTACATAGTTTATAAAATTATAATTAAAGGTTCCCTTTTTCATTTTTCTGCAGCAACAGAAAGGTGTAAATCCGAAACTCTTATCTATTTAAAGTTGTTCTCAATAGTAGAACAGGAGGTATCTTTCAGTAGAATGCATTCAACGTCTTTAAGATTGGACAGTGTATTTGTAAGGTCAAATATTATCTTCATTTAATATGTTTTGGGTTTTTTTTTTACATTATTAGTCAGTGTAAATACCATTGGAATGAACATCTGTGGCAGTGATTGATTCCAAAGATAGAAAGACTAAGATTATTTATTTACTTATTTAGTTAGTTAGTTTGAGAAGGGCAGGCAGAGAGACAGACTTCTGCATGAGCCCTGACCAGAATTCACCCAGCAAACCCATTAGGGAGTAATGCTCTGCCCATCTGGAGCTCCATTGCTCAGCAACTGAGCTCTTCTTAGCACCCGAGAAGGAGGCTGTGGAGCCATCCTAAGCTCCCAGGGCCAACTTGCTTGAGCCAATCAAGTTATGGCTGTGGGAGAGGGGGATGGAGAGAGAGAGAGAGAGAGAGAGAGAGAGAGAGAGAGAGAGAGGGAGAGAGAGAGAAAGAAGCAGGAGAGGTGGAGAAGCAGATGGTTGCTTCTCCTGTGTGCCCTGATTGGGAATCAAATCCAGGTCATCCACACACCAGGCTGATGCTCTACCACTCACCAACTGGCCAGGGTCAAGGCTAAGATTTTTGGTCTCTATAAGTGTCTTCTGTGTATATTTCAGTACCCCACCCAATGCTTTCTCATTAACTCTCTTTTTTTAGCTCATTTTAATTAAAAATGATTTTTCTGATTCATCCTATACTTTGTAAATCAGTATGATGGACAGATATGAGCAGTGTTTTTCTGTCCCTTAGATGTACATTCAACTGACCTACTTATCCAAGCAAGGAAAATAAATGTAATAACAAATAAGTCTAGGAAGCAGAGATACTTTTGAAGAAACAGTGATTTTAATTAAGAAGATAATTATAATATGTTGAAGTCATTTAAAATTTGAAGGAATTAAATTATATAAAGAGAAAGCTATATTTTAAATTATGGATTGTTAAATATTTGAAGCTGGAGACCTCAGGTATTCTATTTATTCATCAGCAAATATTTATGGACCTCCTTCAATGTGGTAGGCCCTGAAACTGTGAAGTTGGAGTTTATATTCTAGGTTTTCATTGGGTAATGATTATATATGTCTAACCACTATACTGTACATCTGAAACTAATACAATATTGAATGTCAAGTGTAATAGAAAATTCTACAAACTAAAAGTTTTAAGTAGCATTTAATACAGATTAAATTTTTTTGTTGAAAAGCAAATATAGCATAAGAATGGAAAATTGTAAATTCCAAATAAGGTTCAACCTTAGTTCAAAGTTGCATTTGAAATGTCAGCTACATATTCCTTGCATTTAATAAAAATCCTTTAGGATAAAGACAAAATAAATAAACTTTGTACTTAGATTGCAGTGTTAAAGTAACCTCTTCCTCTTGGAAGAAATGAAAAACTTTGAAGCTAGGCATTTATTTAAAAAAATATTTTCTTTTCATAAACACATATTTATATTTGAAAACTTACCTACTTTTGAGGTTATCTGAATACATGATTTTGATGACTTTCCCAAATCAAGATCAGTCAACTTTCATACCATTGATATAAAAATCAGTGCTACATGCACAAAAATTTTTACATTCTCAATAATTCCTTTTTAAGTTATGTTTTTAAAAATGTAGATTAAAAATAGGCCTCCAAACAAAGTTTGTCCTTCCTTCCAAGTTCTGTGTTAGTGTTATTCAGACTTCAAAGTGACTATGAATCAGTTATAAAGCCATTTTAGTAGATTGCCACCAGCATTTTAAAATGCAATACAAGGCCCTGGCCGGTTAGCTCAGTGGTAGAGCATCGGCCTGGCATGCGGGAGTCCCGGGTTTGATTCCCGGCCAGGGCACACAGGAGAAGCGCCCATCTGCTTCTCCACCCCTCCCCCTCTCCTTCCTCTCTGTCTCTCTCTTCCCCTCCCGCAGCCAAGGCTCCATTGGAGCAAAGTTTGCCCGGGTGCTGAGGATGGCTCCATGGTCTCTGCCTCAGGCACTAGAATGGCTCTGATTGCGGCAGAGTGACACCCCAGATGGGCAGAGCATTGCGCCCTGGTGGGCATGCTGGGTGGATCTTGGTCGGGTGCATGCGGGAATCTGTCTGACTGCCTCCCTGTTTCCAACTTCAGAGAAATACAAAAAAAAAAAAAAATAAATAATAAAATGCAATACAATAAAATAAAAATATCAGTCTATATCCCATAATTAGTTTTTATAAAATTGTTATTTCAGGTACATGTCGACTTGGTTGCATGGTAAAATACATTTTTTTCCTGGAGATTGGGAGAAGATCATAGACCAGGGGTAGGGAAATTTTTTGGCTTAGAGAGCCATGAACGCCACATATTTTAAAATGTAATTCCGTGAGGGCCATACAACAACCCGTGTACGATGCACATTATCCAATAAAAATTTGGTGTTGTCCCGGAGGACAGCTATGATTGGCTCCAGCCTCCCACAACCATGAACATGAGCGGTAGGAAATGAATGGATTGTAATACATGAGAATGTTTTATATATATATATATATATATTTTTTTTTTAACAGAGGCAGAGATAGACAGGGACAGACAGGAACGGAGAGAGATGAGAAGCATCAATCATCAGTTTCTCGTTGCGTGTTGCGACTTCTTAGTTGTTCATTGATTGCTTTCTCACATGTGCCTTGACCGTGGGCCTTCAGCAGACCGAGTAACCCCCTGCTGGAGCCAGGGGCCTTGGGTCCAAGCTGGTGAGCTCTTTGCTCAAGCCAGATGAGCCCGCGCTCAAGCTGGCGAAGCTCGGGGTCTCGAACCTGGGTCCTTCCGCATCCCAGTCGGACGCTCTATCCACTGCGCCACCACCTGGTCAGGCTGTTTTATATTTTTAATGTTATTATTTTTTTATTAAATATTTATCTGCGAGCCAGAGGCAGCCATCAAAAGAACCACATCTGGCTCGCGAGCCATAGGTTCCCGACCCCTGTCATAGACAAAAAGTTAGAAAATCACTATTATTAATCTGATCTTTTCTCATTCTTCTGAACTCCCATCTTAACTTGTCCTTTGTAATTCAGGCATTTTCCAAAATCTTCGTTTCCTATTCTCTTCTGCCACTTTGGACAGCTCTGTAGTGTCTCAGAGTCTCCATCTTGACAACCAACACTCAGTATTGTGATCTCTAGAGGAAGCCCTCAGTAAAGGCAACTAAAAGTGATGAATTCATGATATTCAAAAAGTAATATGTGTTTATAAGCCCAAATATCAACGTATTAATTGAGTGCTGCCTTCTTTTTCTTACCTTAAACCCTGTTATGGCTACCAACAGTTGCCACCATATAATTGGCCATTAGAATTTCTGAGTCATGTTCTAAGTTCCCATTACTCTGTAATCTAAATGAGTGACCAGTCCAGACAATTGTATTGCTTAATGTCATTTAAAGCACTTTTTTTCCCTTTGTCACAAGTACCATTTTGCCATGTGGTTTTATACCTCAATTTTAAACTATTTAACAGTCTGTCTCCCGCACGCCTCTCTTCTGCTATGCCATTGTCCTTGGCACTGGGATTTTTCTAAAACAAGAATCTGAATATTTTACTCTTTGTGTAAATGTCTCCCATAGCCAAACTCTCTGTCCCTTGAGATTACAATCTACAATAAATATATTTGAAGGAGAATAAAAGTCCCTACAAAATCTGATTTCAAGATGTTTTCCAAACATATCCAGCCACACCCTCTACCACTTGAACTTTACCCATTATTGTCAACTCTTAAACATGCTGGCATCTTTTGTGTTACTGAGACAGTGAACTAGCCCATACTCTCTCTTTGCCTAGAATGCCTTTACCTTCTATTATGCCTGAAAAACACCTACACATTTTTAAAATATCAGTCACAGTTTTTGCCTCATATACATAATCTAAATTGCCTGAGTCAGCCATTACTTACTGTTTATGGAACTGTCAAGTATCCATCTTCCTGTCCCCATTGGACTCTTGAGTGTCTTTTGCATATGCATTGCCATTTCTCCTTTGTACTTCAGATAGAACCTGTCATTGTGCTTGGCATTTTGGAGGATGCTCAGTAAATATGGGCCGAGTAAATTGTTGTCCCGGTAACATCTAAGATGTTAACCAGTTCTCCTTCATTGATACAGTCTTCCTTATTCCCTCGTCCTTGCCATTCTGCTGGTATAGGTTCTTCCTACACTCATAAGTACAACACAATAGACTTTTCTTTGTCTTCTGTTCACGAGGTGTATGAGTTCTATAACCTGTAAAAAAGGCATATGAGCAAAGTAGTTTGTCTCTACTATTTAGTCTACAGAAAGCTATTGAAAACCAGCAGTGCTCTAGAATTGGCTATTTCCTAAAGGAATATTCTTATATGGGGTTGAATGCTTATTCAAACACTTGCACTTAAAATCAAATCTTGGGTTTCAGCTTAAACTTGACCTTCAACATCATTATAGAACACATTTTCCCTAATTGCTTTATTATAGTAAAAAACATTTAATTTGATACCAATAACTGTCTTTTGTTGTTGATCAAACTAAACAGATGCAGTTTAACTACTGCATCAAATTTTAACACCAAATTACGCAAAGCTGATGCTTTGAAATATAAAATTTCCTTCATAAGATTCCAAGGCAAATTAGGAAGAATATCAAGAAAGAACATGGTGATTGATTTAACTTGGTAAATAAGACATTACTTCTATATAGTTGCATTGATTGTGCTTGAATGAATTACATTGCTATCCTTCATTGGATGGCCAGGAGAAGGTATATTTGGTAAGGAAGATTTTACATTAATTTTGTAAGTGCAGGTATATAGAACACTGTTCCAGTGACTGACATAACTTCTTCACACTGTCCCATGTCAGTGCAGCCCAGTTCTCCTGCAGCTGGTCATGTCCCATGTGTCATCCGATCAGACAGTAAGGGAAACAGAGCATTACGTAGCCTTAGTCCAGTTGTTTGGGGATTAACAGCAGTGGATGTCACATTGCATTTTTTCCAAGTAAATTTAAGAGTGATGGATAGACCATGTATTCATAATAAAAGGTATAATTGGTAAAGTACAGCATTTGTATGCAAAATTCTCCAGGACCAAAATTTATATATGCAAGGAGTAGAAAAAAATTCTGAGAATTTTTTTGTTTTGCAAAATAAATAAATAAATAAAATAAACAATGCCCCTATATAAGCACATTAATCAGAAAATATATCAATAGCTTGACCAGGCAGTGGCACAGTGGATAGAGCATCAGACTAGAACACAGAGGATCCAAGTTCAAAACCCCGAAGTCGCCAGCTTGAATGCGGGCTTATTGGTTTGAGCAAGGCTCACCAGCTTGAGGCCAAGGTTGCTGACTTGAGCAAGGAGTCACTCGGTCTGCTGTAGCCCCTGGTCAAAGCACATATGAGAAAGCAATCAATGAACAACTAAGGTGCTGCAATGAAAAAATGATGCCTCTCATTTCTCTCCTTTCCTGTCTGTCCCTATCTGTCCCTCTCTCTCCCTCTGTCTCTTTTACACACACACACACACACACACACACACACACAAAGAAAATATAACAATATTTTTATTTTTCAATTAATAAATTTACAGTAATGTTGGAAAATTAAATATTGTTAAACTAATTTTGTTAAACCTTTCTTTTTAGTACCTTCAGCTATTTTATTATAACTCATAGCTAATTTTTCTGTCTTTTTGTCAGTTGAGAGGCAGGGAAGCAGAGAGGTCTACTTCTGCATGTGTTCTGACCAGAATCCACCTGGCAACTTCTGTCTGGGGCTGATGCTCTGCCCATCTGGGGCTGCTGCTCTGTTGGTCAGCAATTGAACTATTTCAACACTTGAGTTGAGGCCAAGGAGCCATCCTCAGCACCCGGGGTCAACTTCCTTATTTGAGCCATGGCTGCAGGAGCAGAGAAGAGAGATAGAGGGAAAAGGGAGAAAGGGAGGAATGGAGAAGCAGATAGTCGCTTCTCCTGTGTGCTCTGACTAGGAATCAAACCTGGGATTTTCCTACGCCAGGCTGACGCTCTACTGCTAAGCCAAGCAGCCACAGCCATAGCTAAGTGTTTTGCTTTTTAATTTTTTTCTTTTTAGATTTTATTTATTCATTTTGAGAGAGAGAGAGAGAGAGCAAAAGGGAGAGAGAAGGGCGGAAGAGCAGGAAGCATCAATTCCCATATGTGCCTTGACTAGCAAACCCAGGATTTCGAACTGGCACCCTCAGCATTCCAAGTTGAAGCTTTATATACTGTAGCACCACAGGTCTGGCATTAAGTGTTTTTAATGATACTTATTTATATAATAATTAATGTTTCAACATGTTTATTATTTTGAAAGTACAATAAAAGAAACAAAAAGTAATACAAAACACCTCTAATCTTAACACCAAAAAAAATCCAATTTAACTCTTGAAATATTTTTACGCTCTTGAATTTCAAAATTTATATATATTTATAGAAATAGGAGTTTCATTACTTATACCTTTTCCTCTTAATAGTATATCAAGGTATGCCCATTTTACCGTTTCTGGAAATAAGATTTTAAAAGATAACTTAGGGGATAAATAGCGTTATGTTGTATGGACATACTGTAATTTATCCCAGGTTTGTAACTAGTTAGTTTTTTTTTTTTTCATGCATTCTATATTGTAACTTGGTTTTAACACCTTAGTGTAGAAATCTTTGACTATGTGTGGGTCTTCATGACATTTGCACCCCTGGACACTTCTCTGAAGGTCAGATTCTTTATAACCTAGATGGCATTTTACTTGATTGCCCAATGGGTAATTAACAAGTTCAAAACAGAACTGTAAGTTTTTCACACCCTACCACAAACTTGCTTCTCCCCCACCCTCTCATCTCCCTTTTCCAGAAGTCACTTCTTTCCTAGGAGATCTAGACAAAGCCTAGGTGTTATTTATCTCCTTTTCTCATTCCCCACTTTCAATTTATTGGTAAGTTCAAGACCTGAGTGTGCCCTCTGCCCTCTTCCTCTGACTCTCTTGGCCCAACTTGTCCAGCTGGTCTTGCCTGGACTTCGGGTTCACACTTCTCCCAGCTCTTCCCACTGCCGTGCTGGGGTCCAGCATATGGTTACTAACCTTGGGGACTTTTAGAATACCTGAGTGACATCCAGGCTTTCTCTATGACCATGACCTGCCTCTCCTCTCCTCTCCTCCTCTTCTCTCTCCTCTCTCCTCTCTTCTCCACTCTCCTCCTCTCTTCTATGCTCCTCTCCTCCTCTCCACTCTCCTCTTCTCCTCTCCCCTCTCTCCTCTCTCCTCTCTCCTTCTCTCCTCTCTCCTCTCTCCTTCTCTCCTCTTTCCTCCTCTCTTCTCTCCTCCTCTCTACCTCTCCTCCTCTCCTCTCCTTCTCCTCTCCTCCTCTCCTCTCTCCTCCTCTCCACTCTCTTCCTCTCCACTCTCCTCCTCTCATCTCTGCTCCTCTCCTCCTCTGTATCCTTGTTCTACCAAGCTGGCTTCTTTCTGTGCCCACTAGCTGAGATGCTGTTCGTTCATACTCTTCTCTCTTTCTCTCTGTTCAGGATTCAGTGGAAATGTCCTCTCTCTCAGCAGTTTCTGTCTATTGAATGCATGGAAGCCCTGTAGTCACTCTCAAATAGACCTGCACATTTTGTCTCCTTCATGTGAGCATTGTTTCTTAAATAATCACATACTGTTTATTGTGTGTCTGCTTACCAGAATGGAAGCTCCATGGAAGCAGAGAGCACCGTTGCCCTTATCCTCAGAATAGTATCTGTGAAGCAGACACTAGATCTTACCAAAGTAATGAATAAATAAATCCATGGAGATTTACAACTGTAAATTGTGTAAGTAGAATTTCTCAGTCAAAAAGAATTTTTTTTTGGCCCTGGCCGTTTGGCTCAGCGGTAGAGCATCGGCCTGGCGTGCGGGGGACCCGGGTTCGATTCCCGGCCAGGGCACATAGGAGAAGCGCCCATTTGCTTCTCCACCCCCACCCCCGTCCTTCCTCTCTGTCTCTCTCTTCCCCTCCCACAGCCAAGGCTCCATTGGAGCAAAGATGGCCCGGGCGCTGGGGATGGCTCCTTGGCCTCTGCCCCAGGCGCTAGAGTGGCCTGGTCGCGGCAGAGCGACGCCTCAGAGGGGCAGAGCATCACCCCCTGGTGGGCAGAGCGTCGCCCCTGGTGGGCGTGCCGGGTGGATCCCGGTCGGGCGCATGCGGGAGTCTGTCTGACTGTCTCTCCCTGTTTCCAGCTTCAGAAAAATACAAAAAAAAAAAAAGAAATTTTTTTTAATGTTTGTCTGTTAATCTATAGTGGCCATAGCTCAAGATACCAGCTTCCCTTCCCACCAACCATTGCGTGGCCCATTGCTGCTCTACCCACCACAGCTCATACAGTGTGTCTTCCTGTTCAATGTGTAGCACTTAAACAATGTTTTCATTTTCAAATTAGAGTCGACTTATGGAGCCAAAACATTTTGAAGTTTGACAATGTGTTTCATTAGAAGCCACATGTCTGTGAGGACTTCTGGGTATAGAGGGTAAAGAAAATGAGGACACATTCATGGAGATCCTGTCAGGAACCAGCCTCATTGCTTTCATCTGCATGTTTATATTTGAGTCCATTGATCCTCATACTAACCCTAGCCCCTTTCTTTTTTAAATGAACAAGAGCCTCTTAAACATTATGGTTCATGGACCTACTAAAGTATAAAACTGAAATCTATACTCTGGTCCAGCTGTGGCCACAGCCAAAATCTGTTTGTGCAACATCTTAAGGACAAAGGGTTTATGTGTATTATCCAGACTTCCTGGGACTCAGAGATACAATTTCACTCTAGATTCTGGATATTAGTGTTCTTCTCAGAGCATTTTTAAAAGAAACAAATGCCATTCCTTTAGGAGACTGCAACGGATTCAAATATTTAACTGTATAAAGGAAAGTTTCCAGCTAGTGAAATGGAAGAGGCTGGGATTCATTACTAACACAGGCAAAGGGACAAAAACTTGCTGGTGGACGTTTCAGCACACTTTTTATTTATGTTATTAATATAGTTACATCATTACAATCTACACAGATTATATTATCTTTTGGAAATTCTTTTTTTTTTTTTGCATTTTTCTGAAGCTGGAAACGGGGAGAGACAGTCAGACTCCTGCATGCGCCCGACAGGGATCCACCCGGCACGCCCACCAGGGGGCGACACTCTGCCCATCTTGGGGCATCGCTCTGTTGCAATCAGAGCCATTCTAGCGCCTGAGGTAGAGGCCACAAAGCCATCCCCAGCGCCTGGACCATCTTTGCTCCAATGGAGCCTCATTGTGGGAGGGGAAGAGAGAGACAGAGAGGAAGGAGAGGGGGAGGGGTGGAGAAGCAGATGGGCGCTTCTCCTGTGTGCCCTGGCTGGGAATCGAACCTGGGACCTCCGCATGCCAGGCCGACGCTCTACCACTGAACCAACCAGCCAGGGCCTCTTCTGGAGATTCTTAAAGCCTCAGAGACTTGCCCACCCTCTTATGAAGGGCACTGTTTTCTTCATTCTGAGGTTATATAGAGTGACAAGGAAAGAGACTATGAGGAAGTACTTCCAGGAACTCTATCTTAGTTTATATAATTAAAATTATGAATATTTATTTATTTCTGAGAATAAGTAGATCATTCCAGGCATGTCTTACCTCAGATCAGGAAGACGAGGTCACATTGGAGTGTACATAAAATTGTGTGAGTTTCTCAAATAGGTAACTTAATAGTCATCTGAATGTCATTAAAATAACTAATTTGGGAAAATAAGAAAATATAGAGATATGAGAATGATTTAAGATAAAAAAGATTTGAATTACTTTTATACTACTTTTATAGTACTCTAAGTATATAAATTACCTTTTCATTATTACTATGTTTTGATATCCAAAATATTTAAAGATATAATTCAATAATTATGAATAACCCCAAGTAGGTTCACAAAATTTTATTTTTGTCCTATAGCAATGTTCTCTGTCAAGGCAAGGAGGCAAAATTTTAATGGAAAAGTTGCATTTTTTTTTTTACTTTTTATTTAAAGGGGAGTGGGTTTAAAGAACTGGAGAGTATGTTTATGGGAACGCTGCACATTTGACAAAGGCTATTTGTAGGAAACTAACTTAGAGTAGAAACAAACAGTTATGAAAAATGAGGAAATCCTGATGGGAAAAAAGTGTGACAGAATCACATCAAAAGGAGTGTGAGACTAATTTACTATTCCAGGAAATCCAGCAGCTGGTTTATCTAAAGCTTCCTCTTTTCCATGAGCTCTGGAACAGGACAGGAAATGGTTTAAAAAGCACACTGATTTTCCTATAACAGATTTCTATAAAAATTTAATGGCAAAAAGTGATTTTTAAAAGCTCAATTCTTAGCCAGTTTGGGGACTATTTAATAAGATGATGCATAACTTTATAACTTCAGTTATCTTTTTTTTTCCAATCTCTTGGATTTTTTAAATTAATTTTAAGGGGATGACATTGATAAATCAGGGTATATATGTTCAGAGAAAACATCTCCAGATTATTTTGACATTTGATTATGTTACATATCCCTCACACAAAGTCAAATTGTCTTCCGTCACCTTCTATCTGGTTTTCTTTGTGCTCCTCCCCTCCTCCCACCCTCTCCCTCTCCTTTCTCCCCCCCCCCCCACCCCATAACCATCACATTCTTGTCCATATCCCTGAGTCTCATTTTTATGTCCCATCTATGTATGGAATTATATAGTTCTTGGTTTTTTCTGATTTACTTATTTTACTCAGTATAATGTTATCAAGGACCATCCATGTTGTTGTAAATGATCCGTTGTCATCATTTTCATTGTATATATGTACCAAAGCTTTTTAATCCACTCGTCCACTGACAGACACTGCTTTCAGATCTTTGCTATTGTGAACAATGCTGCCATAAACATGAGCGTGCATTTCTCCTTTTGGAGCAGTGTTATAGTTATCTCGAAATTATCCTAGAATAAAGAATTTCAAATAGAAGAAAGAAAAGAGGAAACAAATTTCTGTTTATTTCATAAATTAAAAAGTAGACTGTATTTAACTCATTTCTTAGAATAAGTTTTATAGTATGATGAAGATTTTAGTTAAACATTGAGAAAATAATCCAGAGATCTACTGTAAAATAGAATATATATATTCCTGGCCAGTTTACTTATTGGTAGAGCGTCTGCCTCGCGTGCAGATGTCCCAGGTTCAATTCCTGGTCAGAGCAGACAGGAGAAGTGACCATTTGCTTCTCCACCCTTCCCCCTCTCCCTTCTGTCTCTCTTTCCTTCCTGAAGCCATGTCTTGATTGGAGCAAGTTGGTCCTTGTGTTAAGGATGGCTCCACGACCTCACCTCAGGGGCTAAAATAGCTCAGTTGCCGAGCAATGGAGCAACGGCCTCAGATGGGCAGAGAGCATTGCCCATTAGGGGGCTTGCTGGGTGGATCCCAGTCGGGGTGCATGTGGGAGTTTGTCTCTCTGCCTCCCCACTTCTTACTTAAGAAAACAACAAAAAGAGTATACGTATAACATTTTATAAAACTGCTTGAGTTTTCCAAGCAAGGAAATAGTAGAACTGGTATAAATAGTATTTAGAATCCCAAGAGATACAGGAATCAGAATAGACAAGGGAAACATGAAATTACAAACTATAGAAATACATATAGAGGAAACCTGAAAAACATTTTAATTGCCTATAGTTAGGACTATTAAAAACATTTTTTGTTGATTACTTTTTTTTATTTTATTTTTAAATGAGGTACTGGACATACAGAGACAGATTCATTCATACATCCCAATTGGGATCCACCCAGCAACCCCTACCTAGGGCTGATGCTCTGCTCATCTGGGACCATGCTTGGAACTGAGCTATTTTTAGCACCTGAGGCAAAGACTCCACAGAGCCATCCTCAGTGCCCGGGAACAACTTGCTCGAACCAGTCAAGCCATGGCTTCAGGAGGAGAGAGAGAGAGAGAGTTAGAGAGAGAGAAAGAGAGAGGGAGAAGGGGTGGGGGGGGGCAGAGAAGCAGATGGTTGCCGCTCCTGTGTGCCCTGACCAAGAATCAAAGCCAGGATTTCCACATGCTATCTTTACTGCTGAGCCAACCAGCCAGGGCCATGACTGGTTGACTTTAGAGAGAGAAGAAGGGTGAAAGAGAGAGAGGAATGTCAGTCTGTTCCTGTATATGCCCCGACCCAGGATCAAACCCACAACCTTGGCATATCAGCTATCCGGCCAGAGCAGGACTATTTTTTAAAAATCATTCTAAGAAATTTAAATTTATATGTAAAAAATTTACTTTATAAACTCCCACAAAGAAAAAGATTTCTTACCAGGGCTGAGAGTGGGAAAATGGGGAGATGTTGGTGGAAGAGTGAAAATATTCAGTTAATAAGGTGAATATGCTCTGGGATCTAATGTCTAGGTCATAGTACTATATTGTGTACTTGTAGTCTACTAAGAAAGTAGATCTTGCCTGACCAGGCAGTGGCACAGAGGATAGAGCGTCACACTGGGATGCGGAGGGCCCAGGTTCGAGACCCTGAGGTTGCCAGCTTGAGCGTGGGCTCATCTGGTTTGAGCAAAGCTCACCAGCTTGGACCCAAGGTTGCTGGCTTGAGCAAGGGGTTACTCAGTCTGCTGAAGGCCTATGGTCAAGGCACATATGAGAAAGCAATCAATGAACAACTAAGGTATTGCAACAAAAAACTAATGATTGATGCTTCTCATCTCTCCGTTCCTGTCTGTCTGTCCCTGTCTATGCCTCTCTCTGACTCTCTCTCTGTCTCTGTAAAAAAAAAAAAGTAGATCTTAAGTGTCCTCTTCACACCAATAAAAAAAGGAAAGAAATTCTATTTTGCTTAACGATACAGAGAAATTCTTTATTTCATTCAAAATATTAACTATTTAAAATCATTTTCTAGTCTCATGATTTCCAGTAGAGCCATGTGTGTGTGTGTATGTGTGTGTGTGTTGTATTTTTCTGAAGAGAGAAGTGGTGGGGGCAGAGAGACAGACTCCTGTAAGCAACTGACTGGGATCTACCCAGCATGCCCACTAGGGGGTGATGCTCTTCCCATTGGAGCATTGCATCGTTGCAACCAGAGCCATTCTAGCACCTGAGGTGGAGGCCATGGAGCCATCCTCAGTGCCTGGAGCCAACTTTGCTCCAATGGAGCCTTGGCTGCAGGAGGGGATGAGAAAAATAGAGAGAAAGGAGAGGGGTAAGGGGGGCTTCTCCTATGTGCCCTGGCCAGAAATCAAACCCAGGACATCTACATTCTGGCTGTCACTCTACCACTGAGCCAACCAGCCAGGGCCAGGATATATATTTTTAAGAACTATATTTATTAAGATATATATTTTTTAAGTCACAAAACATACTTTTTGTTGGAATTTTTGCCTTAATCTTGCTCTAGAGTTCTTAAGGAGACCAGCTAGGCAAAAGATATCTTTATACACTTTTTAAAAGATACGCCTCTGTTTATATAAGATTCTCCTTGAGTCCAAATTATATTGGGTTTGGGGGTGTCAAAATCAAATGTTGTGTAGTAGTTTCCTATTTTAGCTGGTTTAAACAATAGAAATTTATTCTCACAGTTCTGTAGGACTGGCAACCTTAGCATTTCATGTCAACACTTATCCACTACGCCACCACAGGTCAGACAGGAAAATACATTTATGTATCAGCAATAGGTTAATAGTTTCATTCAATTTGTCAAACCTGTGCCGTAGGAAAGTCATTGCATCTTTTGGGATATAAGAAATCAACTCTTCTTCCCAGTATGAGTTCTGAATCTAATAAGGAATTTAAAACAATTGAGAGAGGCCAGAACAAAATCTCACCTCCATCTCTATAATTAGTGGAAGCAGGAAGATGCTGGCTTCTGTCAGTGCTGAGTGGGTTCCTTGGGGCTGAACCTCAGTGACGGGCACAACCGCACTGCCAGGTGTCCCAACAGGAGTGCAGCCATCCACGTGGACAGCAGGAAGACGGGTGCAGGGAGCAGACATGTGCTGTACTGTAGGCCTCAGAGATTTGTGTTTTAGGGTGACTTCTATAGGTTTATTGTTGTCCCCACTCTCACTGTGTGTTATTTTACTAATTTAACTGAATTCTGAAGATTCCCTTGAAATTGGCTACTTGTTCCCTTCCAGGGAAATCGGAAGGGATATTTATATACAGTTAGGGTGGAGCTTCTTGCAGGAGGAGGGGAGCAGCTTGGGTTAGAGGGGAAACCTCTTCCTCCTTCCTGTCTTCTTGGAGATCGTCCCCACACCAACAGCACAGTGACTTGTGAATGACCAGCTTATGGTTCATGTTCAAATCTATACTAAAGCTTTTAGATCAGTTTTACTTGCTGGAGGCTAAGCATTGATATGTCCATTGTTTCAAATGACTGAGGGTTGAGGTTGTTTATCAAATAAAACTGATGGAATTGTAGGGGGAAATGTTCTTAAATCATATTGTTTGTCTGAAATATGAGGTAGTTTAATGCGATATAAATTCTGGGAAGAAATAAGTAGCTTGGGTAGAATCATGTTAGTGAGGGAACACATGGGTTATTTGATCTGAACCACGAGCCCTGAGATGGAGGAAAAATGTTTCCATTCTCTTCTCATCCAGTCACTTGCTAACAAAGTGAACAAGAAATAAACTCAAACTCCACCTGCTCTTCTAGTGAGAGCTGCTTATAACACTGAGGCAGGGGAAAAGGAGCAGTTCCCTCTGGATTAAATACGGAGACTTATGTGAAATTGCAGAGTAAACCTCCTGCTGGCTACACAAGGAAGCTGGGGGCACTTTCTCTGTAAAAATAAAATATACCCAGAGAAACGGCCTAAGCATGATGACAATTAAGGGGCCACCGGTGAAAAATCACTGACCAGGCCTGTTCTTCTTCTACCATGACATGTACAAGTCTCCCATACACCAGAATTTCCAAGTAGCTTTGGGGGGCCTTGCATATAAATGAGAACAGACTACCAAGGGCGCCAGCCACTCAGGGAGGCCTCTAATATAAATGTTCTGGAAATTAAGTGCAAAGAAGAGTGCAGTGAAAAATATTAAGGAAATAATGCAAGAGAATTTCTCAGAACTAAATACCGAGGGTCTGCAGATTGGAGAGGCCAGCCATTGTCCCACTTGCCTGCATTAAGATCCGGCCATGGTGCATGACTATGACGGTCCAGAGAACTCGGAGCCCTGGGCATCTGAGAGCGGCCTTGGAGCTCTGATGCCCTTAGGCACCACTGTGCACACCAGTCTGTTTGTGATGGTTAGGTCAGAACGATGTCCCCACCAGCTTTTCCTTGCTCCCACAATAACACCCCTGTGGAGCCTACAGTGCTGTATAGTGGATGCTCTTTGAGCTTGTTGGACTCTCAGTGATTTTTTTCTCTCCTGCCCTAACAGGGCATCTCCCACCCCCATCAGTGGGGTCTCTGAATGGAAACAGTCAAAACTCCAGTTCCTTTGTTCTCAAAAGGACTCATTATACCAATTCATAAACACAAATATACTACTCACAAAACAAAAATTAGGGGATATTTATCTCTTCATATTCATTTAAAAATATCCCCTAATTTTGTGAGCAGTATATTTGGGCATTGGCCATTTGCATCTTTCTTCCCACTAGAATTCAACCTCTGGACATTGACCAATGCCTTGGAGCAGGACCGGATACTCTGACTTCTCTTCTTCCCTATCTCTGGCTTAGTCAGTCTGTCCTATTAGCTACCACTTAATTCTAAAATGACCATGTGCCTGATGCCATGCTAAGGAAAGTACATATAATGTCTAAATTACCTTTAAAGCATCCTATAGGAAAGTTACAGTGCTCCCCATTTTATATTGGATTAGATCTAAAGGTGTATTATTACCTTTTTCCACCAAAATATTCTGTGAGTTGCAATGTATGGCTCATTGATCAGGTGCTGTGGAATATTTCTTCAGCCAGGATGATCTTGAGCTGAGATTTACACAATGACTGCTGACAAATTCCTGGGCCACTTTGATGAGATGAAGAAGATGTTCCAATATACCATATTTTTTGCTCCATAAGACACACTTTTTTTCCCAAAAAATGGAGGGGAAAATGCCCATGTGTCTTTTATTTTTATGCTCCATTTTATTTTTATGGAGCGAAAAATATGGTATTTTATTACATATTTTAACACACCATTTGGTTCAGAATATTTCTTCTTATTTTCCTCCTTAAAACCCTAGGTTTGTATTATAGTCATGTGCATCTTATGAAGCAAAAAATATGTAATATGTTTTTCACAAATTTGTCTTCTTTCAAGGCACTTAGGTGGATAACAGATAGTGCTAATTTTCTGTCTAAAATTGAGACAGAATTTACCTCTAGGCCATATGTCAGTAAAGTGTTGTTAAAAATGTAATATTGGTCAAGGTCATGTTGAATGAAATTTTCCTAATTCAGTATAAATTTGCATCAGGATAATGCATGTTTTTCATCTGGAATCCATCATAATTAGTAGTCATCAGCAATGAGCAAATTCATAAATTTATATTTGTCCCTACAGCTCTTTTAAGCCATTTTATATAAATGATATTCTCTGTTTGAGTTAGGCTCTTAATATATCATGATTTTGTACTCAAGGATTACTGCCTTTAATGCATTATTTACACAAAATCACGTCCCTCTATCTGAACTGTGAAGAAAATATATAGTAACAATGGATGCCAGTTCTTGGTGGATGATTTGGGACATATATTATATACACATATCTGTGGTATCAAATTTCTTTCAGTGATTATTTCAGAAAATACTCACTTTGGGCTTTGTCTGTTGTTCTTTTTCAAGTTCCTTTAAGTGCAAAGGTAAATTGCTTATTTGAGATTTTTCTTTTTTATTGAGATAGGCCTGTACTGCTTTGAATTTCCCTCTTAGGACTGCCTATGCTATGTCCCATAGATTTTCGTTTGTTCATTTCTCATTTTTGTTTGTTTCAAGGTATCTTGATTTCTTCCTAGATCTCATTGTTAACCCATTTATTGTTTAGTAACATGTTATTTAGCCCCCAGATCTTTGTGAGTTTTTCAGGTTTTTTTATTGTGATTAATTTCTAGTTTCATATCATTATGGTTAGAGAAGATGCATGATATAATTTCAATCTTCTTAAATTTATTGAGACTTGCTTTGTGTCCTAGTATGTGGTTTATCCTAGAAGATGTTCCATGTGTACTTGAAAAGAATCTATATTCTGCTTCTTTGGGTTGAAATGCTCTGAAGATATTAATTAAATCCAACTGATCTAATGTGTCATTTAAGGCCACCATTTCCTTGCTAATTTTCTGTCTGTAAGATCTATCCATTGATGTCAGTGAATGTTAAAATTCCCTACATGACTGTCTTGATGTTGATCTCTCCCTTTATGTCCATCAAGATTTGGTTTACATATTTAGGTGCTCCTATATTGGGTACATAAATGTTTACAAGGGTGATATCCAGTTGTTGGATTGCTCCCTTTTTCATTATGTGGTATCCTTCTTTGTCATCTACTATAATCTATTTTGTTTGATATAAGTATTGCTACCTCAACTTTTTAAATTTTTTCATTTGCATGAAATACATTTTTACATCTATTTACTCTTACTCTGAGTGTATCCTTACTTCTGAGGTTGATTTCTGTGACAGCATATACAATGTGTCCGTAAAGTCATGGTGCACTTTTGACTGGTCACAGGAAAGCAACAAAAGACAATAGAAATGTGAAATCCGCACCAAATAAAAGGAAAACTCTCCCCGTTTCATACCTATTCAGTGCAGTTCGATGTGCGCTCACACACAGATTTTTTAGGGCTCCTTAGGTGCTATCTTCTATAGCCTCTACAGACTCGTCACTGACTGATGGCCTACCAGAATGGGGTTTCTCCACCAAACTGCTGGTTTCCTTCAACTATTTATCCCACCGAGTAATGTTATTCCTATGTGGTGGCACTTTGTTATAAACACGCCGATATTCATGTTGCACTTTGGTCACAGATTCGAATTTAGCGAGCCAAAGAACACACTGAACTTTCCTCTGTACCATCCACATCTCGACTGGCATGGCTGTGGGCTGCTCCGCTGTATACACAGTGTTATGTCATCATCTGCGCATGCGCGCATGCTACCACATCATCCTACAGAAACTGGGAGGGTTTTCCTTTTATTTGGTGACGATTTCACATTTCTATCATCTTTTGTTGTTTTCTTGTGACCAGTCAAAAGTACACCATGACTTTATGGACACACTATATATGTATATATGGGTCTTGCTTTCTTATCCATTTAGCTACCTTTTGTCTTTTTTTTTTTTCTGAAATTGGAAACGGGGAGGCAGTCAGACAGACTCCCACATGCACCCAACCAGGATTCACCCAGCATGCCCACCCCGAGGTGTTGCTCTGCCTATCTGGGGCGTTGCTCTGTTGCATCCAGAGCCATTCTAGCGCCTGAGGCAGAGGCCATAGAACCATCCCTAGCACCCGGGCCTTTGCTTGAATGGAGCCTTGGCTGTGGGAGAGGAAGAGAGGGAGGAGAGGGGGAGGGGTAGAGAAGCAGATGGGCACTTCTCCTGTGTGTGTGCCCTGGCTGGGAATCGAACCCGGGACTCCTGCATGCCAGGCCGACGCTCACCACTGAGTCAACTGGCCAGGGCCACGTTTTGTCTTTTGATTGAAGCATTTAAGCCATTTACATTTAAAGTGATTACTGATAGGTATGTATTTATTGCCATTTTATTTTTTTTTTAGCTATGTGTGTTTATTTCTTTTTTTGTCTTCTGAAAGCAGGCCCTTTAACATTTCATTTAATACTGGTTTGGTGAACCAGCTCCTTTAGCTTTTTCTTGTCTTGGAAGCTTTTTATTTCTTCGTCTATTTTAAATGACAGCCTTGCTGGGTAAAATAGTCTGATTTTAGATCCTTGCTTTTTGTCATTTGCATATTTCATGCCAGTCCTTCCTGGCCTGAATTGTTTCTGTTGAAAAATTAGCTGACAGTCTTATAGGAGCTCCCTTGTAGGTAGGTAACTGTCATTCTCTTGCAGCTTTTAAGATGCTTTCTTTGTCTTTAACCTTTGCCATTTTAATTATGATGTGTCTTGGGTAGATCTTATTTAGGACTTTCTGTGCTTCCTGGACTTGTGTGTCTTTTTCTTTCACCAGGTTAGGGACATTTTCAGTCATTATTTCTTCAAAGGTGCTCAATAACTTGCTCTCTCTCTTCTCCTTTTGGTATCCTTGTGATACAGATGTTATGCACTTCATGTTGTCGCCAAGGTCTCTTACACAAATAAAATCATGTTTTTATTTCAAAGTAAAGGGAGAAATATGAGCTGGCATACTTCACACATAGCAATACCGTGTCTGAAATTATTTAGATCCATCTTCTAAATTCAGCTTTCATGTCCATGCTCTTTCTTCTCTGAAACAGTCTTACCTCCCCCTCACTTAGTAAGTGCGTGTACCCTCCCCCAAATTTTATCCTGACCCCCAGTATTCTTGTGGGCACAAAGAGCACAAAACCCCACATTGCTTCTTCTACCTCATCCTCCTTCCATTACAAGGCTTGCCTTTTTCTGACATCCTTTCTTCTACTGCCATTTAGTGCCAATTTTTTCTCAGCTATGGTCATTACTCCTTTTCAACTCAGCCTTGCTTTTCCCTGTCCCATGCTGTGCTGATGAATCAACCACGCAGCTTCACTGAGTGCCTCCTGTCAGGTGAAACTGAGGATATGGAGATGCTGAACAACAGGATAAAGAAATACAACCAAGGAGAGGGTCTCTGATGAAAGTTACTTTCATTGATTTACTACTGGCCCTGGTTCCCTGGCATATCCTGGGAACATCTCTTCCCTAAGTCATCTTCTCACCAAAGTGACTGCTAAAGTTATTTAATGATTTTATTGCATAGGAAAGAGTTATTAGGATAAAATCAAAATTATACTAAATGCACATAACCTATATTAAAAACAAATTATAGCAAATGTACATAGTCTCATATAACAATGCAATAGAGATCCCTCAAACCATCCTTTTTATCTCCTGTAGGTCTGCTGATAGTGATTCTGGCTGACATCTCCTCTGGCTGGCTCTCAGGTTCCTGATTCAATCTCTTCTCTTGATAATTGTCCTGTCTCTTCTAAAGAATTTCATTGTTTTGCTCAGAGAATTTCTCTAAATCGAAATCCCCATTTTGTAGATACATTAACCTTTCCTTTTAAATTTCTTATACAACTCTTTCATCATAACTTTATTGTCTGGAGCTTGTCTTCCACACTAGGTCCCCATCACACCCTAGAAGGTTCCTAGTTAGTTACGCAGTCAGTGTATGAAATTGGATCTAATCTCTGGTCTCCTGTTCTAGGGCTCTTTGTACCAGGACGACCCTGATATCATCAATGAAAAAGCAGTTCATACCAACTTCCCCTGACAATCCATCAGGAATTGGTCTTTTATTTGTGCACAACTTTCTCATATAGGGAAGAGTTGCTTGATCTTCCTATTCCTTACCCCATTTCTGTTTACCGTCAGCAAAGCAGCCAAGTGATTCTTGTTAAACCAGCCAGAGCAAGCCAGAGCTCGTGGCTCTTCTTCCTGTATCCTTGCCCTGCTCCCATCTCACTGAGCCAAAGCTGGAGGCTACAGAGTCTTAGTGGCCATGTTATTGGGGTGTGTGTTTCTCCTGATTCTGCCCTACATCTCTCCAACTCCTTGTGCTTGGTGGTCCTCATATGTGTGCACAAGTTTCCATCTGGGGCCCTGTGCTTCCACATGTGCTGCCTCCTTTCCTTCTCTGCTGTAATTTCCTAACACTCACTTCTTTCACCAGCGATTGTGACCTGCCCCCTTTCTCCCATGTACCGTGGGCACTTTCCGGTCAGTGTCAGCTCATCTGCTTATTCTCTTTTTTGTTTCAATGTTCTTCACTTTCTGGCATTCTATAAAATATACATATTATTGATTCTATTGTATATTGTCTTATTTCCTCTTTCATAATTTATGTTGTAATGATACACATGATTTTCATCTCTTTTATTATCATTACTACTGTCACTTAAAATAACAATTCTTGGCATATATTTGGTATTTAAAAACTATTTATTGCCTGACCTGTGGTGGCGCAGTGGGTAAAGAGTTGACCTGGAACTCTGAGGTCATTGATTTGAAACCCTGGGCTTCCCTGGTGAAGGCACATACGGGAGTTGATGCTTCCTGCTCCTCCCCCTTCTTTCTCTCTCTCTTTTTCTCTCGCTCTCTCTCATTCTCTCTCTCATTCCTCTGTCACTCAGAATAAAATAAAAAAATTAAAAATATTTGTTGAATGGAAACGTTAATGTTGCCCAATTAACAATTTGCCCTCATGTTATCCTTAGAAAAGAAAATACCATTCTAGAGTTTACTAAGGCTATTTTGTAGTGGCAGAAGCTATGCCTTGATTCTGATGTAAAATAAATGTCAGTACATAAGCCTTATGTATTCTAAAATACAGATTATTTGAAGGAGACTCAAGTTTTTGTTTATGTGTTTGTTTTGCCAAATATGATATTACATATTTTTGTAGTTAAGTTTCTCCTTTTGTGAAAATATATTTTAAACAAAGATTCCCCATATTCATTAGTAGTGACCCCTTAAAAGAGGTTGGATTCTCCAAGTGAAGAGGGAGGTAGGGTGGTTCTTCTTTCTTGTGAGTGCCAAATTCATCTATCTGTTGTGATAAAGAGATAGATGTCTTAGTGAAGCCCAGGAACAATCATGATAATTCATATTATTTCTAATATCATACAAGAATCTCAGAAGAGAAACCAGAGTATTTTTTGATTTAATGTGTTTCTGAATTTGTTGCATCTTGCCACATCACACTCTCCAGAGACAGTAAAACACCTTTGAGCGTAACAACCAGCTTCACATCACACCTTAATCCAACTCCTGATTGAGGTCATGTTCACTAGATGTAGGTGTGGGTTGAAAGTCCTGGATGCTTTGTGGTGTCTTGTAAAGGTGTCTTCTCCTAGGGAGAGATAGTTGATTGGAGGTTATTCTGGAATAAGATTCCTTTCCAGGGGCTGGAAAACTGGCTCATCAGAGCCAAAGCAGAGCATAAAGGAACGAGGAGAGTGGTCCCTCATGGACAGCTCTGGTCATCACGCCACATTCAGCCTTTACCCGGGATTGAACACAGCAGCATGTGATGATGTCCTGAGTCTGGAGCACTTCCACAGGCTATGTATGTTTTTAATATTTTGAACACACATGTATTTTTAAATTATTTTTATTATGCCAAAATACATATAGCATTAATTTACCATCTTAACTAAATATATCTGAGTGAACAGTTCAGTTGTGTTAAATATATTCACAGTGTTGTGTACCCATCTCCAGAGCTTTTTTACCTTAAAAACAAAACAAAAAAACCCTCTGTATTCCTTAGACACTAGCTCTCTATCCCCTCCTCCCAGTTCCTGGCAACCACTGCTCTACTTTCTATCTGTGAAGCTGACTGCTGCGGGTACATCGTGTGAGCAGAATTGCACAGTATCTGATTTGTCACTGGCTTATCTTACCTAGCTTAATGTCCTTAAGGTTCATCCATGTTGAAGCATGAGTCAGGGTCTCCTTCCTTATTAAGGCTGGTATTCCATTGTATGAATGGACCACACTATGTCCATCCATTTATCCTGTGAGGCTAGACCTCTCCCGAACCTATGCTCCTCCTCCCAGGGATCTAGCTAGTTGCATTTGTAAATGGAATTATAGTGTTTGTATAGAATGTACTTGAGATTATACAGAAAGTGGAACAAGACAACACCAGAATGACTCCTATTTATTTCAAAGCAAGGATGAGAGAAGTGATTGGTGAGCAGTTGTGTTCATGATGGGGAAGTTTGAAATTTCAACATTTCTGAACAGTTACTGTGACTATGGGGGTTCCATTGAAGCAAAGAAAGCAACTGCTTCACTTTGTGTCACATTGGCAAACACACTCCATGTGCACAGTGTCACCAGCACAGTCCTGCTCTGTACCAGTTCACAGAAATTTCAGCTTTCCCCATATACAAACATACCAAAGAAAAACATGTCACCATACACAGTCCAGCATTTGTGAAACCATTTGAGGTATTGAAGTTGAAAGTGAAATATGAGCAAGTTCGTCTGTCTGTGATTGCTCCTCTAACATTTGTGAAGGACTAGAATCCAGAGGTTTCTAAGGGACCCCCAACTTGGTGTTATTCTGATATCTTCTAGCCTTCCTTGTTTCCCTCCTCCTTTACTCCTTTTCCCCTCCCTTCCTTTTTCCTCCCTCCTTCCTTCATTTATCCTTCCTCCTGCCTTCCTTCCTTCCTTTCTTTTGGTGTTTTTTGTTGATAAGGTTATGCTATAACCCATGTACTTTTAATTTTCTTTTAAAATGAGAAATGCTTCTTTATTTGTGTAAATACATTTTGAAAAACATAATGAGGACAAAAGGTGTTGGAGAAAATTCATTAATAATGGAGTTTTCATAGCTGAGACAGGGTGGGGTAAACTGTGTGGTCAGCTGGTTGGGACTGACTTTGACTTCTCATGATTGGGGTCAATGGCACATGTTTGGACTATTTCCATGCCTCACGCCCACTCCTCTGCATTGCAGCTGCAGAATGATTAGTTAAATGAATTCTTACAGCTGTTTTCAACACACACTTGGGTTTCAAATTATAATTGCTTATGAGTACAAACTGCTTAATAAATTTGTGTTGGTACCTATTTCATTGTAAAATTCTGCATACAATGAGTCGTATTTGAATGTTACATCCTGAGGTGCCCCCCCAATCTTGCTTCCTGGAAGATTTGTGTATTGGTTGCCGTTTCAGATAGTCCCAAGCTGAGCATGATTTGAGGGAGGCCAGTATGTTTGCAGGATGCTTACTTCCCTGTCATTGCCACTCCCTAAAGTGCCTAACAATGCCATTCCCATCCATCATGAAAATTGTACTCTTCTACAAAACCCTCCTCATGAAGGAAATGGCAGACATATTGTGGTGACATTACTATCTGAAAGGCTTATTTTTTATGTCCTTCTTCCAATGGATGTGTGCATTTTGTCATGGCCAATGCTTTAAGCCTGAGGAATAGAACACTAATGGTTGGAGTTTCAATGTCTACAGTGGACCGAGGAAATGAGGTTTTTTTGGTAAGATGTAGGTACCTGAGAGGCCTTGAAGGTGTATCATACAGATGATGATTATCTCCATGGAGGGCCAACTAGATTTTTTGGGGTACACAAGTATAGTTTACAGCCCAATCTATATGAGCAATTATGGTAAAGACATTCATAAATCTGTGTATTGTTACTGCAGTTTCTTGTACAAGAAAGGTTTATGTTTGTTTTTTATATTTTATATAATATCTTTTATATTTTTGTAATTCTCAGAAATATTTACTGTGTTTTACAAAGATCGTTAAGCTCTTCATAAATTACCATCTTGTCAGTGGTTTCCAAGCCTAGATGAATAGCTAAACCACTTGAAGAATATTTTACACTGAGAGATCAACAGGATGCCACTCAGTCCCCCACCCAGAATCTGCAGGTGCCTGCACCCATCTTTTTAATTGAGTCTCAAGTGATTGCTGTGCAATCAGATCAGCACCTATCAGTGGCCCATTAAAAACTAATGATCTGGAACTGCTTTTTGGCTCAGTGGTAGAGCATCGATTCAGTGTCTGGTTGTTCTAGGTTTGATTCCTGGTCAGGGCACACAGGAGAAGTGACCATCTGCTTCTCCACACCTCCACCCTTTTCTCTCTTTCTCTCTCTCTCTCTTCTCCTTCTGAAGCCATGGCTCGATTGGTTCAAGTAAGTTGGTCCCAAGCACTGAGGATGGCTCCATGGCCTCTGCCTCAGGCTCTAAAAGTACCTCTGTTTCTAAGCAATGGAGTAACGCCCCAGATGGGCAGCATGACCCAGTAGGGGGCTTGCCAGGTGGATCCCCATTGGGGTACATACAGGGTGCCTCCCCTTCTCTCAATTAATTAAAAAAAGAGCAGTGATCTATATTTGTCCTGGTTCAGAAACTTGGAGCAACCGCAAAGGTTGTTATTTCCCTTCTATTACAGAACTAGATCCAATAGAATTTACATTTTAAATATTTTATTGATCTATTATTGCCATTATTAATATTAATGTTTCACAATTTCCCTCAAAGAAATTAGATTCTACTCTAGCATAATTTAAGCAGTTATTAAATATCTGTTGAATGAATGATGAAGTGAATGAATGAAAGATAGTGTGATAGATCTTGTTAAACACCTTTCTGACCTGAGGTTTTTATTAGATTCCATATTTTCCTGTGTTACCAGTTACCAACCCTACCAAAGGAAAAAATGGAGTTGGTCTGGCATATACTGGTTTTCTTAAACCCACACTAGAACTTAGGATACCTAGTTTCTCTGCATGGTATTCATTGCTATGCTAATCCAAATGGAATCACTTCTGAAGTAGCAAACAGATTTGCCTCAATATTTAGAAATGACACGGCTTTTAAGAAACTGGAACAGCATGTACCATTTTTCATAAGGATAAGAAGTCTTGTTCTGTTTGTTTTGAAGATCATAGTGCTGTCCTGTGGATTCTTTTAGTACTTGTAAAGGTGTTTCGTCTGAGGCCAGGATATTGAAATTCACATAACACAACCTTTGTATAATCTCTGCATCCACATACTAGAGTTTAGATTTTACCTTAGCAATTTTTCTTTCTTCCCTTTCCTTTCCTTTCCTTTTCTTTTTCTTTTTTCTTTCTTTTTTTTATTAAGTTAGAGACAGGGAGGCAGATAGACAGGGCTCCCACATGTTCCTCAACTGGGATTCACCTGGCAAGCCCCCTACCGGGGGATGCTCTGCTCATCTGGGGCTGCTTCTCTGTTGCTCAGCAACCAAGCTATTTTAGCACATGAGGCCAGGCTATGGAGCCTTCCTCAGTGCCCAGGGCCAACTTGCTCGAACCACTTGAGCCATGGCTGCAAGAGGGGAAGAGAGAGAGAGAGAGAGAGAGAGAGAGAGAGAGAGAGAGAGAGAAAGAAGGGGGAGGGGTGGAGAAGCAGATGGTCGCTTGTCTTGTGTGCCCTGACTGGAAATTGAACCCGGGACTTTCACACACATGGACAATATTCTACTGCTAAGCCAACTGGCCAGGGCCCACCTTAGCAATTTTTACATTCACTTAGAAGCTCATTTTTCTTGACAAAGAAGACAAAAATATATAGTTGACCATTGAACAATATAGGTTTAAACACAGATTATTTTCAATAAATACAATAAGTCTATTTTTTTCCTTATGATTTGTTCAGTAACATTTTTCTCTAGGTTATGTGATCATAAGAACACAGTATATAATACATAAAACATAAAATATGGGTTAATCTACTGTTTATGTTATTGATAAAGCTCTGGTCAACAATAAACTAGTAGTAGTAAAGTTTTGGGGGAGTTGAAAGTCATATGCAGATTTTTGACTGGATTAAGTGCCTTTATCCCCCATATTGTTCAAACACCAACTATATTAACAGTTGGAGTTTCACTTTCTCTTCACCTTTTTATCCAACAACATAACTCCATGGCCTGAAAGCAGTGAGTATGAGCTTTCTTACTTCTCAATTTTTCTTGCCTTTAACAATTGTGCACTTCAATTTATTTTGAATATTAGATTTTTTAAAATATTGTCAGCAGTCCTTAATAACAATTAATACTTCATACTCACTGTGTGGCAAGCATTGCTGTGAGTGGTTTATATATTAACTTATCAATTAACCACAAAATCTCTATGAGGTAGGCACGATTATCACCATTGTAGGAGGGGGAAACAGGCACAGGGGCGCTAAGAAATTTGCCCAGGGTCCTACAGCTCAAACATCAGACACAACATTTGAACTCAGCTAGTCTGGCTCCCCATGTTCTTAACCACTGTGCCAGGAATGTCTTTTCACTGAGCTGTCTTCAGAATTCAGTGAAGAGGACCTGATACTTCCACACTGAATTTGTTAGTTTCCTACCCCTTCCTCTGACACTTAGAGAATTTATGAGTATACAGATGAAATTACCCCTCCCATATTTTTCCTAGTCTTTTGGAAGCTGACTGCTCTACAGGAAACACACACATCATAAGTTGAAAAGAAACTTACTAAACATATTCAACTGAGTAGTATTATCAGTTTTCATAGTTCCTTCTACTTTAATCAAACTGTTACTATGCTATTATCTAACAAGGAAGGAAACTAAAATTTTGACATGATGTTCACACTTTTCAAGCATTTATATAATTTTCTATTTTGGGAATGAGTTTAGCAACTGTTTATGCCTTGTTGGAAAGTCACTGTAATTCTCATGCAACAAAAGAAAGAACTATGAGGTGATTGTGATTATGAGCACTCAATAAAACTGATAGGACAATTGAATGTTTCTGCTCTGACTTCCAGATTAGTTTCAGACTATCCACCAGCACAGGTTCCCACTGCTATTTGTATGTGATTTCAGATGTACTACTTTGCCAAATTATATGTATATGTATGTACATGCTCATCATATGTGAGGTACTAAGAAATCTTTTCACATGTAGAGATTTTCCCCAAAAATGTCCCTTCAGTTGGTTTTCCTATGTGGCACATACCTGTCTTTTGGAAACACAGGGCTTCTCATCTCCAGGGCATCCGGCTGCCGAGTGCATGCTGTCTGGGAAACACTCAGAGCACTGGGTAGTGAGCTCTGGACACTCCAAAGTTGGCTTTTGTCACTTCTTTCTTTTAACTGTCTCAAGATGACCAGCTGTTACTGTACATTTTCATGAAGGATGATTGGTGGGAGCACCACAGACCCTGTACCCTCGTAGGTATGGCTTTGTTACTCAATGGGAATATCAGTAACAGGAAGGAGGGGGAGGAACATGCTGAGGACTTATAATCATCAAAGATTATTTTTTTCAAATTTGGAAACATCCTTATGAAGTAGGTTTTGTCATCCTTTAGGATAAAAAAATCAAAGCTTAGAGGTAAGAACTTATTTATGATCATGTAATTGTAAAGTGCAAACCAAAATTCAAGTCCAGGCCTGATTCCAACACTCTTTTTAAGGAGGTTACCACTGGGACTTATATGTGTGTGTATGGTGCATGCATACAGAGTTTCCATTGGGCCAACATTGACTGACTGACAGCCTTCAAAACTGAACTCCTGTGCCAGTCCCTATGGGCACTGATGTGATTAAAGTCCAGGTTACTTGTGTATTGAGTGATTTACTGGTGACCAGCATAATCTTTTTTTTTTTTTTTTTGTATTTTTCTGAGGTTGGAAACGAGGAGGCAGTCAAACAGACTCCCACATGCGCCCAACTGGGATCCACCCAGCATGCCCACCAGGGGGTGATGCTCTGCCCATCTGGGGTGTCACTCTGCCACAATCAGAGCCATTCTAGTGCCTGAGGCAGAGGCCCCAGAGCCATCCTCAGCACCTAGGCAAACTTTGCTCCAATGGAGCCTTGGCTGCTGGAGGGGAAGAGAGAGACAGAGAGGAAGGAGAGGGGGAAGGGTGGAGAAACAGATGGGCTCTTCTCCTGTGTGCCCTGGCCGGGAATCAAACCGGGGACTCCCACATGCCAGGCCAACGCTCTACCACTGAGCCAACCGGCCAGGGCCAGTGACCAGCATAATCTTAATTACTTTATCATAATAATGCTCACAGTAATCCTATAAGGGAGGCAAGGTCCCATTTTATAGATGATGAAACTGAGGCTTAGAAGATAAAGTTGTCATTTAGCAAGTAAGTAGAAGAGCCAAGGCTTAAACCTGGGCTGCCCAGCTCCAAAGTCTGCGTGTCAAACCACTTTGTTATTTTGAAAAGAGGAGAACATTTTTATACAGCACAGAGAAAAATTAATTCTATAGATAGTTTGATATTTTCATCTCTACCAAAATGTTATGACAATATATATAAATATCGCTATTTGTAGGATTTTTAATGTAACCACTTTACAAATATATGTTGTTGAAATAACTAAAACTTTGGATTACTTGTAAGAGAGCACAGTAAAGCTAAATTGCATGCTGAGTAAAACCATAGTTTAAGTAGGAAACTTGGGGTATTCTTGGGTAATACAAATTATGCCAACCTGTCAACCATTAAGAGTGTCTTCCTGTGTGCTCTTGTTAACCTGAGAACATCACGCTAAAGACAACTTAGACTGTACTGTAGGCTTAGTGAATTACCAGGCTTGCTTTGTCTTCTAACAGGATTTATTTTTAAGATATATTATCATCTCACTGAAAAAAAAATGAATCATGTTTGTGTAAAATAAGTATGTCAATGGTAGCTACCTTTTGAGTATTATTTTTATCACTAACTCAGTTTTCTACCTGTATAAAAATTGTTCACTTCAGGTGGTCAATCTGCCCTTCACATGTCCCTGAGAGCTCATGCATAGCATGGTTTTAGTTACTAGCTACAAGCTTCTGACTCTTGAGTGGTGTCACTGGTTAGGAAGTCTCCTGAGCTTCGAATCATAAGCCTCTGTTTCATTGCACGTTTCCTCTCATGTGATGTGGGGATCTTACACATTGCACCTCTCCAGCCCCATCCCAGCCCCAGACACCACTGTCTGTCAACCGTGTGACTGAAACAGCATTATCACTGTCCACTAACTAAGTCACTCCCTTCTAGAATCAGTCTTTACACAATGACTTATGTGAACTTTCCAAAGTCATATAGGATTTTTCTGGTGGGATCAAGTTGTGAGTTCACTCAGAAATCTTGATGTTGGCATCAAGTCCAGTGGGTTTCCTTTTAGATGAGGACATTCCTCCTTCATTCCACCTCCAGCCAGTCAGCTGTCTCAGCTCTGGGGTGAGTGCCCACTCAAACCCATCTTCACATGAGCTGGCGACAGACAGCTCTGGCTACCATCTCCCCTGCTTCTGCTCAGCGAGGTTCTGCTCACACAGACCACATGACTACCACCCTGCCATTCACCATACTTTCATTGATAGTTTAATATCTGTTTTCCTTGGGAAAGTGAAATTCTGTAAAGGCAGGCACATGTGTGAAGCCAGTAGGCTAATACTACTTGTGTATTAAATACGCATATGTATTTGTTTGTAACTCAATTATAATTGTTTCACTCAGTATATAAAACATGGAACTAGTCAAATATATTAGGTCTCAAAAAAATATACTTATTAAATCCTTACTAAATGCTAAGCACAAAAATAATGTGTTTGTTCAACAAATATTTAGTAAATTCCTCTGCTAGGTCTGGAACTGTGCTTAATATAAAAGCTATAAGACATAGTCTGTATGTTTGAACTTTTGAACAATGTGGTTGGGAAGATACTGCACACATATATAAGGAATCTAGGTCAATTCAGTATAGGGGGACTGGATCTGAATCTATTTTTACTGATTAGTCAGGTAGCTAAGAATACTTTGAAAGTGATTTTACTAACTTTGCCTTGTTGCTTTCTTCCTTTCCTCTCCCCACACCCCCTTTTCTGAGCACAAATGTGAGAGGTCTGTGGTTCCCTTTGTCTGGCTTCCTGACAGCATAAAGTCATCAGCATAATCACCATAAGAGGACTTTGTTTTATTTTTTTTATCACCCAGCACATTTTTATTGTCAGAATAGTTACTAATCATTCATTTTTATTTACTCTAGCTGGGGAAGTTTTGCAAATATCTTGCGACTATTTGGGAAAAAAATGCTCTAAATTATGGGTTCTGTCCTAGTCTGTTGACCAGCGAACACAGCACAGACTCAGACCTTGTGACCCCACTGGATTAAGCCTTGAGTAATGGACAAGACCTCCCTCTTCTTTTGCCAACTGGGGTTTCCTGGCCCCATAGCTCCCTGTCCTCCCAGACCAAGCTCAGCTCCAGAATGTCAAAGGAAGCCAATTTTTTTTACAGGTTTGATTGAAATAAATATTCTGAGCAGCTGAGATAGAAAATAGATACAGATAATTAGTGTTTATTTCAGACTTTAGGACTCTTGAGATTTTTTTTCATACACATTTTATAGTTTTGTTAAACTGAATTCAAATATTTAGTGGCATGTTTAAAAAAAGAGGGGAGATATGGTAGGAGTAAGCATGAAATAGACTAAAAATTGCTATGACATAGCAATGAATTCTTTGGAAGCCAATGAGAGTGCCTATAACCTTGTGATGAGAACCAAGTCGGGGAGGTTTGGGATTAGAGGACATCTCATTAGCATCCAGATTCAGGCTTCCACATGTGGCAGGTACAGGGACATCTTTTCTCCTCAGTTAGGGCGTGTTCCTGTTGCCAGTTTGAAGAGAAACTGTTGTTTGTATGGCTGTCGTGTTACCCAGCACCATATAAATTGTAGTCCCTGATACTCTTTAAATATTCTTTTTGAGTTTTATTTTTAGAGAGAGAGGAAAGGGGAGAGAGAAGGAAACATTGACTAATTCCTTCACTCATTCATGCACTCATTGGTTGATTCTTGTATGAGCCCTGACCCACAACCTTGGCATGTCAGATGACACTCTAACCAACTTAGCTACCCAGCCACGGCTAGTTCTTGGTACTCTTGAAGCTTATTTAGACCTCAAATTCGTATTTACTGAGATATCAATATTTTATTTCTAGAGTCAAATTAAATTTGGGAACTTTTGCACGAGGTTCTGGTTGGAGTGATTCAAATAGGCCATGAGAGACAATAGTTCTTCATGAAACCAACAAAATAAAACTTGAAAAATTACATAAATGATCATTTAGAGATATAGTAAATATATGGAAATCTATATATACTTTCAGACACATTCACATGCAAATATAGTCTAGGGATTTTGATGCTAAAAGGATAACAATTTGGAAATTCCATTTAAATAAAATGTGCTGTTCTTTCTCTCTTTTGATTGTTAATTATTGAATGAATGAGTTATCTGGAGAAAAAAATAGGTAATCAGGAACTTTAAGAGAATTAATCAGCTGGTCAGGAGGAAAGTGTTTCAGTTTGCTGAGGATGGAGATATACTTAAGGCTGCAGTCACTAGGCAAAGATTTTGAGCAGTTATGACTGACCTTATTACAGGAACTGGCTAGGATTATTATAGGAAGAAAGAATGATGGAACAGAGCCCTTTGTAACCTTTAGTAGTTCAGAGTTGTGAAGGAGCAAGGCATCACCTTTGATCATTTTTTCCTAGGTAGCGCCCCTCAGCCTTTCCTTAAATAGCAGTGCTGACCAGCAAAGCCAAATGGTGTCTTGGGGATTGCTTGTGTCCCCGGATCACAGCTGAAGGTGGCTCTGGGTGCTTGGCAGGCATCTCACTGCTTTCTTGTTTAGGCCAAACATTATGAAATCCAGTGCAGGCTTGTAGTTCAGTAAGTCCTTGTGCTCAAAAGAAGAGAAAAGATACGAATTCTAATTGGCTATATCTGGGTTGCCTTTGTTTGTATACGACAGTAACCATCTTATATCAATTCTGCACAGCATGCAGGGAGAGATGGAGAGAGCTGCACATTAACTTGCACTTGTCACTTACTAGGCACTTTGCTTCTGTCTTTAAAAAGAGCTTTTCCTCTGCAATGTTGGTTTAATTTTTCATTCCCATTTAAAGTTGACAGTATTTCAGCCTTGTTTAATAATCTTGTTGGGAGTACACTTGAGACAAATCCTGACTTGACAGATCAGCAGTCTGTCTCCTCCGCCTCCCCCTGCCCCCCCTCCCACTACACTGGTCTCTAAAATAGTTTCTGTTCACCCTGCTCTGCTTCACGGAACAGACAGCTCAGGGACCTCTGACATCTGTGAATCAACATGTTAAAGATGCTTAGGTTCTTTACAAAACAGTATCTGAAGCCAAGCCAAGTCAGAACTGATAGAAAGGTATGTAGGTTTTTTTGTTGCTGTCTTTTTGTGGGCTCTGCTATGGAATTACACCAAAGCCTACGAATGTATAACCATGTTCCTGGTGGCCATGATGGTCTTTTGGTACAAACTGGCAAGCTGAACTTGAACCGTGGCCTGTTTTCTGCAGTGAGGACGTTTCTCAAAGCAAATGTCGGGGCTCTAGATACTCATGAATCAAAACACAGAAATAAAATTTCAGATCCTCTTAGAACCAAAACTAAAGCCCAGGCTCCAGTCCTCTTCCCGTTCTTCAATATCTCAAAAAGCTTGTTCTTAAATTCACCATTTATTTATTTGTAAATTAGTCGAGTATTCTTCTCATTGTATGTTTGGGATGTTCTAAAGCAGGTAGCTGCATGCTACCTGTAAATTGGGCTCCTTAACCATGTCAGGCGGTCGCCATGGTTTCCGTGTAGTTGACGTGGCACTCCCTGAGCTGCAGTCACCTCCAGCTGTGTCCTGGGAGTCTGGGACCAGTGTGTTGCCCTTCTTCTTTCTAGATGCTGTCCAGGACACATGAAAATGAAGGTCACTTAGGATCTCCCAATGCAGCTATCTTTCGGGTAAAAGCTGGATTTGGAAACAATGGCTAATAGACAATCTGGGCTCATACCAACTCGTTGTGGTAGCTCCCTTTATACTGTACTGCAGGTGGGGTGCACATCCCCTTCACTGAGCCACGGTGACCTCAGCTTTACTTCCCGTGTTCTGTCACAGGCCAGCCAGAGTCTGCATGGGCTGACAGCCCTGGGCACCCCCACCACAGGCTCTCACGGAGCAGATGCTGAGGTTCTGTCCCATCCTGGAGATCTGTGACATCCACCCCAGGGCCACAGTGACACTCCGCCTGTTCCCACTAGAGAGAGGGCAGAGCCTAGTCTCCCTCCTGCACATGCCAGTGCCCCACCGTGGCCAGGCTCTTACTGGCTTATTTCCCATCCTTTTCTTTGGATGGGAAAGATGGGAGACTCTTCCCCTCCCCTCCATCCCTTCCCCCAAACACACTCCACAAAGGACTTCTTGTCGGATCCTTTGTTCATTAGCAGGCCTGGGAGGGACTTGGGAAAACAGAGGGTCACCTTTCAGTTTATGGGGGAGTTCAGGATAGTGAATCACCTCCAGCCACTTACTAGTCTATTTTTCTATTTAACCTCCTGTCTCTGTCCTTCTATCCCTCTTTTCGCCATGTCTCTAACCCCTAAAGAGCAAAAGGCATTTTTCCAGGGTTTAATTCAGGAATTACAGCCACAGCTACAGAAAGAAGCATGTTCTGGCAAAGAGTAGCCTTGCCTCAGATTCATGCATAAAGAAACTTCTTCATGTACAAAGCAGCCAAAACTCAATATTTACTTAAATTTTATAGATCTGATTTAACCAGTATAGTATTCTTGACACATGCTAATTATATGTTATTAGACCTATAAACAAACTTAGGCATTCTGATTTTCATTTTAATTTAAATACAAAGGTTTCTGGAATTTGTTTTATTATTATTAGTAGTAGTATTGGTATCATTGAGAGGCAGGGAGGCAGAGACAGGCTCCTGCATGCACCCCAACAAGGATCTACCCAGAAGGCCCCCCACAAGGCAATGTTCTGCCCATCGGGGGCCGCTGCTCCATTGCTTGACAACCAAGCTATTTTACCTCCTGAGTTGAGAGCATGGTGCCATCCTCAGCACCTGTGGCTATCCCACTGGAGCCTTTTGATCCATGGCTGCAGGAGGGGAAGAGAAAGAGAGAAGAGGGAGGGGAGGAGAGCAGATGGTCACTTCTCTTGTGTATCCCTGACCAGGAATCAAACCTAGGACTTCCACACGCCAACTGATGCTCTACCACTGAGCCAACCAGCCAGGGCTGAAATTTGGGTTTTGAATATTCTACTAGAACTATGGATGAGCTACACATTTCTGCTTTCTTAATTCAAACCAGGGAGCGTAGTTTTAATTCTGTGTGAATACTGCAGAAGAACTTTTGAATATATTATGCCACTTTCCAATTTTAAACAAACTTGATTTCAGCATGTATGCAGATTGGTTCATGCATCATGTGTTAGAACACTACCCTGCAGCCCCAGGAGCAGATGAGCCAGGGACAACGTATGTAAACCTGGAGCTCTGACCAGCCTTCACCCCACCCAGCTGACGTTGGTCTGTTGGAGATGAAGTCATGTATCTGGAAGTGCCTTCTGCCATATGGAAGTATGTTCATTAGTGTTAACAGAGTGCTTGACTAGAATTCACAGACTTCTAGTCCATAGCAGAGCACGACATGTGGAAGAAGCTTAACAAATAATTGTTGGCCAAATTACTGGAAATGTCATTGTCCTTTTCCTTTTACATTTTTGTTGTATCTTGCTCTGATTGAGAACATAGCCATCTTACTCCAGTGAACAAAAGATCAGTTCAAAAATGCAAAGAAAAGTAAAAGAAAGGGGATTAAGGTACTTTGACCTGGCTTAGTGGCTCAGTTGGTTAGAGCAGCACCCCAGTACATCAAGGTTGCGAGTTTGATCCCTGGTCAGGGCACATGTGAGAACCAAGCAATGAATGCATAAACAGTGGAAACAACAATCCATCTCTCTCTCTCTCTCTCTCTTTCTCTCTCTCTCTCTCTTTCTCTAAAATTAATAACTTTTTTAAAAAATTTACAAAGACACTTGGAAACACATATTTTTAACTGCTTTGTGTTCCAGTGTTCTCTGTGACAGAGGAACCAGAATGCCAATAGGATTAAGTACACAGACTGGGGAAATGGAGCACATAACAGCATTTAACAGAGAACTGCACAGGCTTTAGACATGAAGAGCAGTGAGGTAATTCTATCCACGCGTGTGTGATATTTCACACATGCCCAGACCACTTGGTAGGAAAGAAGGTCAGCTCCTAAAGCCATCTGGGAGCTTCAGGTGTTACAGGAAAGGAAAGACTATACCTTGGGGAGTTTCAGAAGCACTATTATAAGTGAGAGCTAAAAATGCATTAACTTATGAATAGTCAAAGTACTGATTACAGTGAAGAACCAAATTTACTATCTGATAATCACTAAACTGAGTGAACATAAGCCTCCTGCATATGTAGACATCTCTGCTGAAGATGGAGAAAGTCCTATATTAATTCATGAAAATTACATAAAACTATGTATTTCTGACTTTGCATCTGACTGAAGTACTATATAAACCTCATTAGATGCAGGACTTTATAAATAAGGGCATTTATTTACAGATGTTCTAAAATTCTTGAGTGGTAAATTCAAAATAATAGGATCACTTTTATTTTTATATAAAAACCCACATTTTTAGCATCACTAATTTAAAAAATCTTCTATTATTTTAGATTTCTCTATGAAGCTTATTATAATGTTTGTGTGTGAATAGTCTTGGACCTAAAATCATGGTTGTGCTGGGTCCATGAGGCTCAAGGTCACCTTCATAGATGGTATGGTCTGTCATCTCCCAGGAGGCCAGGGCATGGCTTGGCCTTGTGGAGCTCTGCCTCTCTCTGGAAGGTGGTGGATTCTGAATGTTAGCTGTCCCTCTTGCTTTACTCCCAGTTCATTCATTCAGTCATTAAAAAGATGTTAGATGCTCATTCTGTATCCAAGGACATAAGGACCAATATGATGTGATTCCTATCCCCAAGAACTTTATATTCTGGCATGAAAAGAGGACAAAGAAGCAAAGAAGGGCATATATATATATATATATATATATATATATATATATATATATACACACACTCTCAATTAGTAATATATATATTACTAATACTATGACCTATGCATAAAACAACACACATTTGGGACCCAAAGAGTGGCCAGGTCTACTTGAATAAGGGATGAAATTTTAATCAAAGCACTATGTTTTAACCAATTTTTAATAAGATGAAACTTTATCATGTGAAAAAGTCTTGATAATTAAAAAACTGTACCAACCAGAATTTTTCCCTGAATTGATTCTAGCTTCTCTAACCACCATACCCTCCTCAGGAAAGTCTTACCAAATTCCTCAGGTGCATTTTTAACTTGAAGTTTGTTCATTTTTTTCAGAGAAGACAGAAAACACTGATTGCTACTCCTTATTTAGCAATATGAATTTTTGGCAGGCTAAATTGCTGGGCCCAAACCAAAAAGATTAAATATAGCAGGAATAAACATTGCATCTTAAATTTAAATTAAAAGTGTTATACAGATTTAAAAGAAGAAAAGCACTTACTTACCAAAAAGAAAAAGTCTGAGGATTTTAGTACAAATTTAAATATAAGCCCAGTGTAGGATATAGCTGCTAAAACCCAAAGTCAACCTCATGCTCACAATTGGCATTTATGGAAACAGTCTTCACATTACAGTAAGAATTACTGATGCCCCTTATGCTGGGCACCAGGCAGAACACATCTGAAAAATAACCGGCTTGATCTGTGTGTCACATTTACAATTATGGAAAACCCAAAAATATCGTATGAAGGAGATAACCAACCATGCATCCCAGGCTGGCCTGGCCACCATCTTGATCTTCAGTCTCAGCCAGCTGCTGAGCTTCTCTCTCGGTCTAGTTTGTAACAGCTCTCAATTATTCAATCTTTCCAAACACTTCTTGATTCTCTAGGATGGAACTGACCTTCCTTCCCTGTGACAGCACCTCTCCTAACGCACATAGCCATTCCTAGCTCTGACATCCACCAGATGGAAAACTCGGGGTTTCTAACTCCTCCCACTTTGCCTCTGCCTTTCTGACATCTAGAAGCAGGACCAGGGTTCACGTACTTTATTGTCTTGCCTTTTGCTCAATCATCCTCTTGTTTCGTGTCTGGTATTCAGTTCACAGCTAAGGGGACAGAATAGGGTCACACGTCTTAACAAGCTAAAACAAGGACTTATATCTGTGACTTAGAAAGTGTTGTTTCTTTTCGTTTTAAAGTAAAGACTATGGCAAAATTTGCCATGCATGCAGTCTTTATTGAAAAAAAAAGGAAACAAGAAAACTGTTCTGAAGTAACATACTGCACTGGAGTTTTTATAACCACTTTAGTAAATTATGGGTGTCTGCTAAAAGTTCAGAATAACTGAGTCTCTAACAAGCATGGTATTGGACCCTGTGTGTGAGAATCCAGTAAGGTAACACAATTTGAAGTTTATCTGAATCAAACTGCTAGAGATTTGTCCTGAAAAATGACAGTATTTTGTCTGTTTTTATAGATGAAAGATGCTGTTTCCACTTCCTTGAGAAAACTTTATAAAGGAGATGGGAGATGGTTGTCTGGGCTCGAGACCAGGATTTCCAAGTTCAAAGGCTTTGATCACAAGGCCGTACCTGGGTGGTCACTTGGAAGCCCAGCTCGCAGTTTCAGACCTCTTGAGTTGACCGAACCCAGTTTTTTATTTTCTCTCTTGTGGGGTGGTTTGCTTTCTGTATGTAGAGCTGACTCATTTGAATGAGGTCTTCTCACCACATCATTAAAAATAGACAGGGTCCCTGATACATGACATCAATTCATTTCTCAGTGTCCCAGACATTGTATCAGCTGAGCTGTATTTGAAAATGAATTTTACTCTCAGAAAGCTTCATTGCTGTGAAGAGTTTGAGGCTCTTTTTCCTCAAAAATATGCTAATCTAGAAGTATGTTCCTTAATATTTATTTAAGTATAAACTGATCTATCATGATTAAACTTAAAACTAAAATTTTGTTCTTCATTTCTAAGTAGCCCAGCTACTGTTTTTTATCAGAAATTGTCAGGTTAAATTTTTTTTTTGTCTTCATTTTTAATTCCTGAGTGCCCTTTGGTTCCAAAATCTATTTGGGTGTCAGACCAAAGTAACAATTGGATATACTTGATTTATTTCTAACTTTAGACCATTCTTAAAAATATATATTTTTTATTTCATTTGGTTGAGATCAATTTTGTAATATGTTTAATAGGTTGGTATAATTCAATATTAAGTTTCTATCATCTAGAAGAAATTATATTAGCTCATGAACCACCAGGTTAAGCAAAACATTCACTCATTTCTACTTTTGTTCATATCAGAGTTGATTAGAAGCTCGTTCAGCCCTGACGGGTTGGCTCATCAGTAGAGAGTCTGCCCAGCATGTGGAAGTCCCAGGTTCAGTTGCTGGCCAGGGTACACAGGAGAAGCTTCCATCTGCTTCTTCACCCCTCCCCTTCCCACTCCCCCCCTTCCCTTCCTGCAGGCATGTCTCGAATGGTTTGAGCAAGTTAGCCCTAAATGCTGAGGATGGCTTCATGGCCTCTACTCAGGTGCTGAAATAGCTTAGTTGTTGATCAACAGAGCAGTGGCCCCAGATTGCCAGAGCATCGCCCTATAGGGGGCTTGCTGTGTGGATCCCAGTCAGGATGCATGTGGGAGTCTCTCAACCTCCCCACCTCTCACTTAATAAAAAAAGAAAAAACTTGTTCAAAAATAATCCTTATCATTTATAACCCTTACTCAAGAGTATTTGCCATTAAGTTGTAAATAAATCTTCAGAACTAATTAAATTCTGATGTTCAACTTCTATGATAAGCTAGTCCATCATTTACTGTTCTGTTTAACCACTTTAACTGTGCTCTTAGATATTTTCCATGTTATTAACATCTTTTCTCCCTTGTAAGCTATCATAATTATCTGGCATGAAATATATTAGAAAGTTTTGTAAAACAGGTACACAGATAACATCTTTCTCTCTTTTATTGTCTAAATTATTTTGCTAGACATAAATTATTTCTGTATTCAGTGTTAGGACACAAATTAACATTATTAGTTTTAACATTTGGCAATCAGAAGTGAAGTGCTTTTCAAATGATTTGTTTGATTGACAAGAAAATAAAACTGCATTTCCAAAACCAGACAAATTTGATAGATAAGTTTTACTGTTTGGGAGTTTATTGACTTTTGTTTTAAGAAACCGAAAGTAGTAGCAACAAAGCTTTTCCCTGAATGGTTGGATTTTCTCTATGTGGTATAGATGGTGAGAGGCTTTGGCAAAGAATCACTTTGTAAGATGGTTGTAAGAAGCCCTGTTTATACTCTATCTATCCGTGAATCTCTCTATTGTGAATACAGCAGTGGTACTGTTGTCCCTATATAGAGATTTTAGTCTAAAACCTGTGACTTTATTGATAAGTAATCAACTTGTCATTGGTGACAAGGTACACTTAAGTACAAAGTCAGCTGAAAATTGTCTTTAATGTTTGAAACTTTTAAGGTGTTTGGAAAAAGTACAATTTCAGATACATTGGTAGCCATTTCTCAGTTTGATCAAAATCTCATGATTTCAGTTTTGATAGCCTGAATTTCAGTGGCATGGAGAAAACCACTGAAATGCATGATTAAGAGTCTTAAGAAAAAAAAGTATGATTTTGATAACTGAAAGAAAAGAATATTTTCAGAAGTGTTTCCCATAAGCTAAGGTGTTGACATATGCAAGTAAACCCCTACTATCATAATCATTTATCTATATTTATTTATTTTTTAAATGAGAGGATAGGAGAAAGTGAGACAGACTCCCACATGCACCCCAACTGGGATCCACCCAGCAACCCCTGTCTGGGCTGACATTCGGAACAACCAAGCTATCCTCAGTGCCTGGGACTGATGCTTGAACCAATCCAGTCACTGGCTGGGAGAGGGGACAATAAAGGGGGAGAGAGAGGGGAAGAGAAGCAGATAGTCACTACTCATGTGTGCCCTGACCAGGAATTGAACCTGCAACGTCTGCATGTTGGGCCGATGCTCTATCTACTGAGCCAACCTGCCAGCACTTCTATACTTCATATTTATAAAACATAAAATCATTAGATTTATTTAAGTATGTGTAAACTATGTATTTTCAAGAATTTTGTTACATCAGAACATTTTCTATACTTCTCTTTTAAATATACAATTCTCCAAGACTGTGAGCATTAATAAATAATCTTTGAAACTCTATTTAGTATTTATTCATTTGGACAGAAGAGATTAGAATTTTCTGTAGTGAAACAATTCTTAACCTACATTAACTATTTCACTATAAAATGGTAAAATTAGCTCCCATGTTGTTGAAAATGGGATTATATACTGGAAAAAATATGTCCTGACATGAACATCAATGCAAAACTTCAGTCCTATTATTCTCTTTTATACTTTGCTTCCTTAACTTTAGAGTTGATATTTAGAATACCACAAGTTTTTATAGATAGTCCCATGAGTTTGAATGCTGAGTTCTACCAGCCTTTCTTTTTTTATTTTTAATATATCATTTTTTAAAATATCACTTTTTAAAATTTTATTTAGACAGTTAATTTTTTTTAATAATTTTATTTTTTTGGGGGGTGACATCAATAAATCAGGATACATATATTCAAAGATAACATCTCCAGGTTATCTTGTCGTTCAATTATGTTGCATACCCATCACCCAAAGTCAGATTGTCCTCTGTCACCTTCTATCTAGTTTTCTTTGTGCCCCTCCCCCTTCCACTTTCCCTCTCCCTCTCCCCCCTCCCCTGGTAACCACCACACTCTTATCAATGTCTCTTATAGACAGTTAATTTTAACAAGGTGATATTGATCAATTAGTGTACATAGATTCAGAGAAAACATCTCCAGATCATTTTGACATTTGATTATGTTGCATACCCATCACCCAAAGTCAGATTGTCCTCCATCATCTTCTATCTGGTTTTCTTTATGCCCCTCCCCTCCCCCCAGAGCCTTTCTTATTACATGTTCCATGTTGCACTGAAGAGCTAGAACCTTGTCTGAAACATGCTAGAAATCAGTGTTAGTTCATGCTCTACTCTAGCTCTTTAGCTCATGCTCTAATTTAGCTGTTAGCTTTAATTAGAGCGAAAAAGAAATCCACCATAAAGTGCACTTCACCTTGATGGATTTATAAAATTCAAACTTAAAAAAATATGATCGTGAATGCTTCTTCTGTCTATTTTCACTAACGCATGTGAAATCTCTTAGAAATAAGTTATATTGGGATAACTCCTCCAAGACTGCCTTTGTTTTCATCTTTAAAACTAATAATTTTTCATCTCTGATTCTTTACATGAAAATTATTTGCAAATCCTGAAACATGTGAGCTGCTGACACCTAGGAACCTCCAACTCTGTGGAGGTTTTTTGAAGTAAATTTAAAACATGGAGGTGGAAGAAAAGCTATCTGTCCCTAACAGTTTGATTTTATTTTATTTTTTAAGTCAAGGGATTGCTAGAAGTGCAGAGGAGAGACTGAACCACTAGGATGGACATAAGAACAGTCTCGGGAACAGAGCCAAAACCCAGGCTTCACTGGTTCCAAATCATTTGCAAAAATAACACTGTTCTCTTATTGTTGGGAGAATATGAAAAGTTTAAAACTTGCTATATAACTATGCTCCTTCTTTTTGATGGATAAAAATTTATCATCAAAGGTCACTGTTTTAGCTGATGTATTAATTATTATTATTTTTTGACAGAGACAGAGAGAGTGTCAGAGAGAAGGACAGATACAGACAGATAGACAGGAAAAGAGAGAGATGAGAAGCGTCAACTCTTTGTTGTGGCTTCTTAGTTGTTCATTGATTGCTTTCTCATATGTGCCTTGGCTGGGGGATTACAGCAGAGTGAGTGACCCCTTGCTCAAGTCAGCGACCCTGGGCCCAAGCCAGTGACCCTGGGTTTCAAGCCAGCAACCTTTGGGCACAAGCCATGACCATGGGATCAAGTCTATGATCCCACACTCAAGCTGGTAAGCCCGCGCTCAAGCTGGCAACCTTGGGGTCTCCAACCTGGGTCCTCTATGTCCCCAGTCTGACACTCTATCCACTGTGCCACCACCTGGTCAAGCTTAGCTGATGTATTTTAATTTTAATTAGTAAATTTATTGATTAATTTTAAATCAGAGAATGGACTCCAGGTCTCATCCTTACATTTTGAGAAGAATGCTTTCTTGCAGCAGTGTTCTTTGCCCTGTTCCCGAATGTACAATACCTGTTGATGGGCACTATGTCAGGTGCAACTTCTGTGGATGATTTTAAATTTGATGAATCTTTAATAGATAAGAAAGCACACATTTTTTTCTTTGACTAGCAGAACATATATATAAATGCTTTATTGTAACTGCTGCACAAGTGACCAAAATTTTTAACAAGATTCAAGCCTCAGACAGCAAAAGAAACTTCAGTTTTCTATGTGTGACTATGGAAGGGAGTGAGCAGACCTAAGAACAAAATCTCTTTGCAGAAAAAATAACTATTAGTCTTCCAAGTAGCTCACAGCTTAAACCAGTGGTTCTCAAACTTTTTGAAGTAAGGGCGCATTTAAAATCCTACAAATAATGTAGGTGCACTATATACAAATTTCTGAGAAATATGTTATAATAATTAAGTCAAATATTAAAGAAAAAATATAAAGTCCAAGCATGCTTTTATGGTAATTAAACAAAATAAATACGACAAAATTAAATTTATTTTGACATTAAAAAACATTTTTATGTTACATTTTTTTAGTTATACTTTTTTAGAATTCATAAAAAAGTGAGGTTAAAAAATTAAAAAATGACAAAAAAGTTATCTTTTTATATATATAGATACATTCTTAGTAAGATTTAGTAAATTTAGCAGGTCCCAGTGTGAATGTGTTAAGTTTTTTTCATTCTTGTGTTTATGAGAAACATGAGCCTGATGTGTCCTAGTGATTTCTTCAATGTATGGGCATGTACAGTGTGTCCATAAAGTCATGGTGCACTTTTGACCGGTCACAGGAAAGCAACAAAAGATGATAGAAATGTGAAATCTGCACCAAATAAAAGAAAAACTCTCCTAGTTTCATACCTATTCAGTGCAGTTCGATGTGGGCTCCTGCACAGATTTTTTAGGGCTCCTTAGGTAGCTATCCCATATAGCCTCTACAGACTCGTCACTGACTGATGGCCTACCAGAACAGGGTTTCTCCACCAAACTGCCGGTTTCCTTCAACTGCTTATCCCACCGAGTAATGTTATTCCTATGTGGTGGTGCTTCCTTATAAACACGCCGATATTCTCATTGCACTTGGTCATGGATTCGAATTTAACGAGCCACAGAACACACTGAACTTTCCTCTGTACCATCCACATCTCGACTGGCATGGCCGTGGGCTGCTCTGCTGTATACACGGTGTTATGTCATCATCTGCGCATGTGCACATGCTGCCACATCATCCTACAGAAAGTGGGAGTGTTTTCCTTTTATTTGGTGATAATTTCACATTTCTATCATCTTTTGTTGTTTTCCTGTGACCAGTCAAAAGTGCACCATGACTTTACGGACACGCTGTATTTGAATGGCAAACTCTCATTTCCTCACATTGAAGAATTCCTCTCTTTTTACTCTTGTGTTGAGTGCAGAAAACTCCCACCATACATATCATCTTAGCTTTATACCAAACAAAGGATAGAAGAAACTTGCCTCCAGTCTTTCGGGGGAACATGGGGGGTAGTATAAACAATCCAGCACCACAGCTTAACAACCTTTTGCAACCTAATCAGGCAAGTGAGGTGGGGGGGCAGTTTCCCACACCTCTGTCCCCCAAAAATCTAAACTCCCAAAACCCATTTGGTTTTTTGGTCCCCAACAGGCACATATTTCTCTGAAATACCATAGGGTGCACCTGGAAATCTTCTAGGGCAGTTGTCCCCAACCTTTTTTGGGTTACGGACCGGTTTAATGTCAGAAAAATATTTTCACAGACCGGCCTTTAGGGTGGGACAAATAAATGTATCACGTGACCGAGACAAGTGTTAAGAGTGAGTCTTAGACGGATATAACAGAGGGAATGTGGTCATTTTTTAAAAATAAAACATCGTTCAGACTTAAATATAAATAAAATGGAAGTAATGTAAGTTAGTTATTCTTTTTCTGCAGACTGGTACCAAATGGCCCACAGACCGGTACCGGTCCGCAGCCCGGGGGTTGGGGACCACTGTTCTAAGGCACACACTTTGAGAACCACTGACCTAAACAGAAGAGTCGCAACAAAATGGGGAATAAAATAAACACCTGTAAGTAAAGAAAATTGCATCAAACTCAAAGATTTTATCGATAAAAATTTAATTATAGTTCAATTTATGTTTTTAGGAAATATTCCTTTTTTACATCATTCTACTATTTTAATATCAACAGAAAGCATCTTTGGAAATTTCCTGCTACAGGAAGGTGTGCAGTATGTTCTCAGCTCTGCAGTGATGCTGCTTTGATATTTTGTGCTTAAAAAAAATAATCGTGCCGTTATTTTTGTTTCAGGGCTTTATCAAGAGGGAATTATATTCTGGAATACTGCAGCATGGCACAATGGTCAGTAGCTAACCTTCAGCAGATGCTGAGCAATCTCGTCCTGGATGTAGAACCACGTTCTCGGTGTTGTCTCCAAAGCCCATGTGCTCTTGTGGGCATTTAGTTCTTGTTTCAGTGAAATGACTGCGGTCAGCTTTCTCACTGTGAATTATTTCTAATGGTACCTTTGCTTTTTTTCTCCATCTCATATTAAAATCAGCCCAGTGGTTACAATATTAACTTGTTTATTCACCCACTTTTCCCTTGACCCAAGCAGGTACACAGCCATGTTTTAACTTTTTTTTTTTTTTTTTTTTTTTACCTATTTTGGTTTCTGTACGTTTTTCCAATCATTAGCTTTTCCTGTCTTCTGTAAAAGGCTGAGCTTGTTGACGAAGTTGCCCTTCTGTGTGTCTGTAAGGGCAATCAGAAGAGAAACAGTGATTGGCCAGAGCCACCCTCCCCTAAAATACAACTCTGAAAAGCTGGATCTCTGAGAATAAGGGTCCCAGTGTCACTCAGTGGCAATGCCTGGGGACATGACCAGGCTGTGGAGGAAGCTGTAGCAAGAGACTGGGCTCACACATCCAGTTCTTAACTGTAAAAGTCTTTCCTGTTTCTCAGCATAGCGCAGAGCTGGTGTGTACAGTGACAGATACCTGCTCAGGTGGTACGGGCCCTCCTCTGTGGGACACCAGGCCCTGGAAGGGGCTCAGGGTTGAGAGTGTTGTTGTTACCGTTGGATCTCCCTTCCAGCCTCACAGTGCAGAGGCCTCAAGCTGGACCTTTGTTGACTCAGAGACAATAGAAGTGTGTTATTTCTCCCTTGCATCTGAGTGTCCCTGAGATCCATTCATGCCAGTTATGTTTATGTTCTTGTGAACTAGTGTAATGAATAGGCTTCTGGCCTGGGGCTCAGGAGGCTGACTCAGCCTGGGACTGCACCTTCATCTGGGAGTGAAAAGGATAGGAGTAGTTTGTAATTGCATGTTGCTGGAGGTGATGTCACACCCAGATTTCTTTACCCATGCCCCCAATTATAAAGGTGGGGTTGCTTGTGTCAAGATTTCTGATTATGGATAGGACACAATGTGGTTCAAAAATGTAAGTCACAAATAACTGAGAGCAGGGTTGGTCCCCCGACTTGTTTTACACTGGATTTGGCTCCTAAATTTTAAGTTTATACAACCTGCTCTGAACTAAGTTTTTTCCTAGCCTTTCCCCTCTTTCTCTCTTACAAAATTTGAGACTGTGGGTTGGGAAGTCAGAACAGGTGATATTGTGGACCTTTCCTGTTCCTCTCTTCACCTGCCCTGCTATCAGTGTCTGCACAGAGGCCACCGCAGGGACACCTCCATCCCCACGCTGTCACCTGCACGCTCATGAGCCCCGCACTCCTCTGTCCTCATCTGTTCCTCCTCCTGTGACATTGCTTTCGGGATCTCAGGCTTTCCTGTGCTTTCAGCCACTATCTTGTTGGTCCCCTCCCCACAGCCTGTATCACCTTTATTTTTGAAAGAGGCCCCACCCTTGGGTGCAGGCATCTCAGAGGTCCCGGGCCTCTGCTTTACCACCTCTTGCTCTCCCGTGTCAGCTCTGCCATTGGGTATGACGAGTCTCCCAATAAAACTGCCCTTTCTAGGAGTATCTGAATCCACTGGAAATCCCTTGGTCCTCCTCTCCTGTTGGTGTCTTTCACAGGGACACCTGGCATGCTCTCTTCTGCCATAGTTTTTATGAAATCACGTCCTTTATCTATCTTTTTTGCAGGCTGCTAGTGACTTCTGTTTCTTTCTTAGATCCTTAAACATTAATAATATTATATAAATATATTCCACAGGTTGCTCCCTGACCTTCTTTTTTTTAATAGATGAGAAGAGGGGAGATAGTGAGGGAGACTTCCACATCTTCCCCAATGGGGATCCACCCAGCAACCCCATCCTGGGCCAATGCTCAAGTGTTGACCTATTTTTAGCACCTGAATCTGTTGTGCTGCAATGGAACTATCCTCGGCATCCAGGTCCATGCTTGAACTGAGTCAGTGTCTGCAGGAGAGGAAGAGGGAGAGAAGGGGGAGAGGAAAGGGGAGAGAAGCAGATGGTCACTTCTCTTGTGTGCCCTGACTGGGAATTAAACCCAGGATGTCCATTTGCCGGGCTGACACTCCATCCACTGAGCCACTGGACAGGGCCAACTGCTTTTCTTTTCTAATACTGTATTTCAGGGTCTCAGAGCCTTTCCTTTGGTGTGAATATCTCTCCATTTGTCTCCATTTGCTGTTTACACACACAGATTATTTTCCACTATCCCCCCCCCCCCGGGCCCCACTGCAAAACCCATGCCCACGGTCTTGGGAGCTCCTGCCCAGCTGCTCCTCAGATATGACATGCTCATGGAGAACTGATTGTTTCTCTAATTCCTCATTTAAATGTGTATTCTTTCTTCTGATCAAAGCAGTGCCACCCACTACTAAAACCAAAATCTTCCAGCTCATCTGTGACTGTCCCCTTTCCCCCTCTGCACGGCCGCTTTAAAACTAAGGCATGTTCGTATAACTCCCCAGTGGTCTGCGGTATCATCTCCTTCCTCTCTCTTCTTGCTGCCTCTGCCTTTGTTCAGGTGCAGATCTTCTCCACAGTAATTGTATCAATAGCCATTTTGATAGTTACACTCTGTTGACCATCCCATCCCAGACCATTCTCTGCCCTTCAAGCTAGACTGTGCCCTGGGAGGCTGACCTGCAGGAGGACTCCTCTGCTTGGCTTAGGTCAGTGAGAGGCCTGAAGGTTGGTGAGGCACAGGAGAGGGATGGTGCCCATGCTGCTTTCTCTGCTTGCCTTCCTCTCGGGACACAGCTTCTGCAAAGAGACCCTTCTTCCATCCCCAGCACCGTGGGCTCCACCTCATGTGCCCTCCTGTCCCCTCTGCTCTGGGCTGGAAGGATTTTCCCCGCTGCTGGTCCCTGGATGCTTCACTTTATTTTGGGATTCTTACCTCTGCAAACAGCTCCTCCAAAGTGTCTGAGTTCAACCCTTGAGGGTGTGGTTCGTTTTCTGTTGTCATACTCATTCCTCAGAATGAAGGAGGTCATCACAGGGTTTTAAGTAAGTCAGTGACCTCAGATTTATGTTTATAAATTTATTCTGCCTAAGAGCCTGAGGGGGTGTTGGAGAACGTAAGGGCTAAAGACAAAGCCAGTTCCAAGGTCCTGGCAGGAAGCAGACTCTACATAGAAAGGTTTATCTTCAGGCCTCGCAGGCTTCTGCTGTACTCTGCCACTCGGAGTGTGCTGGTCACAGTCCAGCTCTGGACACAGCCTCTAGCCACGGCACTCAGCCTGCTGCGGACACTCCCAGGGCTGTTGTGGGAATGACAGGGATGTTTTCAGACAGCACCACAGACAGCAGAGGGTAACGTCCAGAAACAGCGATAGTAATGGTAACGAGAGGTTCAGATGATAACAAATTTTAAATAAGGCATGTTTCATTATTCACAAACACAAGAAAAATGAAACAATGGGTTGTCCATGAAAGCTCAAGGAAGGGGCTTTTTCTCACCTATGTAACAACCTCCTGAATAGGTCAAAGGGCCATTTCCCAGCTCCTCCATCCCCTCCCCCTCTTCTTTCTTTCTTTCATTTATTTTTTTCCCTCCTTCTTTTCTGTTCTCCGTGTTTCATGTTACATGAGTCTCTGGGCATAAAGTGTTTTTCCACATTATGTAAAGTATACTTGGGGGGTTTGATTTAAATTATAGGATGGGAGAGAAAGATGAAATTAATTCTAAAGCCCAGTGATTGGCAGCTGGATCCAACAGAGAGGAATATGCAATTTTTTTTTAGAATTTAACATTTTTTAAAATATATTTTTAAGACTTTATTCATTTTAGAGAAAGAGAGACAGAGAAGGGGAAAGGAGCAGAAAACATAAACTTCCATATGTGCCTTGACCAGACAAGCCCAGGGATTTGAACTATCAACCCCAGTGTTCTAGGTCAAGGCTTTATCCACTGTGCCACCACAGGTCAGGCAAGGATTATGTAATTTCTTAAGTGGGTTTTCACATTTCAGGGAAGGTATTATCTTAAAGGGGTGACTCTCGTGCTGGGACATTCAGCCTGTCCCCAAACCCCACTTTCAACTCCTATGTTTTCTGAGTTGAGTTGCGGAGGTCTGGGCTATTTGTTAACTGATGGGAGCTGGTAGTGAGGCTGGGGTCAGGAATGATGGTGATACCATTTGTGACAACATGGGGTTATTTCCTGATCCACAAAACAAGCCAATAATCTTGTGACCTGATTAATCCCGTGTGATAGAAGTAGTTTTTAAACTGTTTTCTTAAAGGAATATCAAATTCAAAAAAATCTGGCAGAACTTATTAAATAATAAATTGGAAAGCAATGAGAATGAGGGTAGAACCAGAAAAGGTCAAATGTCGGGACCTGTCACTTTCGTAGTCCCAAGGCTAGTTACAGAGGGAAAAAAATGGCAAATTTGCCTGACCAGGCAGTAATGCAGTGGATAGAGCATTGGTCTGGGATACGGAGGACCCAGGTTTGAAACCCAAAGGTCAATGGCTTGAGTGTGAGCTCACCAGCTTGAGTGCAGTGTTGCCGGCTTGAGTGTGGGGTCTCTGGCTAGAGCGGTGGTCAGGAACCTATGGCTTGCGAGCCATATGGGCCCTTTTGATGGCTGCATCTGGCTCACAGACAAATATTTAATAAAAAATAATAATAACGTTAAAAATATAAAACATTCTCATGTATTACAATCCATTCATTTCCTACCGCTCATGTTCATGGTTGCGGGTGGCTGGAGCCAATCACAGCTGTCTTCTGGGACAACACCAAATTTCTCCTGGATAATGCATAACATACATGGGTTGTTGTGAGGTCAGGAAGTAAACTTCCCTCCTTTTAATCAAGTAGTCAGCTAGCTAATTGCAGAAACCCTTTTGACGAAGAAGATGAATAAAAGAAAAAAAAGATGAGGAGTGGAGTATCATACTTTTCAGCAGGAATGGACAGAGGAATTCGCCCTTGTGGAGAGAGCAGGTTCTGCAGTGTGTCTAATATGCAATGATAAAATTGCATTGATGAAACGGTCAAATAGAACGCAGCATTTCGACACACGCCATACTACATTTGCATCATAATATCCAGCGGGGGACAGCAGGAAGAAAGCATGTCAAGAGCTACTGTGCAGAGTGCTAGCTAGTCAGCAGCAACTCCGAGTTTGGACCCAACAAGGTGACTGTAATCCGGCTTGCTTTGCTGGTGCTTTAGCAATGTGGGTGCATTTGTGAGAAATGCAAAGTCATTCAGAGATGGGGAGTATGCCAAAACATTCATGCTTGATGTTGCCAATGAACTTTTTGACGACTTTTCAGATAAAGACAAGATAATCAAATGAATAAAAGACATGCCTCTGTTGACAAGAACGGTTCGCAATCGTACCATCATGATGGCAAATCAAATTGAGGCAACACAAGTGAAGGACATAAATGCAGTACCATTCTTTTCACTCGCTTTGGATGAGTCAACAGACGTAAGCCATTTATCCCAGTTCAGCGTGATTGCAAGGTATGCTGTCGGTGACACACTACGTGAGGAAAGTCTTGCTGTTTTGCCTATGAAAGGGACAACAAGAGAGGAGGATTTATTCAAGTCTTTCACTGAGTTTGCTAAAGAAAAAAATCTACCGATGGATAAACTTATTTCGATGTGTACTGATGGTGCTCCGTGCATGGTGAGGAAAAACAGAGGATTTGTAGTGCTTCCTCGTGAACATGAAAAGAGACCCATCCTAAGTTTACACTGCATCCTACATCAGGTGGCGCTTTGTGCTCAGATGTGTGGCGAGCAGTTTGGTGAGGTGATGTTGCTGGTCATTGGAGTGGTCAACCTTATTGTTGCCCGAGCTTTAAATGATCGCCAGTTTAAAACACTGCTGGATGAAGTTGGAAATAATTATCCTGGTCTGCTTCTGCACAGCAATGTGCATTGGTTGTCAGGAGAGAAGGTGCTCAGCCATTTCACGGCTTTTCTGAGCGAAATCTGGACTTTTCTTGAAATGAAAAAGCGTTGAGCATTCTGAGTTAGCTAACACTGAGTGGCTCCTGAAGTTCTACTATCTCGTGGACATGACTGAACATCTGAACCAGCTCAATGTGAAAATGCAAGGCGTTGGAAATACAGTCTTATTCCTTCAACAAGCAGTGTTTGCATTTGAAAACAAGCTGGAACTCTTCATCGCCAACATTGAAACAGGTCGTTTACTACACTTTGAAAAACTGGGAGAGTTTAAAGATGCATGCACAGCAAGTGACCCTGCTCAACATCTTGATATCCAGCTCCTAGCGGGCTTCACATCTAATCTCCTGCAGTCATTCAAAGCGCACTTTGGAGAATTTCGTGAGCGCACTCATCTTTTTAAGTTCATCACCCATCCACATGATTGTGCAGTGGACAGTGCTGACCTGAGTTATACCCCCTGTATCTCTGGCTGATAATTTGAGCTACAAGCTACTGACCTGAAGGCCTCAGACATGTGGGTGAATAAGTTCAAGTCACTGAATGAAGATTTGGAAAGACTTACATGACAGCAAGCAGACTTGCCGAGCAAACACAAGTGGGGAGAAATGAAAAAACTTCAACCCACGGACCAGCCATTGTCAAAACTTGGAACGTGCTTTTTGTCACTTACCACACACTGCAGTGTGTGAGTATTACTGTACTGACAATGTTTGGCTCTACGTATGCATGTGAGCAGTCTTTCTCACATCTAAAGAACGTTAAGACCAACCTATGATCATGTTTAACAGATGGAAGTCTCAACACCTGCATGAAGCTTAACCTCTCCATGTATCAACCAGACTACAAAGCCATCAGCAAAACCATGCAGCACCAGAAGTCGCATTAATGGTAAGAAGTACTTTATTCATCATTGGTTAGCAACAGCATAACAACATTTTTAAAAAGAATTCAGAGACTTATTGTACTTTAAAGGTGTTGGTCTTACATAAAATGCACACATTTACTTGTATTTAGTGTTAAACATATTGTATGGCTCTCACGGATTTACATTTTAAAATATGTGCATTCATGGCTCTCTCAGCCAAAAAGATTCCCGACCCATGGGCTAGAGTATGGGATCATAGACATGACCCCATGATCACTGGCTTGAGCCAGGGGTCACTGGCTCAGCTGGAGCCCCCCTATTCAAGGCACATACGAGAAAGCAATCAATGAACAACTAAACTAAAGTGCCACAACTATGAGTTGATGCTTTCATCTCTCTCCCTTCCTGCCTGTCTGTCCCTGTCTGTCCCTCTCTCTCAAAAAGGTAGAAGTAAGGATGTTACAATGAAGACATTACTTGAACCCTCTGAACCTTTATAACCCTTCCTTGTAAAATGAGGGGAAACATCCTACCACAGGTATTTGCTGTTGTAATTAAATAAAATATCTAATAGAGTGAAAGCATGAGTGCTCAGTAATGGATCAGTGGGTACCACAGCTCATTTGTGTTTTTCTGGGGTTGTGATTCAGAAAGTTGTGCTTTTCTATGCTCTCTGTATCTCTGCTTTTGTTGTGAACTTGGTCTCTGGGCTTTTGTTCCCAGTTGCGTAGTAACTGGTTTCCTCATGTTAGTCCTCAGTGCAAAGCTCCATGGTGGCTCCTTTTTCTCACGACACCTGTAATGTATAAAACACTGTAATGCCCGAAGTGCATCCCAGGTTTTCATGATCACGTTTTCAGTGTGAGGAGTCCCTAATGACTTTAAGATGACCATTTTTAGAATAAAAATTAATTCTAGTAATGAACATGGATAAGTTTAGGTATTGTCAGAGATGGATTTTCATATGAAAAGAAAGAAAATAACTTTCTGTGGTTGTGAAATGTTGAACTCACATGGGGTTTTCATTAATGATGCATTTAGGTCAGAGAAAATACAAGATCTATCTGCCTGGAAAAGCCCATTCCAAACTCTAAGGAAATGATGTTTCCATTGATATATCTTCATGTAATAAAAAATAGCATTTTAAACAGCAGTCAAAAAGTAGGTGCTTCATACATATTTTTTTTAAATTAATGCTCAGTGTGCAAATGACAAAGCTAGAAGTGTGTCCATATAGGACTAGAATCACTTTTATAAACATCAATAAAAAATTTATTATTTAGAGCTCTTTGCAGAAATAGGCTAAGAAACTTTCACCATTTCTAATTGGATAGTTCGGTTGTTAAGGACATTCACATTGCTGTGCACCAATCTCCAGAACCTTCTTCTTACAAAACTGAGATTCCCTTCTCATTAATTATCAACTCCCTGCCTCCAGCCCCCAGCAGGTACCCCTCTACTTCTGATTCTGTGATGTTGCCTCCTCCAGATACCTCAAATAAGTGAAATCATACAGTATGTTTTTGTGATTGGTTTATTTCACATAGCATAATGTCCTCAAGGTTCATCCTTATTGTAGCCTCTTGAAAAGGCTAGTGTATTTTTCACATTTGTTTATCCAGCCATCTGTTTATGGGTAGTGGATGGCTTTCAGAACTTGTGGGTGCTGTGAACAGGGTGTGCAAATGTCTTTTTGAGGTCCTGCTTTCAATTATTTTGAATATATATACTCCCAAGTAACATTGATGGATCGTATGGTAATTCTATTTTTACTTTTTTGAGAATCAGTTCTGTTTTCCACAGTGGCAGCACCATTGTGCAGTCCCACTGGCAGAAAAGTCCTATTTCTCCACATCCTCACCAATACTTGTTATTTTCTGGGTTTTGATAGTGGTCATCGTAATGGATATGAGGTGATCTCTTATTGGGTCTTTGATTTGTATTTCCTTACTGATTAGTGATGTGGACCATCTTTGCCTGTACTTGTTGGCCTTCTGAACATCCTCTTTGGAGAAATGTGCATTCAGAATTTTCACTTATGTTTTAATCAAATTTGAGTTTTGTAGTTGAGTTATAGTGGTTGCTTGTGCATTTGGGATATTAATCCCTTGCAGATATATGATTAACAAGTATTTGTCCCCATTCTGTGGGTTGTCTTTGCACTCTATTAGTGTTGTTTTTTTATACACAGAAGCTTTACATTTTAATATAGTATAATTTGTCTATTTTTTAGAATTATTTAAATAATTTTTTGTTTTTATGTATGGTGAATAAATATAGAGTCATACTATAGTACTTTTAGTTTGTTATTTTGTTTGTTATAGTAAAGAAATAGCATAAACTATTTTTTTTTTTTTAGGTGGTAGATATTCTTTTTTTTTTTTTTTATTTTATAATTTTATTTTTTTAATGGGGTGACATCAATAAATCAGGATACATATATTCAAAGATAACAAGTCCAGGTTATCTTGTCGTTCAATTATGTTGCATACCCACCACCCAAAGTCAGATTGTCCTCTGTCACCTTCTATCTTGTTTTCTTTGTGCCCCTCCCACCCCCTATCCCTCTCCCATTCCCCCCTCCCCACCGTAACCACCACACTCTTATCAATGTCTCTTAGTTTCACTATTATGTCCCACCTACGTATGGAATAATACAGTTCCTGTTTTTTTCTGATTTACTTATTTCGCTTCGTATCATGTTATCAAGATCCCACCATTTTGCTGTAAATGTTCCGATGTCATCATTTCTTATGGCTGAGTAGTATTCCATAGTGTATATGTGCCACATCTTCTTTATCCAGTCATCTATTGATGGGCTTTTTGGTTGTTTCCATGTCCTGGCCACTGTGAACAATGCTGCAATAAACATGGGGCTGCATGTGTCTTTACGTATCAATGTTTCTGAGTTTTGGGGATATATACCCAGTAGAGGGATTGCTGGGTCATAAGGTAGTTCTATTTTCAGTTTTTTGAGGAACCACCATACTTTCTTCCATAATGGTTGTACTACTTTACATTCCCACCAACAGTGTATGAGGGTTCCTTTTTCTCCACAGCCTCTCCAACATTTGCTATTACCTGACTTGCTAATAACAGCTAATCGAACAGGTGTGAGGTGGTATCTCATTGCCGTTTTGATTTGCATTTCTCTAATAGCTAAAGAAGATGAGCATCTTTTCATATATCTGTTGGCCATTTGTATTTCTTCCTGGGAGAAGTGTCTATTCATATCCTCTTCCCATTTTTTTATTGGATTGTTTGTTTGTTTGTTGTTGAGTTTTATGAGTTCTTTGTATATTTTGGATATTAGGCCCTTATCTGAGCTGTTGTTTGAAAATATCATTTCCCATTTAGTTGGCTTTCTGTTTATTTTGTTATCAGTTTCCCTTGCTGAGCAAAAACTTCTTAGTCTGATGTAGTCCCATTCATTAATTTTTGCCTTCACTTCTCTTGCCATTGGAGTCAAATTCATAAAATGCTCTTTAAAACCCAGGTCCATGAGTTGAGTACCTATGTCTTCTTCTATGTACTTAATTGTTTCAGGTCTTATGTTTAGATCTTTGATCCATTTTGAGTTAATTTTTGTACAGGGGGAGAGACTGTAGTCCAGTTTCATTCTTTTGCATGTGGCTTTCCAGTTTTCCCAGCACCATTTATTGAAGAGGCTTTCTTTTCTCCATTGTGTGTTGTTGGCCCCTTTATCAAAAATTATTTGACTATATATATGTGGTTTTATTTCTGGACTTTCTATTCTGTTCCATTGGTCTGAGTGTCTATTTTTCTGCCAATACCATGCTGTTTTGATGGTCGTGGCCCTATAATAGAGTTTGAAGTCAGGTATTGTTATGCCCCCAGCTTCATTCTTTTTCTTTAGGATTGCTTTGGCTATTCTGGGTTTTTTATAGTTCCATATAAATCTGATGATTTTTTGCTCTATTTCTTTAAAAAATGTCATTGGAATTTTGATGGGAATTGCATTAAATTTGTATATTGCTTTGGGTAATATAGCCATCTTGATTATATTTATTCTTCCTAGCCAAGAACAAGGTATATTCTTCCATCTCATTATATCTTTTTCAATTTCCCTTAACAATGGTTTATAGTTTTCATTATATAAGTCCTTTACATTCTTTGTTATGTTTATTCCTAAGTATTTTATTTTTTTTGTTGCAATCGTGAAGGGGATTATTCTTTTGAGTTCCTTCTCAGTTGTTTCATTGTTGGCATATAGAAAGGCTATTGACTTCTGTATGTTAATTTTGTATCCTGCGACCTTACTGTATTGGCTTATTGTTTCTAGTAGTCTTTTTGTGGATTCTTTGGGGTTTTCGATGTATAGGATCATATCATCTGCAAAAAGTGATACCTTTACTTCTTCTTTTCCGATATGGATGCCTTTTATTTCTTTGTCTTGTCTGATTGCTCTGGCGAGAACCTCTAGTACCACATTAAATAAGAGTGGAGAGAGTGGACAACCCTGTCTTGTTCCTGATTTAAGGGGGAAAGCCTTCAGTTTAGTGCCATTTAATATGATGTTAGCTGATGGTTTATCATATATGGCCTTTATCATGTTGAGATATTTTCCTTCTATACCCATTTTGTTGAGAGTCTTAAACATAAAATTGTGTTGTATTTTATCGAAAGCCTTTTCTGCGTCTATTGATAAGATCATGTGGTTTTTGTTCTTTGTTTTGTTGATATGGTGTATTACATTAACCGTTTTACGTATGTTGAACCATCCTTGAGATTCTGGGATGAATCCTACTTGATCATGATGTATTATTTTTTTAATATGTTGTTGTATTCGATTTGCTAGTATTTTGTTTAGTATTTTAGCATCTGTATTCATTAGAGATATTGGTCTGTAGTTTTCTTTTTTTGTGCCATCCTTGCCTGGTTTTGGTATGAGGGTTATGTTGGCCTCATAAAATGTGTTTGGCAGTATTGCTTCTTCTTCAATTTTTTGGAAGACTTTGAGTAGAATAGGAACCAAGTCTTCTTTGAATGTTTGATAAAATTCGCTGGTATAGCCGTCAGGGCCTGGACTTTTATTTTTGGGGAGGTTTTTAATAGTTTTTTCTATTTCTTCTCTACTGATAGGTCTGTTTAGGCTTTCTGCTTCTTCTTGACTCAGTCTAGGAAGGTTGTATTGTTCTAGGAATTTATCCATTTCTTCTAGGTTGTTGAATTTAGTGGCATAAAGTTTTTCATAGTATTCTACAATAATTCTTTGTATATCTACGGTGTCCGTGGTGATTTCTCCTCTTTCATTTTGGATTTTGTTTATATGAGTTCTTTCTCTTTTTTCCTTGGTAAGTCTTGCCAAGGGTTTGTCAATTTTGTTGATCTTTTCAAAGAACCAGCTCCTTGTTCTATTAATTTTTTCTATAGTTTTTCTGTTCTCTAATTCATTTATTTCTGCTCTGATTTTTATTATCTCCTTTCTTCGGCTGGTTTTGGGTTGTCTTTGTTCTTCTTTTTCTAGTTCCTTAAGGTGGGAAGTTAAGTGGTTCACTTGGGCTCTCTCTTGTTTGTTCATATATGCCTGAAGCGATATGAACTTCCCTCTTAACACTGCTTTTGCTGCATCCCATAGATTCTGATATGTCGTATTGTCATTTTCATTAGTCTGTATATATCTTTTGATCTCTGCACTTATTTCTTCTTTGACTCATTCATTTTTTAAAAGTATGTTGTTTAGTTTCCACATTTTTGTGGGATTTTTTTCCTCTTTTTTGCAGTTGAATTCTAGTTTCAAGGGTTTATGATCAGAAAATATGCTTGGTACAACTTCAATTTTTCTGAATTTGCTGATATTGTTTTTGTGGCCCAACATATGGTCAATTCTTGAGAATGATCCATGTACACTGGAGAAAAATGTATACTCAGTCACTTTGGGATGAAATGTCCTGTAGATGTCTATCATATCCAGGTGCTCTAGTGTTTTGTTTAAGGCCTCTATGTCTTTGTTGATTCTCTGTTTGGATGACCGATCTAGAGCCGTCAGCGGTGTATTGAGGTCTCCAAGTATGATTGTATTTTTGTCAGTTTTTGTTTTAAGATCAATAAGTAGCTGTCTTATATATTTTGGTGCTCCTTGGTTTGGTGCATATATATTAAGAATTGTTATGTCTTCTTGATTCAGTGTCCCCTTAGCCATTATGAAATGGCCATTTTTGTCTCTAAGTACTTTTCCTGTCTTGTAGTCAGCATTATCCGATATGAGTATTGCTACACCTGCTTTTTTTTGGATGTTATTTGCTTGGAGTATTGTTTTCCAGCCTTTCACTTTGAATTTGTTTTTATCCTTGTTACTTAGATGAGTTTCCTGTAGGCAGCATACAGTTGGATTTTCTTTTTTAATCCATTCTGCTACTCTGTGCCTTTTTATTGGTGAGTTTAATCCATTTACATTTAGTGTAATTATTGATACTTGTGAGTTCCCTATTGCCATTTTATATCTTGCTTTCTGTTGGTTTTGTGTCTTGTTTGATCCTTCTCTTTCGTTTTTCTATCTTTTGTTTTTATTTGGTTGTATTCCATACATCTTTCCTCTGTTGCTATCTTTTTTATCTCATGTGCTTCTGTGGTGGTTTTTTCAATGGTGGTTACCTTTGAGTAATGAAAAGGGTCCCTACCCTGTTCATTGTAGCGAACTATTTTGTGAGTACTTTTGCACTCCATCGTCCTTTGCTACTGTTAATCTCCGTCTTCTCCCCCTCTTTCTTTTTGTTGTTGTCACAGTTTAAATTTGGTTTTATTGTGTTCTTTTTGGAGCTTTTACTTGTGGCTCTGTTTTTTTTTTGTTCTTTGTATCTGATTGGAGAACCCCCTTTAGTAATTCCTGGAGTGGGGGTTTTCTGATGATAAATTCCCTCATCTTTTCTGTATCTGTGAATGTTTTTATTTCTCCTTCGTATTTGAAGGATAGCTTTGATGGGTATAGTATTCGTGGCTGAAAGTTCCTCTCTTTCAGGACTTTAAATATTGGGGTCCACTCTCTTCTAGCTTGTAGAGTTTCTGCTGAGAAATCTGATGATAATCTAATGGGCCTTCCTTTATATGTTGTATTCTTCTTTTCCCTGGCTGCCTTGAGAATTTTTTCTTTGCTGTTGGTTTGTGTCAATTTCATTATGATATGCCTTGGAGTAGGTTTGTTGGGGTTAAGAAAACTTGGAGTTCTGTTTGCTTCTTGAACTTGAGGCTTTAGTTCTTTCCACAGGCTTGGGAAGTTCTCATCAATTATTTGTTTAAGTATGTTCTCCATTCCATTTTCTCTCTCTTCTCTCTCTGATATACCTATTATTCTTATGTTATTCTTTTTGATGGAGTCAGATAATTCTTGTAGGGCTATCTCATTTTTTTTAATTTTTGAGTCTCTTTCTTCTTCTCTCTGTTGTGCCTCAAGTTGCTTGTCTTCTATTTCACTAATCCTCTCTTCTATCTGACCTGTTCTATTAGCTAAGCTTGTTACTTCGTTTTTCAGCTCGTGAATTGAGTTTTTCATCTCTGTTTGATTTGTTTTTATAGTTTCAATTTCCTTGCACATATATTCTTTGTGTTCATGGAGTTGTTTTCTGAGCTCCCTATATTGCCTTTCTGTGTTTTCTTGTATATCTCGGAGGATTTTTAGGATTTCTATCTTGAATTCTCTGTCATTTAGCTCCAAGGTTTCCAATATATTAAATTTTTTCTCCATAGATTTTTCCTCATCTAGCTGTGTTACCTCTCTTTCTTTTGTATCCATGATATTCGATTTTCTCTTCCTTAATGGCATCTGAGGGTGGTTTTGTTGATAGTATTAATGAGATTTAATAAAGAATAAAAAGTTAAAAAAAATAAAAAAATAACAAATCGAAAAGAGTTGTTTTTTTTTAAAAAAAAATTAATAATGAAATAAAGAAAAATAAAATAAAATAAAATTTTTTTTAAAAAAGGAAATTATTCCCCCCCTCTTTTTTTCCTCTCCTCTCCTCTCCCCTCTTTCTTGAGAAAATCTTGTGGTGGACTGTGAGTTATAACAAACAATGCCTGTGATGGAGGGCCTGAATTGGGGAAAAGTATTAAAGGGGCAAAAAAGAGAGAAAGAAAAAAAAAAAAAAAAAAAAAGGAAAAAAAAGAAAAAAGAAAAAAAAAAGAGCGTATGGACCCACAAAAAGCAAATAAGGAAAAAATTTGGGTCAAGAATAAAATGATTTGCTTTTAGGTGTTGGTTTTCTAAGAGTTATGATGAGAGGAATAAGAGGAAAATGGAAAAATGGGGGGACAAATTAAAAACTTACTATTGTATTTAGTGGAACAAGAACTAGATAATATGGAGAGCCAGGGATGGGAGCACTGCTAGTGAGTTAAAAAGGTGAAGTAAAAACCCCCCAAAATGCCACAAACATAGGTTTGAGTCCCAGATAAGATAATTTGTTTGTTATTGATGTTTGAATGAGAGGAGATGTAAAGGAGAAAGGAAGAAACTAATATAGAGGGAGAAAAGAAAGAGAGAGAGAGAAAAAAAGAGGGAACCACTAAAAGAAGAAAAAATAAAGGAGAGCGAGAGAGAGTTAAGGGTTTTGGAGTGCAACCCTCATAGAGAGAAAGGAAGAGAAGAGAAATGATAATGGGAGATGTAACACTTATGGGTAGTGTAGTTCAGGGAGAGGAGAGAGTAAGACCGGTAGAGAGTTAATCGGCCAAATTGGAGGAGGAAAAAAAAGTCTCAAGAATGAAGATAAGAGAAACAAACGAACAAATATAATAAAATGGGATAGGTTATAAAGTCTGCAGATTATTCTTGATTTTGAGAGGTTATCTTCTTGCTTTTTCTTTTCTCTCCCTCTTCCTGGTCGGTGACTCTGTACCCCGGGTTCTGCCCCTTTGGCACGCTCAGGTAGAGGTTTGCAGTTGATAAGTCTCTATGGCAATGTCATGTATTGTGGTTTATTCTCGTTGGGAGTCGAGGCTCATTAGCATTTATAGGCTCCGACAGTGAGAGAGTCCGTGTTCCTGGAGCCTTTCTCCTAGTCTTTCCTTCCTCAATTAGTAGCCTGATAGTCCAGGTATGGGGTTGCTGCTGCCTCTGCCTGGATAGTAAGAGGCTCAAATTGCTGGCAACTCCCCACTCTATTTCCACTCAGCACAGGGTTCTGGGTAAGGCTCAGTCAGTCAGAGCTGCTAGCATAATCAGGCGGGCTTTCCGCCCACTCGAAGACCTCTGGCTCTGCCACTCTATCCGGTAACACAAGCGGGCGCCCACTTCCGGGGCGCTTGGAGGAAACTCTCACTCACTGTCTGCAACCAGGATATCCGGCCAGCAGTCTCACGCTCTGAGTGAAACCCCCAACCGCAGGGAAAAGTTGCAGCGTTGGAATTGAGTCTCGCTCCGTCCCCGTGTGCGGCTTTTGCAAGGCGCTGGGGCGGCCCGAGATTCCACTTTGGCCCACACAAAGGCCCCTGACTCTGCCCCTCTGTGCGATAACACGGGCGCGCACTGCCGAGGCACTCGGAGGAATCGCTCACTCCTTATCTGCGCGCGCAAACCAGGATATGAGGCCGGCCCCGTTTCCCTCTGAGTGAAACAGCCTCCAGCACGGAAAATCTCCACCGTTTGAATTAGTTCTCACTCCCTCCCGTGCGTGGCTTTCCCAGGGCGCTGGGGCTGCCCAGAGACTCTGCCCTCAGCCCACAGAAAGGCCTCTGACCCTGCCTCTCCGTGGGGCAACACGGGCACCCACTTCCGCGGCTTAGGAAGAAATCTCTCTTCCACTAACTGCGCACCGACCAGGAGACCGGGTAAAATGGCCGATCTGCTTGTCTTTCTTTGTTTGGGTTTGGCGCGAGTGTTAGCTTGTATTGCCCGGGTTGCCACAGGATCAGATTTTCCTCGGCTTGGATCTCTGAGCCACAGCCTGGTTCGGCCGTTTTTGCTGCGGCGGCCTGGATCTATTCACCCCCTTTGCCCGCCTCAGTTTCTAAATTCACAGTTACCAGAAAAAGCCGCCCTGTTTAGGTTAGTGAGGAAGGCGGAGCATTTCTTACTCCCTATTTCCTTCGGGGTTTGGTTATATATTTAGCCAATTTTTCACTCAATCATACCTTTGGGTGTATTGCGAAGAATCTGGAAGCTCCAAGTATAGGTTTTTCTGTTTCTGGTTGAAGATCTTGTTGGGTTTTGGGGGAGATTTATCGGTATCGCTTCCTACTCCGCCATTACTCTGACGTCATCCAGAAATAGCATAAACTATTAATAGTCCTTTATCACAATAGGAAAACATTTCTTTAAAAATATAATACAATTTTACTTTAATCTCTAGTTTTTTTTTATCTCTAGTTCTTTGTAAGGAATTCCTACAATTAAAGGCAGGAACTTAAACAAGTTAACTTTTTGGAATAGACAAGTAAACAAAAATAAATATTAAATCAATAGTTAGGAAAACCAGGGTTTTCTGAACTGCCACCATTGATATGTTGGCAAGGCCACGTATCCCATATTCTGTGGGCATGTTGTCATCTTGGACAAAACAGGCATATGACAATCACCAAGGGTCATTACCTTGTTCTGACCTGGGGTTGATTGTTCAGTCTGTGTTTGAGTTCTAAAACAAGAATATATAGCAAAGCTGATGAGTCTGGCTTTGACCTTTTTATAGCCAAGTGTTTTTCTCTCAGTCATTCTGAATCTGTATCTAGAAACTGACCCTTACAGAGGAAATATAGTAATGCCTTACATGAAAAATATCCCAATATGATCATTTACAAGGGATTCACAGGGAGCCTTAAAGCTAGCTTAATTTGGGTACATGTATCTTTTAACTTTTATAAACATATACAGAGACATGTTATGGACATTTAATAGCTATAATATCTTTCTCAATATAGACGAATGATTTTACATTAGGTCAGTGGTTCTCAAAGCGTACACCAGGCCATACTGGTACACCCTAGATTTCCAGATGTACCCTGTAGTATTCCAGAGAAATAAATGCCTGTTGGGGACCAAAAACCCAACAGGGTTCTTGGAGTTTAGATTTTTGGGGGACAGAGGTGTTGAGAATTGGCTGTAAACTGAGTCTGCCCAACCCTCCACCTCACTTGTCTGAAGGTTGCAAAGGCTGTTAAGCTGTGGTGGTGGATTGTTTACACTACCCCCCATGTTCTCTGGAAAGACTGGAGGCAAGTTTCTTTCTGCACTTAACACAATTAAAAGTAAAAAGAGAGAAATTCTTCAATGAATTGATGAGGAAATGAGAGTTTGCCTTTCAAATATATGCCCAAACATTGAAGAAATCACTAGGACACATCAGGCTTGTGTTTCTCATAAATGCAAGAATGAAAAAATATTTGCGCCAGGAGCTGCTGAATTTACTAAATCTTACTAAGAATGTATATATATATATATATATATATATATATATATATATATATATATAACTTTTTTGTCTTTTTAAAAAATTTTAACCCCTCTTTTTTATGAATTCTCTAAAGCATAACTCAATAAATGTAACATAAAATATGTTTTAATGTCAAAATAAATTTAATTTTGTCGTATTTATTTTGTTTAATTACCATAAAAGCACGCTTGGACTTTATATTTTTTCTTTAATATTTGACTTAATTATTATAACATATTTCTCAGAAATTTGTATATAGTGTGCCTACAATTATTTGTAGGATTTTAAATGCGCCCCAACTTCAAAAAGTTTGGGAACCACAGAATTAGGTTCTGTTTGTAGCGAAGATTATACCATATTTCCCCATGTATAAGAAATACCTTTTTTTGGAAAATTTGTAATCTAAAAATGGTGCGTCTTATACAGTGGTTATAGATTATTTTACTTGCACTTTCAGCTTTTTCACACTTGTTTTTGTGCTCATTGTTGAAGACAGTGATTTAACATCAGACACAGATGAGGACAAGCTAATGGATGGGAGTTTTGACAGTGATGAGGAGTTGTATGAATTTTATGATGAATAAAACTTGATTGAGTTCAGTAACTTTCTATAATACATTTTTTAATCAAATTTTGGGTCCCAAAATCAAGGTACATATGTCTTATACATGGGAGCATCTATACATGGAAAAATGTGGTAACTATAAATAATTTTCTATAGCTTACTCACTTGCCATTGGAAGTAGTAGTTTATGGCCCAAATTCTATTTGATTTTCTTTGTGGTATTATGAAATTTTAGCCATGAAGTAAAAGATGAAAGTTGATAAGAATCACAAGATACTAGTTATATGTTAGTAAAAATAAAAAGATTTATAACATGTAAATTTAAAAATTGAAATACATTTAAAAAATTTTCTCTCCTTGGGTAAATTCTTAACCTTTGAATTAAACATCTTCTTAGTTGTCAAGTTTGAGATGAGATGATGGATTAAACATTTTGTGTTTGTGCTTTTGTGTTCCATGCGTGAAAGATGGTAATTATTTACACTTTAAGAAGTAAAATTTGTTAAGAATTTAATAAAACTTTAAATGGTTTATGAAATCTTTAGCCCATCTGGGAAAACTGAGGCTTAGTTTTGTTTTTTCAATCAACAAAAATATTCTGAAAAAAAAAATAGTTCTCTAAATATAACTTGAAATTATTGCCATGTTATCTGTTCATTTCCAGTGGCACTACTAACCAGTAAGTAGCACACACATAGGAACATAAATAAAAATTAATGATTATCAGCTCCATTACTCAAATCTGGTCTAAATGTAGCAATTTTCATCAGGAAAATGGTTTCAAATATAAAACCTTTTTTATTTTTAGTAAGAGAGAGAGAAAGACAGACAGGGATGGATAGACAGAAAGGGAGAGAGATGAGAAGCATTAACTCATAGTTGTGGCACCTCAGTTGTTCATTGATTGCTTCTCATATGTGCCTTGACTGGGGTGGAGGGGCTAGAGCAGAGCGAGCAACCCTTTGCTCAAGCCAGCCACCTTAGGCTCAATCCAGCGACCATAGGGTCATGTCTGTGATCCCACACTGAACATGACCCCACACTCAAGCCAACGACCCCTCCTTCAAGCTGATGAGCCCACACTCAAGCTGGCTACCTCAGGGTTTCAAACCCTGGTCCTCAGTGTCCCAGGCCGACACTTTACCACTGTGCCACCATGTGATCAAGCAAAACCATTTCTCTAAAATCCAAACAGACTTTTCTAAGGGAAAATGAAGGCTCCTTCCTGCTGTCAGCCATCAGTCAGGACAAACACCCAAATCAGGGGAGCAATGCTTTCCTCTATTGCAATGCCTCCCTCTGCTGCCCCAGCACTGGAACCCCGGGAGGGACCTGACACACTGCTTCTGAATTAGAAAGACCAGAGCTATTCCCAGGCATTGATTGCTCAGGCATGAGCACAGGCCAAGACCATAGGTACCTTTGGTCCATATTTTCAGGATTTTAATGTGAGCACTCACAAGTGAACAAAAGAGAACCAAATATCTTAAGTGGGAATGAAGATTGACGCCACATGAATAATACAGATATCTCCACCGTATAAAGTGAACCCCTCACAGAACTGATGGCACTCTTTTTTTCCCCATGATTTGGCCCAGACTGCAGACAGAAAATATGTCTTTCCTTAAACTCTGGTAAGCCAGGGTCCTACACAGGTCAGTGTTATAGTGAGACGTTAATTAAACTGGGTCCAGCTTTGGGAAATGACCTCTAAATCATAGCCATAGCCACCTCTTTCCTAGTCCCCCCCCACACACCTGGAAACATCTGATCCCTGAATTAACATGTTTTTGCAAGAATGTATCTTCTTTTACAAAATTGTGAAGCATGTTATTTAAACCAAAGGAATTCTTACCAGGAACAGTTTTGAAAATAAACAAAAGCACACAAAAATTAAAAAAAAATTATTCAGCTTTCAAGTTATAGCTATTAACATTTTGACTTGCAAGTTGAACTACATGAAGTTGCTGATAATTGACTGTTCTTGATCTGCTCAATCAGCAAATTCATTTGGGTTAAACCTACATTTTCTGTGTCTTCCTAAAGATTATTTGGTGTATATATTTGTGTTTATAAGATTGTAGACATGTTGTCCAGACTTTATAGTAAGGCTTTTTTTTTCTAACTTAGCATGTTATAGAAGATATTATGATATAACTATTCTCTAAAAATGTAATTTTTCATTGAGTTTCTTTTCCTGTGTCTTTGCTCATGGACCGTGGGTCCTGGTTTGGGGCAGAATGTTGGTCAACAGGTGTGTTAACCATTTGCCAACCAAAGGTATTGTTAAAGCAGGAAAAAGCTGTACCAACTCAAGACATTTGAGCATGTCACTAGAAAAACTCCAGGGAAAACAATTAAATACATTGTTTACACCACCAACATTATTATATATTCTGAGAATGGCTGTATGATAGGAATTGCCAAAATTACAATTCATCACATCAAAACTGACCTTTCCAATTATTTGAGGTTGAAATTTTACCTAAATACAGTTTCAAGAGCTCATTAGATTTTCAAGAGTGAGTCATGGTTGCATTTTAATTGTGGTATTTGGAAATAACTATTTCTAGATACTGTTATTGACTGTTTCTCCCCCAAGTCAATTAGTTTTTGTTGTTGTGCAACACAGCCTATATTATTGTCTTTTTCAGGAAGATAAATTTATTTTTCATGATGTTATAGAGTCTATGAATTTGGGAGAAATGCTTAAATAGATGCAAAGGCAGATTCATTTTCAAGCTAGGCTAGACTGAAGAGTGGACCATTTTTTCTGTACTGAAGTGGAGAGTATCCTGAGCTGTTTGTGCAATATAACATTTGCCCTTGGTCCCCTCGGGAAACCTCACTTATAACCAAAGAACAAAATTCAGAAATGGTAAGACTTGGGCTTAGTTGTTCTTTAATTGCTTTCAGCTTCAACATTTGATGATTTTAAATAAAAATCAGAGCCAACTATAGGTAAAGATAGAGATAATCTCCAGTATGTTTCTGTGCACGGTAGAACTCAATATCTAATTGGGAGTATATCTGCTTGGCAGCTGTAACAAATATCACAGACTGGGTGGCTTAAGCAACAGAAATTTCTCCTCTCACAGATCTGGTGCCTGGTGGTCCAAGGTGAAAGTGTCAGAGGATTGGTTTCTGCGGAGGCCTCTGTCCTTCTGCAGACAGCCACCTTGTTACTGTGTCCTCATATGACCTTTTCTCTCTGCACAAGTAGAGAGAGTTTAGGAGGACAGCAAGTGAACAGAGAGTTTCTAAGGACACTGGTTGTATTAGATTGGGACCTCATGCCCCTATGACCTTACTTAACCTTAAATCACCTCCTTAAAAGTTCCATGTTCAAATATAGCCACATTGAGGATTAGGGCTTCAGCATATGGATTTGAGGGAAAACAGGTCAGCTTGTAACAGAGAAAAATAAACAGAAAACTATAGGATACCAAACTTCTGTATATTTGATTTTATGCTAAGTTTCTCCTTTCTGAGTTTCCATTGCATCTTCTAGTAAAAGCAGTATATTAAACTGACATTCAACTGCCTACTCCAGCCAATGGGCATAATCTAGAGTCTGATTTTATAAGGTCATGTACTATTTCATAAATTTTAAAAATGTCTTTATGTTTAATATATTACATGAAATATATGCATGTATCTTTTTAAAAAGTGATACTTAGTACTGTCTAATTTTATTAAATTTTGCTTTCAAATAATTTACTGCTGAAAGAATTGGTTAAACTTCAGTTAGATGCAAGAAACCCTAAATGTCTTTTATTTAACTGGCACTGTAAAAATACAAGTGAGCTGTTAATTACTTTTTATTTATTTTGATTTATAAAAAAATCATAAAACATAGAAAAACAGTAAAGTCACTTCTCATTTTAGGAAGAGCCAACCAACAAGCATTATTACTACTGGTGAAGTTTCTTTCTTATCTGTGCACATAGAGCAAAATGGGAAATTACAAAGTTTGGCTGTTACTGCTCACTCTGTTTTGCATGTCTAGTTAAGTTTATCTCAACAGTATGAGATCAGTTTTCAGAAGTAGAATGGACAGGCAATTCTTTTCCCTGACCAGGTAATGCTTCCTCCCCCACTACTGCCGTGGCGGAAGGCCACGTGAGGAGAAGTGCTTTTCTTTGCACGTAATTGTCTGTTGACATGGCCTCAGATTACTAGGATCCTTGGTGTAATGAGACTATGTAAGATTCTCAGCACCACTTTCACAGCCTCAGGCTCAGGAGCTATGAAAATTCAGAACTGTGTCATGTGAGGCTCAGCCCTGCTGACTGTTAACCAAGAGATTTGTCCCCTTCCGCTGGTGGCTTCTGGGATTGGCCTCTGGAAGGGCCTTGGGGAGTGATTGTCTGTAGTGCATCCTAGTTTGCTTTCCTCACTCTTGTTTGATGTGGATGCCCCCACCCTGCGCATCTGCACTGGAAGGCCCACACCCCCCTCACCTGTCCACTCGCCTGTATACAAACCTTGTCATGTGCCCGCCACTGTCTGTGGTCTTGTAAGCTATATGAACTACCATGTCTGATACTGTCCTGATGAGTCTGGAGATGTCTGGAGGACTCTGATGTATGTCCCCATCAACTAGCCTGGCTCAGGGCCATCTCCTTAGACAATGCACTCAGGGATGGTGGCAGCACTCCTTGATGAGAAATGCCCAAAGTGAGGGACTTTCTCCAGTTGCAGGACACCGTTCCTGTGACCACCCCTTCCTTGCCACACTGCTGTGCTCTCAGGAAGCCCAGGCACACCTGTCCTTCTCAGCACACTCAGTGGACATAACAAAGACCCGCTGAATATCCAGACAGCTCACACAACGTTGTAGAGATTGCTGCAATAACTGAAACTTTATGCATTAATTTGTGTAACCTTTGCAACTTGGGTGACTGGAAAGAACAGAGCAGATGACGGTAAAGGGGAAAAAATGAAGCAGTGTCAAGTTTGCCTCAATAATCCCCACAGAGCTGTGGTCTCCCTGCAGAGACAGCAGCCACTTCTTCACATGTAAAGTGAAGACCACAATAGGAACGGCGTGATGAGTGAATAACTGGGAATATGAGAAGAGCTTGGAGTAAGTAGTGCTTGGAATATGCTGAGGATTTAGTAAAATTTTGTTGTTACTATAATGTGGGATTTGAAATAAAGAGGATCCAAGCTTATATATATATCAACTTTACTAGTTGCTTACAAGGCAACTTTGAGACCGTTGTTAGATCTCTGAGCCTCATGCACAAATTGGAAATATATAACAAGGAAATGAATGACTTCCTACACAAGAACTGTCCCCTGTTTCAATAAGTTCTGTCTCTTCCTTGCTCAGTGAGATGGCTAAAAATGAGTAGGTGGGCTGTGGCATAAGGGGTAGAGCCCAGAAGGACATCTGAATGAGCATGGATACTTTGTGCAAACTGTTTTGAATAAGAACTTAATGCAAAACAGGCTTACCATTATATACACTTTTGGTACTATCTTTCTTGTTTAAATTCTAGTTCCATAGAACAGTCTGCAGAGCTCAACTTTGCCAAAACACTCCTTATTTTGGTCTTCTGATATAGCAGATTAAAAAAAAAGATATATTGTGAAATTAAAAGGGAGTAATCTAGGTTCTCCCTGAGATGCTAGGATATAATTTCAGCTGATTACAAGAAGTGAATTAGTTAATGAGCTTATTTACTTTAAGACTGTGAGCACATATAATGTCAGATTCATTTATCACCCGCTTCAATTGCAAAACATCCACTCAAATGTTCCATCTCTTCCTGGCAAAAGGAGCAATGTGCATACTTAACATAATTAGAAAGTACGCCTGACCAGGCGGTGGCGCAGTGGATAGAGCATTGGACTGGGATGCAGAGGACCCAGATTCGAGACCCCGAGGTCGCCAGCTTGAGCGCGGGCTCATCTGGTTTGAGCAAAAGCCCACCAGCTTAAACTCAAGGTCGCTGGCTCCAGCAAGGGGCTACTCAGTCTGCTGAAGGCTCGCAGTCAAGGCACATATGAGAAAGCAATCAATGAACAACTAAGTTGTCGCAATGTGCAATGAAAAACTAATGATTGATGCTTCTCATCTCTCTCCATTCCTGTCTGTCTGTCCTTGTCTATCCCTCTCTGACTCACTCTCTCTGTAAAAAATAAAAAATAAATTAAAAAAATGGCATGCATTTAATTAGAAAGTAGGCAAATGATATTTTTAGGAAATACATATGTTAAGGAAACGGGACCGTTCAGACTTTCATATAAAAGCCCTAAATAGTGCGCTTATTGACGCTCTTCTCAGTTACCTCCATAAACACGGATGATCTGACAGGAAGAAGCAACTACATTGAAGACATTAACAGAAAAGCCTACATTTCTTAAGGGGGGAGCCTGTCCTCTGGGCTTCTGTAATGACAGTTATGTCTCTGGCTTTGTTTTCCCCTTTATAGGGCTCTCTGCGTCATTAGATCGTCGATCTCTGGAATCGCCTATTGTATTTTGGTTATGTAACCTTTTTAGCCATGTTCCTTTGGCTTTGGAGGAGTCTTTCATCTATATTCAGAGGTTTGACACTCACCCTAAATGAATGCCAGGTGCAATTAATTTACAATAGAGAGAATTTGAGGCTAGGATAAAAGCCAGCTCCCTCTCTGGTTTTCAAAATGCAAGCTTTCCCAAGTGGAACACTAGAGAGACACAGACTGCAGAGTGTTAAGTCTCAGTTATTGTTCCACAGCTTTTTTTTTTTTTTGTATTTTTTTCTGAAGCTGGAAACAGGGAGAGACAGTCAGACAGACTCCTGCATGCGCCCGACCGGGATCCACCCGGCACGCCCACCAGGGGCGACGCTCTGCCCACCAGGGGGTGATGCTCTGCCCCTCCGGGGCGTCGCTCTGCCGTGACCAGAGCCACTCTAGCGCCTGGGGCAGAGGCCAAGGAGCCATCCCCAGCGCCCGGGCCATCTTTGCTCCAATGGAGCCCTGGCTGCGAGAGGGAAAGAGAGAGACAGAGAGGAAGGAGGGGGGCGGGGGTGGAGAAGCAAATGGACGCCTCTCCCATGTGCCCTAGCCAGGAATGGAACCCGGGTCCCCTGCACGCCAGGCCGACGCTCTACCGCTGAGCCAACCGGCCAGGGCTATTGTTCCACAGCTTTTTAAGTGAACACAATATTTTTATTAACAACCACTTTAATGACTGGGTAGTGTTTACTTCTACTTTATCATGAATGGCACAACTTAATTGTATGTTATTGAGGGATATTTAACCTAATCTGAACATCAGTATGTATTCATGTTGGAACTCCAAATTATAAGTCAGGCAAGTGTGTTCTGGATAATTGCCAACTTGTATGATCAGCTCCATATAGTATATTCTTACTGAGCTACTACTAAGTGCCACTTAGTAGGTCTCTATAAAAGGATTGATGTGTGCCTCAGTGCAATTCACTGAGCACCCACCCTGTGAATTACTAGATTCTACAAAAATTCTTAAGTGGAAGATGAAGTCGAGTATCACGTGCATGCCCTGTATAGCAGAAATGTCTGTTAGAGAGAGACAAGGGACAGAATGATCGAATCCTCCCCCTGAAGTACGGTTTGATGACAGACCCATCACTGCCTGTAGTGAGAGTGGAGTGTTACTAGGGCTGAGTTTTCTCTTGAGGTTCCAGTGGTAGATTGTGATTTCTGAGGAGATGCCAGTATCTGAACAAGGCAAGGCAATCAATGGGAAGTCAGGCAGCTGGAGCTCAGGTGACAACTGCTCCCTCACACTCAGCCTCAGTCCTCCGTGCTCCAGCTGCATCCTCCCTAGGACACACTCCTCAGTGCGGGGCGCCCGGGAGAGGGGTGGGGTAACTGCCCCTGCCCGAGCCGGGACTCCCCTTGTGCTGGAAGTAGGAGATGGACCCTCTGCCAACAGTCCCTGCACTGCCAGCAAAAGGAGAAAGGGAAACTGAGGCTGCAATGTGGCTGATGGTCTCTTGGATCAATTTGCTTCTCAAATTGATGGAGGACCAGTGACATTTTTTTTCTTTTTCCCAATCTTTTTCACACTGATACGTTAAAAAAAATGCAAAATACAGATGTGATTTAATTATTAATTAAACATTCTCTTTGTTCAGGCACTCACCTTGTCATAGACTATACTCTCAGGTGCTGCATTAAGCTCCTCTGTCTGCACTGAGGTCCCCCCACATGCACCGTGGACCACTCTTGTCACCCATAGCCCCTGTCCTCTTGTCATCTGAGTTCTCATTCACCACTCTGGAGACTGCAAGGTTCTCCTTTTAAAAATCCAATAATATCGGCCCTGGCCAGTTGGCTCAGTGGTAGAGCGTCGACCTGGCATGCAGGAGTCCTGGGACTGATTCCCGGCCAGGGCACACAGGAGAAGCTCCCATCTGCTTCTCCACCCCTCCCTGTCTCTTTCTTCTCCTCCCGCAGCCAAGGCTCCATTGGAGCAAAGTTGGCCTAGACGCTGAGGATGGCTCTGTGGCCTCTGCCTCAGGCGCTAGAATGGCTCTGGTTGCGGCAGAGCGATGCCCCAGATGGGCAGAGCATCTCCCCCTGGTGGGCATGCCAGGTGGATCCTGGTTGGGCGCATGCGGGAGTCTGTCTGACTGCCTCCCCATTTCCAACTTCAGAAAAATACAAAAAAAAAAAAATCCAATAATATCTTATCAGGTTCCATCCTTAGCTTCTCTCATAGCCCTTCCTCTGTCTTCTGACCCTCTGGGCTCAAGGACATCCATCACAGGGACACATGCTCCTCCTCCTCCTCTTGGGCACACATATCTCTGTGTCTCCTTTGCTTTCTGTAGCTCGACCTTCGGAAGGAGCTGCTTTCCTAAGAGAGGATTTCTTGCTTACATGTAAGGATCTATGCACTCAACAAGTCTGATAGGGGTTATGGACTTGTCTAGTTTACAACTTGGTTCTGTCCCTGTGTGAGGACTGGACAAATGCTGAGATAACTGTAGTATCTGGGAGAAGGCCACACCCTGGGATCCCTCAGCTTTGTTCCCATGACTTCTCTGTGAAAGCAGATAACAGGAACTCGTTAGCTAAACATGGAAATACCCTCTCTACTGTGTCAAATTAAGAGATGGGCAGCTTCTCTTGTTTCCCCCTTTCCTTGTCACTTTACATTCTGCCATTGTGACAGAGTTGTGGCAAGTATGAAGAGTGGTACTACTAGAGAGTCTTCCATAGGAAGTCAAAGGGTGCATTTTTTATTTTTTTAACTCAGTGAAAGGAGCAGAAGCAGAGACTGACTCCCGCATGCACCCTGACCGGGATCCACCTGGCAAGCCCACTAGGGGGTGATGTTCTGCCCCTCAGGGGTATTGCTCCATTGCTCAGCAGTTGAGCTCTTCTTAATGCTGAGGCAGAAGCCATGGAGCCATCCTCAGTACCAGGTGCCAACTGGCTCCAATTGAGCCATGGCTGCAGGAGGGAGGGAGGGAGGGAGGGGGAGAGAGAGAGAGAGAGAGAGAGAGAGAGAGAGAGAGAGAGAGAAAGAGAGAGAAGTGAGGGGGGAGGGGGGGAGAAGCAGGTGGGTGCTTCTCCTGTGTGACTTGACCAGGAAACAAACCCAGGATATCCGCATGCTGGGCCAATGCTCTACCACTGAGCCAACTGGGCAGGGCTGAAGATCAAATTTTTTTGCCAATGACAGGCACCCTAATTTCTGACCCCCTGTGTCCTCTCTGAAGACATGAATTTAGGTACTGTGACTGAGGAGATCACTATCAATAGAAAACCCTGTGATTTTACTACATTTCCTCAAATCATTTTGTGTACCCTGTTGGCTTTCCCTTTCCCAGGTGGCTGACTATATGTTAACCCCAATTTCTTATTTTCTTCTAGCACCTGTGTTCTGATTAGAGGCAAAATAATATTCAGAACTCCTGCTGAGGTACTATAAGGTAAGATTTTTTTTTATGAGTTAAGTTCTTAGCTTTGAAAAGGAAGTTTATATATTGATCTGAGAGAACAGATTAATGAGGAATATAAATTTTTAAGTTGGCATTTTTTAATATTTGTAATTGTTATTTTGTGTATCTTAATATAAATATAGCCGTGCTCAATTTTTTGTGTCTTAATAAAGATACTTCTTTGCTTATTTGGTCATCAGATTCAGTTACAAAGAAGCCATGTTTGTTGAAATATAAAAAAAGGTAATTTTATTTCAAATACTCATTTGTCTCTTAACTGTAGCAATATGAGTTTCTTTTGAAATGTAATAATTTGCAGCCTAATGATGTTTTGGTTAATATTTGACAGATGACATGTAAAATGGTGGTCCCATAACATTATAATGGAGTTGAATTTTATGTCAGAAATGGAAGGATATGTGAATCGGGAAGTTTTTGTTGTTTTCTTTCTCCAACAGGAGCCACGTCTGTGGGGCTGGGCAGCAGAGCCCCCCTTACACACAGCCCCTCAATTCTGGGACCACAGGTCACCCTCAGTCCGTCAGCCTCTGACAGGTCAGCACAGAGCAGCCTCTCCCACACTGCACGTTCGGAGAGCATTAGCGCCCTCCCAGACCTAGCTGATGGTCTTCAGAGAGCATTGCCATATATTCTTTCTTGAGGGCCTAAACCCCTGTACCAGGACCCAGGTCCACATGAGCTACCTCAGCAAGGGTTAGCTATGACTGCCACTTTAGTGCAAGCTTTCTGTAGTCACATGGAACCAGCTTGTTCCTCTACTTTGGAAATATTTTCAGGTCGTGATGATCTGTAGAACATAGCTAGGTTTTATTTCTAACATCAGTTCAATGCCAGAGAGAGCCCTTTGTGCCAGATGGCGTCATTGGAACCAAATACAAATTTCCAAAGTCACACTATTGAGCCCTCAGTTCTCCACCCTCTCCATGTTAAACACCCTCTTTTTAATGAATAACACACACTTCCTTAATCTGATCACTGCTCCAGCATGCAGCAGCCAAAACCACATCACTATGACTGTCCCCTCTGACCTTGTACCCTACAGTTAGTTCCCTGTCCTGGTGGGTGCTGCCTTCCCCAGGCAGTCTCTCCTAGATATTTCCAGTCAGTACAGCCCACATCCTGTCCATGGAGCAGCACGGACAGCTCCCATGTTCTACTTCTGACCCTGTCAGAGGCAGCAGGAGGGGATTTGTGGACCAGGATCCCAGACCTTCACATCACTCACCCCTCAATCACTGGCTCACTCAGAGCAACTTCCAGTCCTGCAGGCTCATTCAGGGTGACTGCCTTATAATATAAGTGTACCATTTTTCATCTTTTATCCCATATTTTTATAGCACCTTTTCTATGTTTATATACGCAAATACCATAGTGTTGCAATCACCTACAGTATTCAGTCTGGTAACAGGCTGTGCAGGCTCATAGCCCAGGAGCAATCAGCTGCACCATACAGTCCAGGTGTGCAGTAGGCTGGACCATCCAGGTGTGTGTCAGTGCACACTGTGTGATATGCACACAATGATGAAATCACAAAATAATGCTATTCTCAGAACACAACCCATTGTTAAGAGGCACGTGAATGTAGTGCAAAATGTTTGAATTTAAGTATATATGGAAACCTCACAGCTTGTCTCATAATAGAAGCTTAAGTATTATTCCTTGAGCTAAACTGCATTGTTCAGAATGCTGTAGAAAATCTGATTGTGGATATACAAAAGAGCAACATTGTGACAAAGTTCTTTTTTTAAATGCCCTTGGGAATAGACCTTTCTCTATTCAGCAGACAGTGCCAACAGGCTGTCCAATGTTTTCCCTCTTCTTCCTCCTTCCTGAAACAACCCAGAGGTTCTGCAGGACAGTAAAGTGCCTACTTTAAAACCCCCCGCCTTCCCCACTGCCGTATTGTGGCTGTATGGCTCAGTTCTGGTCAGTGAGCTCCAGCAGGTGGTCTGGGAGGGCTCTCCCCTACCTGAATTAAAAAGGCAAAACTTCAAGAGAATACTATTTTTGGAATACTGTCCTTTGTTATTACCTCATCTTTCTACCTCTAAAGCTGTTTTATAATTTGTAGCTGCAAGATTTTAATTTATGAACTTGACTGAGTAATGACAAAGAGGGCAAGGCATTGAAGGAGGAATTTGTTAGTTATGTTTCCAGAGAGGGGAGCACTGTGGTAACCTGGGGAGGCATCAGTTTTGGTCAGAAGGCTGATGACAGGATTAGAAAGAAAGGCTAGGTCAGAGTCTTTATTGGGCATTTGTACAGGAAATGCAAGGCAGGCTGGGAAAAGCAGCTTAGGACCAGCTGTGAGAAGAGTGTTGGTGGGCTCTGGGATACAGGGGCGATCTCTTTAATTTGTGTATATAAACATAGAAAAGGTGCTATAAAAATATGGAATAAAAGATGAAAAATGGTACTCCTATATTATAAGGTTGCCTAGTAACTGGCCCTGAGTGATTTAGGGCAGGGGAATATTAGCTTGGTGTGTGAGAGTTAGGTAAGAAAGTGGTTGTGACTACATATGAAAGATGTGTCCTAAGCCAAGGCTTTTAAGAATTGGCTAGCTCTGGGAGAGACAGTCTCTTCCTGGCCAGCAATCTTTTAAGATGTCAAAGCATCATAAAATACAGAAGATTTAAAATGTGATTAATACAAAGCATGACCCCAAGCTTGTAATCACAAGGACAGAAGCCGCAATCAGCAAATTGGAGCAGAATGATAACAGGAACTTGAGTCCTCGACAATATTGTTGAGCCCTGTGAGCCGACCCTCAGATTTCCTGTGATGTCCGTCAAGTACACCCCTAAATTGCTGGGTCTTCAGAGGCTCGACACCAATTCCAGCAGAGCTGATTCACCAGCACTCATGTTTGGGCATTGTCATGTCCAGACGTGCTTTTATGCTTGATGTAATCATCACAGTACTGCCATCAGGCTCAGTAGTCTGCAAGATGAGGAAATGGATGCCTTGAGATGTTAAGAACTTTGTCCTGTTATCTAAGTGTCAACGATGAGGTTTGAACTTGGCTCTGTCAGGTGCCCATCCTGTGCTCCATTCCCGTAGTGCTGGTCCTGCAGTTGTCCTGACAGAAGCCTGTGCTATTGCCAAGGATATCTGACAGTGAGTCAACCGCACCTTTATTTCACTCAGCCCTTCAGTGCCCTCCAGTAATACAGTCTCCACTAATATCCACTTACAGAGTTGAGCTAGCACTTGCTGTATCATCAAAAAGGAAAAGAAAACCTTGGTATGGGGGAATCAGTATTGCCTAGGAAAACAGGTGAAGGAAAATTTGCTTTCTTTTGAAATGAAGTTCATAAATAATGGTATAAGAATAGCCATCAACCTCAGCTTTTAACCTACAGCCTTAATTATTAATTATTCTCTTTCTAACAGTTGCCATTAATTGAGTCATCCTTACTAGGATCAGAAAAATGCAGGCAAAAGATAAATTACATAAATAAAGTTTCTTTCCAGAGAAAGTCATGCAGGATATTGAATAGGTGCTGAGATGAGTCAGAGCAGAGGTGCCAGAGAACGGAAAATCCCATGGGAGAGAAATGCAGGTGACATCCAGCTCTTTTAAGGTTCAAAGGAGTATTTCACCTCTCTGGACCTTTGATATTATATATTTATTTGTAAATTGAGGATATAGATATTCTGATATTCTCTTAGAATAAACTAACAACTCACCCATTGAGTCTCTTTTGCAAATGCAGGAAATACTGGGTCTCCTGAAATAAACTTTCTCTTTTTGGCCATTGAACCTATGCATTACCTGTTATTCCCCCTTTCTGTCAAACACACCCAGAGTCTCTCCACCTCTTTCTGTCTCTTTGGTCCTAACCCTAATCCAGTCTCTCCTGGACAACTGCATGGGGTTCCTGGGGGTCCTGGCTTCTATTCCTGCCCTGCCAAACCTATCTGGGGACTCAGACTGGATCTTGTCACTCTGCCATCTAAGACCTGCTCAGACCATGCCTCCTTCCTTGACAAGTGAGTGAAGCCCAGCAGTGGGACCTCGCTGTGCCTGCTATAAGGCTTCTAGTGTATTTCCTCCCTTGTTTTCCCACTTTGCGGCCCTGTCTCTGTTTCGTTCCTTGACTGTGCCCTTGCGTTACTTCCCCCAGGGCCTCGTGTCATCACCCTCTGACCCTTCTTTCACAGCTTGGTGGCCAGACTTTTGCTAACCACTCTCTCAAAATGAGTGCTATCACAGGCCCTAACTTTAATTCCTTAAAAAAGGAAACAAAACGGGGTTTTTAAAAGCATAATAAAATACTTCCATATAGAAAAAAAACATATGCAAAGGTGGGTAAAAGTAGGTGTACAGTTGTTTGTTTGGAAAAATAGTACAATAATTATTATGTAATAATGCACTTACACCTGTAAACCTACTTTTTGCCACCCCTTATGGCTTAAGGGTTTTAATGATATGAAGAATTCAGCCACATATGTTCCTAATTTGTTTGTCCATCACCACAGTATGATCTAAGCTTTATGAAGTCAGGGCTTGTCTGTTTCCTCATTATGGAATCCGTGGGGCTTGGGAGGATGTCTGTCTCCTGCAAGAGGGTAGTACGTTGCCCTAGCTAGATAGCTTGGTTGGTTAGAACATCATCCCAAAGTGCAGAGGTTGTGGGTTCAATCCCCATCAGGGCACGTGCAGGAATGGTTCGATGTTCTTGTCTTTTCCTCCCTCTCTCCCTTTCTTTTTCTCTAAAATCAGTAAAATAAACATTTTTTTTAAAAAAGAAGGGTGGTACATGCTCACCTAATAAATGAATGCAGAGGAAGAAAATGTCCAATGTCCCCTAAGAAATTAAACCATACTTATAGAGTCCCCAACATGCTCATTGCTTAGACCAGAATGAAGGGCGAGAATAGAGAAAAAGAAAACACTTGAAATTCTGGGAAAGCCATCAGTGCCTATACAAATAACAGCAGATCCTTGAAGGGCTAACCGCTTGGGTGTTTTTACTGGTGACATTTCTAAGTAATGGGCAGTAGCGCCAGTTCTTGGGCCTTACATTGAATTATCAGCTAAGTCAGCTACATCATGGTGGAAACAGTGTATTGAATGAAGGCCACCCCAAAAAAGAAATTATAAATTATTGAAATGAAAAGTTATTAAAAAGCAAAATTTTTCCTTTTAAAAAACATGATCACTATTCCCTTGAAGCCACTATTTAGTTCGTGTTAGTAACAGCTATTCCAAACACAGTGAGTGTGGAAAATGTCCCATGAAAGAATTAAGTCACTGCACTAGCTGTCTCCCTCCGTGCATTGCAGACACTACTCCATCTTCAAGTGAATTGTCACAGTGACTCTGGAATGGTACCCCATGTGAATGGATTAAAATGCTGACAGGAAAATGAAAACTAGATGAGAAAAACATCTCATCTGTCAGTTACACGATGTAGCCTTGAGCTTAGATTACAGTGACTCGAAGCTTTTTGTTTCCTGCCAATTGAGATTTGACGGCTGTTTATAAAATATTTACATTCTTATTTCAGTGATATTGACAGCACTTTTGGGTATTTGGAAGATGACAATTATATGTTAAGAGAATTGTGAAAGAAAAAATTTGAAGCTGATCTTTTGAGGGAAAATCTGTTTTTAAAATTGTACAATGAAAGGAAACATACTTTATTAAAGGGTATACTTCATTTAAAAAATTATTTAGAAAATTAAATTTAATGGGGTAACATTGGTCAATAAGAGTATATAGGTTTCAAGGTAAATGTTTCTATAGCATTTGAACTATTGATTATGTTGTGTACCCATCACCCAAAGTCAAATCATTTTCCGTCACCATATATTTGTCCCTCTTTACTCCCTTAAAGTCAGAAATAACAGACCCAGAGCCATGTTGTTTGTGGAGGACTGTCCCTCTACCTGCCCTGCCAACTCAGCTGTCTAGCTCGACACATGCTACTCCCCTTTCTCCATTCACTGTGCAATGTAATATGTGAATGGTATGGGGATTAATTAGAATTTGAGGGAATCTATATGGAATTTCGTGAAAAAAATCAGTATGTTATCTTAGTATCACAAGTATTGAAAAGACTATTAACTATTAAATTTATATAACATTTCCAAATAAAATATTTTCAAATATCTTAACAAGAAGTATAAATTCACATATAATTTTATTCTTAAAGATTGACTATTGTGTTAGAAATAGTGACCTATAATTTTTGATCAGTGGTGTCTCCTAACAGTCACTCTCTGTGTGATGCTTTGTAAGAACAAATAGATAATAGAACATTTATAGTCATTCAGAAGTTTCCCTCAATTGAAATTATATTTCAAGAATCTAACAGCTATGTTTTTTTGACTGACAAATGCCATGTAGAAATTTCTTAGGATTAGGTAAATTATTTTGGAATCTAACCTAACTTTTCAGTATCATTTATTTTAATAATGTGTAGAAAGCAAGTATTCTTTTATATCTGTCACCCTGCATATAGTCTGGACACTGCTGAAGGGGCTTATCAATTACAGATGGGCAAAGGTGGGCTGGATTTTACCTATGAAACCAGGAGCAAAAGCATAATTGGAGGTCCTGGGCCACCCATGGCTCTTCCTGTTCCTCCACTGGACTCACACTTGGAGTGTGCATGTGCACAATCAGCCTGACTGCTCAACACGCCTCCTGCCCACTGTGTCATAGCAGTCCTTTGGCCACCCAGTGGGGCCCTGGTGCACCTGAGTTGTGTCTGGTGAAGGAACCACCAGAATTGAGTGGACTCAGGCCTTTGAGCAGTGAGTTCTGGGGACCTGAATGTGTGAAGCCTGGTCTACAAAGAATCTGTCTCATCATGGGATTTTCCCTGCAGAGGGTCATGGCCAGAGCAATGCCGTATGGGGCCTCTGACATAATAATTCTCAAACAGGAATGTGTGGGCGTCACCAGTTAGAGTGCAGAATCTGTTTCAGCAGGGCAGGGGTGCAGATCTGATGTGTTCCCAGGGAGGCTGGTGCTGACACCGGCCACTCTGAAGAACAAGGCTGTGATATAATGGCCCCATCGCCTGGGTCTCAGGGCAGTACTAGATAGAAGTATCTGCTCTGGGAAGATGGAGAAGGGGGCCTGCTGTAGAGAGCCATTCTCACCCACGGAAACCTCCAGACTTCACTCTTCAAACCCCATTCCTCCCAATTCTATACTGCACCCCTTGGCAACCTGGATATCCTGTTCTTCCATCTGCCCATAGCCGCTTGTCCACAACACGTATTGGACACTGACCCTGATGTCAGGTGGCAGAACAACCTCAGCTGTGCTCAGAGCATCGTGGAGGAACATCAGTCGCTATCATACTTGTGAAGCCTGGAGCTCAGCACCAGATGAAGCTCAGTCGCACCTGCCTATGAGGATCAGTGCCCCACACAGGCCTGCTGGCCACACAGGGTCTCAGGTCATCGGTGTGTGTGTTGTACACCAGGGCTATGCAGCCCACTAGGTTGGAAGCCCTACAGTTAGTTCCAAAAAGGCTCAAGAGGTAGAAGTGGTACATCTAACCATTTTCTAGCAAGACTATGATGCAGTAAATAGGAATAGAGTAAAAGACTAAAAAGTGTTCATAAATGACCCAAATGAATGCAATGCATTAAAAAATATGCTTACATTTTTAGAGGAACATATGAACTAAAAGAAAAATAAAACCAAATAAGGAACAAAATAAAAAAGGAAATTATAGACAATATTTTTAAATAAAAAGAACATTTGGGAAACAAATATTTGTATTATGATATATATGAAAGAAATAAAATGCAAAAAAAAAAAAAAAACCTCCACATAAATTAACTGAATCATCAAAATATGAAACAAACATACAAATAGTATCAGAATATGGACATCAAAAATAGAAGAAATTTTATGAGACAACTGGAAAAACATAATGAAACAGCAGCTATAAAAAACTACAGTAATCAGGTGAAGTTATAGAAGTGGTTCATTTAATAAAAACCTACATTTGGAGTCAGTAGGTTGTACTGTTTAACTGAAAAAGGATTTTAGACACAGCTTCATTCCATGGAAAAATTAATTCACATTCCAAGAGAAATGAGAGAGCTGGTAGGCATGCAGTGAAGAGACTGTAGACAGGAAAGTGAAAATGAGAGGCAGACCCCACGCACGAGCAGCATGCGGCACACGGGGAATGTGAGAAACACATTTGAAACACACATAAGAATGCCTTGAAAGAAATCCCATGATGTGATCAAAGGTACGGGCTGTGGAAGTGCAATGTTTATATCATAGGAAAGAGCGGAAATGTCATTTACAGTTTCCTGTTTTTCTGAAACTGTGAACTATGTAATTTTCCTTTCAGCAAAATAATATTCAGTTCCTGTTGTATGTTCCTGAGACAGTTTCAACAATCTGTCGCAATGCTTTCATGTGTGGTTTCTATCCTTGAAGATCTTGCAATCCAGTTTTGATGACAAGCTGCACAGAGATTTTTTTAATGTCATACCTGTTAAATGTGAGACCGAATATAAGTAATATAACCGGGCAGTTTAAGTACCATACAGATTGTGACGATGTTGTAGTCATGGGCTGTATCTTCAGCATGCTTATATCCTTGATGTAATAACATTACAAGGTAGAATAAAAGAGAAATTTTTCATATGGCCAAGGACACAGAGCTTCTCTCTGTGAGAAAGGGAAGGGTATATGTGGGCAGAGAGAAACCAGAAGGCATTGTAAGGGGTCATGGTTCAGAATAGAAGGCAGATGACAGCATTGGAACCCTGGGGTGTGAGTGGGTGGCTGTGGGCTCCAGGAATGGGAATGGTGGGCAAGACCTGAACGAGAAGGACTTTGTATTTTTCAAGGACCTTAAATTTTGTCTTTAAAATGACAGCCTGACTTGTGGTAGCACAGTGGATACAGCCACAACCTGGAACACTGAGGTCCCCAGTTGGAAACCCCCACAATTTCCAGCTTGAGCATGGGATCATCAACATGATCCCAAGGTCGCTGGCTTAAACCCAAGGTCACTGGCTTGAGAAAGGGCTAACTGGCTCAGCTGAAGCCCCCTGCTCAAGTCACATATGAAAAACTATCAATGAACAACTAAAGTGATGCACCTACAAGCTGATGCTTCTTATCTCTCTCCTCTCTCTCTCCCTTCCTGTCAGAAGGAAGGAAGGAAGGAAGGAAGGAAGGAAGGAAGGAAGGAAGGAAGGAAGGAAGGAAGGAAGGAGGGAGGGAGGGAGGAAGGGGGGAGGGAGGGGGGAGAGAGAAAGAGAGGAATGGAAGGAAGGGAGGGAGGGAAGAATGGGAGGGAGGGAGGAAGGGAGGGAGGGAGGGAGAATATCAGAACACCATTGAAAGGGTAGAAGTAGGAAAATATCATAATAGCATGAGGAAAATTTATGAGGCAGAATCACGTGAAAATGGATTGAAGCAGGAGAATACATAGATCACTTTAATGAGGAAGAGGAGGTTGAAGACGTAGGAGGAGCCTGCCAGCAGGAGCCCCAGAGACTGCTCCCTGCCTCATGTGTGTATTTGCTGACTCCTGTGTCTTCATACTTTTTAGTTATTTTGATGATTTTCCTTTTGTATATGAATATGAAATGGTTTCAAGTCATAAAAGAATACTCAACACCTGGGGTCAGGTTCTCTTGTAATTTCTGGCTTGCCCCCACCTATCTTTCTCCCACCAGCCAGGGCCCTGTTCCTCCTGTTCCACCCACATGATTTGGCCTTGGATTCCACCTCTCACTAGAACTGCAGTTGCCAAAATGAGCAAGGACCTTCTAGTTGATAAACAACAATTTTTGATCCTTAACTTTCTTGACTTTTCTACAAATTTGGTTACCACTGACCTTTTTGAAATTCTCTTTCCTTTGATTCCAAGGAACCTCCCTCTGCTTGAACCTCTTCCTACCACTTTCCCCTCATCATTGTCCATTTCTCCCTCCTTTCAACCCCCCACCTCTGTCTCTTCCTTTCTTTCTCTTTTCTTCTTCTGTCTACTGCTTATAAGCAAATCCCCTACCTTGCTGCCAAAAAATATGGGTTTAGAATTCTTCTCTTCTTCATTCACTTAATTTCCAGGCTTAAACTATGACCTACAGATCTCTTCCTGCAGCCCAGACAGTCCTTCATCCATAGCTGCATATCTAACTAGACAGCTCTACATGGTTTTGGCCATGTCCCCTCCAATCACAATGATGGAATTGGGCTCCTCTGCTTGTCTCCCCACACTTCTCTGTACCTCTATCCTAACCTGTGTGAATTAACCCCAGAAACTTGACACACCCCGTTATCTTGCTGAAATGAAACTCTAATCATTATTCAAATTGTGCCACATCCTAGTGTGTAACTTTCAGCATTACTTAACTTCTGAGCCTTTAAGTTTTCTTATCTATAACATAAAAAGAACAGCAGCACCTGCTCACAGGAGTGTTCTAAAGATAATAAATGGCACATTGTAAGCCTTCAATACACATTAACCATGGCATTGTTTGAAATAAGCAGACTCCCCATTGACTTACAAAGAAGAAAAAAACCAACCTAGGTTTTTAGCATGTGATTTGGTTTTGGTCTGATGATCAAACTGCATTCCTCACATTTTCTACTTCCACCTTTCTCTCTAAAATGCTGGAAGAGTTCAGGCTTTGACTCAGCATCCCAGGGGCATTGGTCCCTTTTCTTGCTACAAGATCATGACTTAGGTGCAAGAATGTCCTCTTACCATCAAGTGTATGTGGGACAGCTCTTCTTGCCCTTTTCTCCCCAAATCAACACGAGATTCCTTCCATGTGCTCCTTGACAGCCATCATCTCGGAGACTCCGTTGGCTCTTTCCCTGCATCTCTGGGCTGTCAGCTCTATGAGGGAGAGGTGGCTGTGTGTCTGTACCTTGGATGGCTGGAGAGGCATCACTGTGGGGCATGGGCAACAGCAGAGTGTCTGCTGTCCATGTAGACATGGCCCTGAAGAGCGGGGAGCCAGCCTTCTGCCCTCTTCCATTTGAGTCTGAGACAGCTGAGAAAAGGGAAGCTTGAAGAGGAGAAAGCAAAGGGAACATGGTGATGTCACAGAAAAGCTCAAAGGTGAGAGGAGAAAAATGGAAGCCATTTGGTAGAGGGTTCACCAGGGATGAGAGAATCCACAGGCACAGAGCTGGCCTGTGGTAAAGGTGTGTCTGCATGAAATATTCTGGAAGGAGAGTCAAAAGAAGAGAGGCTTCAGGCTCAAGAATGAGAAAAGGGCAAGACTGATACAGAAATCCATACTTGAGAATTTGAGACATAACATAAACATGTGCAAACAGTTTTAATGAGTCACAGAATTTTCACTATGGTATGTGTGTGTGTGTGTTCATGTGTGGTAGTGGCATTTATAATAGTATATATACTTTTTTATATTTTTTTATTTTAAGAGTAGTACAGTGTATATTATAGAACTACTGGCAGTGGGAAAAATATAAATCTGCTATGAAACGAAGTTGAAAACAGAATTGGAAGCAACAAGTGGTGAGAGGTGGTAGGAACACCTTCATAGGTGAGCTTGGTCTTATAAGGAGGGAGCAGAGATGTGTATGGTAGTGGACCTGGTCCATGCAGAGGTGGTTGGACCTGGGACCAAGTGGGAGCTTTTCAAGCTAAGAGATATTAAAGACTTTCTGTGAAATGATTGGCATGTGTAAGCATGTATGTATGCATGCTCACACTGACAGTGGGTGAGGAGAAGGACCCTTGAATGGGTGAGAAGGATAAAGGGGCAGGCTGGCCTGGGGTGGTGCAGGTGGGAAGGCCAAGTCCAAGGGGCACAGGTGCAGTACTGGGTGCATGATGATGGTCAAGTCAGAAAAGGAAGCAGGCCCTGGCCAGTTGGCTCAGTGGACAGAGTGTTGGCCCAGCGTGCAGAAATCCTGGGTTTGTTCCCTGGTCAGGGTGACCATCTGCTTCTCCTCCTCTTCCTCTCCCCCTTCTTTCCCTCTTTCCCTTCCATAGCCAATGGCTCAATTGGTTCTAGTGCCAGCCCTGGGCACTGAGATTAACTCAGTTGGTCTAAGCATCAGCCCCAGACAGTGATTGCCAGGTGGATCCTGGTCAGGGTGCATGCGGGAGTCTGTCTCTCTAATCTCCCTACCTCTCACTTAAAAAAAACAAACAAGAAAGAAAGAAAAGGAAAGGAAACAGTTCTCACATAACTGTCATTTGATTTCTTTGCCCACCACCGCTGAGAGACTTGAAGGCTGGGCCCTCTGCTCTCTTGAGTTCAAATAAGGTACAGATTTAAACTTGTCCTTTGGATTTAGAAGGTGGGCTCTGAAGAAAGCCAGCCCTGTGCACAGTGACTGACCTCTGTGCCCCTTGTCTCTCCCCTTCCTTCCACTGGGGTCCTGGCAGGTTAGCTGGTGTGGTGAGAACCCAGCTTTGTATGGAACTCCTGTGCTGGGACCCCGGCCTCCTTTCTGGCTGGTTGTGTCAACTAGGACAGGCACGTGACCCTGCCAGCCTTGGTGCTTTTCATGTGGCATGGAGGTTAGAGATGACCCTGCTCAAAGGCAGGCAAGCAGCAGGCATGTCACTGGAAAGTCCCTGGCCTTCATCTCCTGCTGGTCAGTGTGTGTGTGGGGGGGTGCCTACTCACTCTCCAGCCTTCCTTCCCATCCACCACCCATGATGCTGTGACAGTAAAGGAAATTGAACACGAAGGTCCCAGCAACTGTGTGAAAGGAAAGAAAAAGTATGAGTGCATCTTGGAGCTGCTTCCCTGGGCAGCGAGACTGAGAGACAGAAAGTGATTTGAATGCCAAGTTTTAAAAGCTTAATTTGTAACGGAGTTGAAGTCTGTGAAAGCCTGCACTTGTGGCTGCATACAGCCTAGCCTGCCTTTGGAGCTGATAGATCTAATAAACATTGATTCATCTTCATGTCACTAAAGGTGAGGGATGGTTTTGTGTTTCCATGGGCATACTTATAGAGCAAATATCTGTAGAGGCTAACTAAATGCAATGAGATTTTTATATTGGGAAGTGACAACAATTACCACACTATACTTGAGCAGCTGAACAAGAATGCAAAACAGTTAAAACTAAGTAAGCTAAATTTGTTTAATGAAAATACTGGGCTTTGTAGTATCATGCATATAGTGTATTAAGACTATATTATGTGTTGTGATTTCCAAATTGAATAAAAGTATCACGGGTACCCCTAGCACTATTCCGTCTGTCGTGGCAGTTGCGCACGTCACCCTGTGACGAGTGAGTCAGGGAATGAGCCACATGTGCGACTCATTGGACTCAGGCAGGGATCTCCATTTTGGAAGTCAATAACAACACATTATACTAGTTTCTTTGCAAACAAATGTAACAAAATAATGCTTAGTGATGGAAACTGAAGTAAACAGGAGTTCTGTATGAGTTGGTGTGTCAAATCAAAGCACAAAGGCAGGACACTGTTATCGATACGTAATGTTAATGCAGATAGTGGTATTTCTGGAATGAGGGAGGAGGTCAGGGTACAAAATTGTACTATTATGTACTGCCTGAAATAATATTGTATGTGCTTCAAAATGAAAATATTCTTATAAGACAAGGAAGGTGGAGGGACATAGCACAGGGAACAGAGAGGGGTGTTTGAGAGGCTGGAAGAATCATCTTGGCTAAGACAGAGGCCCTGCCCCAAATTGGCCCCCAGAATTGGAACAGCAATTGGTAGAGTAACTACCTCTAGTACTTTCTGAGGACAATATAGAGACTCTGGTACTTACATGTGTGCTCCATGGGCCACCAGCATCAACATCACCTGGGAACTTGTTGCCAGTGCACAGTCTCAGACCCCGTTGAGCCCCAGTGTGTCAGAAGCCAGCTGACAAGTTCTCTAGGTGATTCCCACTGAACCATAAATTAAAATGTGCCAAGTATGGGCACAGAGATTGGAAAGGTGGGTTTTGATGCAAAGTGATCTGGATTGAAGCTAATGTTCAATCCAGGTGAGGAAGCTAATGTTCTGGTCTTGTCTCATCACCTGTACCCTGCAGTTGTAGGGCCTCAGAGTACTGTGTGTGAGATAGACAACATAGCTGCATGGGAGGCATTTGTACAGAGCCTGCCCTTCAGCAAGCATAAGCCTTTGCTATTTCTATTGTGTCCCTCCTGCTGATCAAGGAGAAAGTAAGTAGTGAGAAAGAAGCGTTCTCACTGTGACCTTTCTCTCCACTGTTCCAATCCTATACTCGGCATGGGCTTGCAAAAAGACCTGATAACCTTTCTGAGTGGCAGAAGAAGATTTTCTGTCATTAAAACATTCTACGTACATTGTTCCGGACAAGTCATTTAACCTCTTTGAGTCTCATTTTCCTCCTGTGCACCAGTCATGGTCACATTCACCTGCCTTAGAGCTGGGACAGTCAGATAAGTGGTTTATAAGACATTTTGTCCATTGTAAGGGCTATTACAGTTCACAATTGGAAAGGCTAGGTAACTAAGATCCTGAATTACATAACTTACAATAATATGTGACACCAAGGACAGACATGGCCATCTCCTGTGACAGGAGGAGGACAGGGGACTCGCTTACAGATGGAGATGTGACCAAATCCGTCTGTCTTCAGGGACAGAAGCCTCTGTATGTAGATTCCAGAACATGTCTTTTGATGGAAGGATCTAGACGTATTAGGGATTCTTAAACATATGCTCGTTACCTAACATCACAGCTAAAAATGAGACACATGTACTTGGAGCAAGACAAAGTTAATAAAGTAAGTGAAGAGGCAAGTTTCTCTGGAGTATCCGAGTAAGGAGTAGGGTAGCACCAGGCCATCCATGAGAGAAGGCTTCCATGGTTGGCCTGGGTGTGGATAGAGTCTGAACAGGGACCTGCAGTCTTCTTGGAGGAAATATCATGAGGAGACACAGAACAGGAAAGCTTGAAGCATGAGAAGGAAGGGTAGAGAATCCACTCTGGAAGCTGCAGATCTCACGGGCTTGCTGGAAGAATGGGGTGTAAGGGTTGGTGGGGTTCAGATTTGGTAGGACCTTGACTGTTAACTTTCTGTTTCCCTTTGATGGGCAGGCATAGATAGCTTTTGAGTTGGGAACTGACATGATCAGGGAAGTGTTTCATAACATGTATCTGTCATCCATGTGGGAGTTGGTTTAAATCAGGAATAAATAGGGAGACTAAATCAAAGGGGATTTTTAGTGGCCCAGAAAAAGGAATGAGGCTACAGCTTGATTTGTAACCCTGGGAATGGATAGGAAAGGACAGTTTGGAACAAATGCCTTTCTAATAGGTTCTGCTTGACTCTTTCATATCAGCAGGAAGCCTTTATATTAGAGGAAAATTAAAATAATTCATTTTGTACTGGGCATTGCTCTTGCTAAGTTCCATCTCTTAATATATTTTTTTGAGATAGTTGGAGTAGAAGTAACATACTGGTTACTTGTTCTATTTTTATGCCCCTGTGTGGGGAAACAGAAAAAGGAAGAATTCTATTCATGTGTCATACTCTGAAACTTATGGTAGTTTGCTAATTATAAGTTTTATTGTCTTGATCTCAAAAGGCATTCAAGAGCTGAACCAAGTATAGTAAGGTCTCCCAGACCCCAGTGATTACACAGCTGCAAACTTTGTAGTTCAGATGTCTGCCTGGCTTAGTGTTTTTGCTCACCAACAGGCCAAGAAAAGTCAAACTTTCCTGATTCTTACAAAAATATGCAAGATCTAAAAATAGAGCTCAGGTTCTGCATCAGAAACCACAGCCCCTCTTTGACCTCCTGGACTATTGACTGAGATTGGTTTTTCCATCTATTGAAAGGAGGTAGTCATACTTTTACTTATCCCTGCCTCTCTAGCCAAAGCTCTCTGAGCTCTTTGGTTTTGAGATATTTTTGTAGAGTCCAAAATTTCACATATGTCCTATGTCTTCACACATGTGGTAGAATTTTTTGCCCTGTGGATTAGTTACCTTCATCTTGCTTGTCCCCAAACCTCGGTGCTTCCTGACTTTCTAAAGTTAGTTCATTAACCTATACAAAGTTAGACATAATACTAGAGTGTTCTTGAAGTAGCTTCTGTGTAGCAGCTTTTATAAAGGCTTTCCAAAGAATATAAAATGAAAAAATTCACCTGATGTCATCCCTTTTACCATAAAACCAAATTAAGAAAATTCAAAGAAAAAGAACTGACAAAAATGTTGATGTTGGGATTATAAGTGACTGTTAAAATGTTTTTATTTTGTCTTGTTTTCCAACTCCCCATAATGAACAAATATTACTTGCATGAGCTAAAAAAAAATTGTGACTAAATCGATTTTTACATTAAAATTGCATTTTTAATTAATAATACTTTACTTTTATGTTTTCTTTTTAAAAGACATAGCCTTTGAAATATTTTGATGATTGTACACAGTTATTTTTATAGTTATTTGTATAGAAGAGTTATTTTCTTCTATAGCAATAGTTCTCAAATTTTAGGATTTTAAAGTAGGTTAGGAGATTGGTAAAGAAATATGAAGTTTTGTTTTGAAAATGTGGATCATTTAAAAAATGTAAGTAATATTTGCTGTTAATATTTTTAAGAAGAAAGGATATTCTAATTTTATACTAGCATAAAGGAGTTAGTCTTAAAACAAAAAATTACTTAAAATAAAACAAGTGTCTATCAGTGGACAAACGGACGATCTCTCTTTGGGTGATGGATATGCAACAGAACTAAATGACAAAATAACCTGGAAATGTTTTCTTTGAATATATGTACCCTGATTTATTGATGTCACCCCATTTAAATAAAAATTTATTTATAAAAAAAAAAGCTATGGTACATATATACAATGGAATACTATGGGGTCATGCAAAAGAAAGAAATTTTACCTTTTGCAACAACATGGATGGATCTGGAAACTATTATGTTAAGTGAAATAAGCCAGGCAGAAAAAGAAAAATATCATATGACCTCACTCATTTGAGGAATCCAATGAACAATATGAACTGAGGAATGGAGACAGAGGAGGGATCAAAGGGACCAGAAGAAAAGAGGACAGAGGGAAAGGGGATGATAGGATGGGATAAACCTGAAGGGAAGGGGGAAGGGTGCTATGGGGAGGGGAGCAAGGGAGATGTTGAGGGTAATACGGGGGAGGGGGGATGCATTCTGGGTGACACTAGAATCTATGTAAACACAATAAATTAAAATTAAAAAATTAAAATAATGACTTCAGCCTGGCCTGTGGTGGCGCAGTGGATAAAGCATTGACCTGGAATGCTGAGGTTGCCGGTTCAAAACTCTGGGCTTACCCGGTCAAGGCACATGTAGGAAGTAATTACGAGTTATTGCTTTCTGTTTCTCTCCCCCACCTCTCTCTCTTTCTCTCCTCTCTCTAAAATGAATAAATAATTTTTTTAAAAAAATGACTTTCACAAGGCCAATAAATATAGTTGTGCAAATATTTTTGTGTATTCCATTATATTTTTATGATATATATTTCGTTTCGAATCCACCTAATGACTTGATAGTGAATAAATAATTTTGGAGATAGCCATTTTACAGCAGAACATGAAGAGAAGCTGAAATACCTAAAATGTCTGTGTCATTTCTATGTGGCTGCCATTATAATTTGTCCAGCTTTACACAAAGGCATCGAGAAAAATGAAGCAACACTTGTTGCTGCTATTGTTCTCAGTTTGTGCTATTCCAGATAAACTGAGAGCTACCAAGTTATTACCAGCCACTCTGCCAGATTTTTCCCTGCAGAGCCTGGAATTAAGGAGCCAGGTGACTGGCTAACAGGGCAGGCTTTGCAGTTGTGGGCCTGTTTCTCTAACACAGAAAAGTCATTAGTCTATATCATGGATTTTTCAACCGGAAGTTGTGCCACAAGAGTTTTGAATGTGCCATACATGACTATTTAGTCAGGGATGTTGACCTCTTTTTCCTTAAATTGTCAAATAAAAATATGACAACAGCCAACACAACAATAGCCATCTGGTATGACTGAATCAAAATTGTACCTATTTAGTTTGTCAGATTGGCAAAAAATGTATTTTTGGGGAATGACACAGAATTTTCATAAGTTTATATGTACTATGAGATGAAAAAGCTTGAAAATCCCCGGTGTATATATCCTGTGCATTAAGATTGGTATCAGAACAGGCATTGAGAATATTGAAAATATAAAATATCTTTTCTTCCTTAATTATCTTTTTATTTTTAAATCAAGTGAGAGGCAAGGAGGCAGAAAGACAGACTCCTGCATGTATCCCTACTGGGATCCACCTGGCAACCCCCATCTGGGGCTGCTGCTCTGTTGCTCAGCAACCGAGCTATTCTAGTGCCTGAAGCGAGGCCAGGTAGCCATCCTCATCACCCAGGGACAACTTGCTCATTTGAGCCATAGATGAAGGAGAAAGGAGAGAGAGAGAGAGAGAGAAGGGGAAAATGGAGGGTAGAGAAGCAGATGGGCACTTCTCCTGTGTGCCCTAACTATGAATCGAACCTGGGACTTCCACATGCCAAGTCTACCACTGAGCCAACCAGCCAGGAATTTACCTTTTTATATTATGACATTTTTTCCTTGGGTCAGAAATATATTTTGGATTCTAAATCTTATGATAAAAACGATTTCTTATCTAGTTTTATGCTTTTATGTGAAGCAAGGATAGGTAAGTCATTAAACTTTAGAAATGTTTACATTGGTAGGTTGCCTTTTATCTTTTTATTTTTGTTTGTTTCTAAATTTTTATTTGATAAGAGAGGAAGGGAGAGAGAGACAGGAACATCAAGCTGTTCCTGTATGGGCCCTGACTGGAGATCGAACTGGCAACCTCTGTGCTTCAGGACAACGCTCTAACCAACTGAGCTCTCCAGCCAGGGCTTGTAGGTTGCCTTTTAAATATAAAGCAAAATCATGTTAAATATATCTTATGTCTTTATTTCTCTTGGTTACTTTGTAGGCTATTTTTTTTTGTCCCAATTTCACTAACCTGTCTTATCCTTCCTCTGTATTCCTTGGAGAGAAATTACAAGATATATCTCTTTACTCTGATAGCTCTGTTATTGCATAATTCCTGAAAAACTGAGAACAATGGAATATACTTTACTGGATTCTTTTTAAGTGGTGTAGTCTGTGCTCCTTTGTTAAATTTAATTTAATATTCTCAATATGTCCTATTATGGTTCTCTCAGATAAAGAAAGATTTCTAGATTAAGCATTAAATATATAATAAAGCAAGACTCTTGAGGTTTACTCTGTTATTCTGATGAGTGATTAACTCTTTGGATTTTAAACAATAAGATGTTTTGATGATTATAAAATAAATCTATAGCTTTACCATGGGCTTTATATCATGAGTCACTGTGCATTTCTAATATTATTTGTATTACATTTGCAAATGGTTTTTATTTCTTCTACTAACTAGTAGATTGAATAGTGAGTATTGTACAGAAAGGGATCTCAAGGTTTCTTTGGGCTCAACCAGAAAGACCGTCAAGATGAATTCATGGTGTCAGCAAAGGGTCAGAGCCCAGAGCGGCGGCCTGAGAGCCTGCACTTGCCATACTGAATTGGAACATTTTTAAGCTGTACTCTATAATTTAGCATTTGTTTATGGTTTTCTCTGAGTTCTTCCTGTAAGTCCAGACTTTCTCATTTTATTATAAGTTTGCTTAGAATACCTGATATATTAGGACACAGTAAATAGTAACAATTTTTGATTGATGGCTATACCAATTAACATGTTTTGGCATCTAGAAGTTACCAAGTCATAAAAAGTTTCTTTGTATCTCATAGCTTCTTCAAAGTAGTCTTACTGATTTTGCTGTTTAGTAAGTACATTGATTCCACATACGCCTTGGACCATCAGCAGCCCTATCTACTCCTTCATCCACCATGGTTATTTTTCTGCTACTCAAGGCAAACAGGTATGAGTCTACATCTTCTATTTCAAATTCTCTGTTTTTGTACATGTCCTTTGCTCCTTATATCTCTGGGGAGAAGGGACTTTTCTCTTTCACCTACAAGTAAGCCCAAGCCTGTCCTTGGCCCTCCTGGGTCTTGCTACATCAGTTTTCCCAATATTTATAATAATCACAGTCTTTCTCTCACGTGGCCCTTTCACCTCCATAAAGATCTACTCATCTCTTTATTTCAAGGTCATCATCATTTCACTTGACACTCTTTGCCTCTCTCCTCTGTGTCCTTGACACCCTTTTTTTCCCAAAAGACTTTCTCCTGAGATGGTGACCTTCTGTGTACACCTGTGCCATCTAGTACAGAGCCACAAGGTACCTGTAGTTACTGAGCACTTGAAATGTGATGAATATGACTTAAAGAAATGAATTTTTAATTATTTTCATTTAATTTAAATTTAAAACCATTAAATATGACAAATAGCTACAATATTATACAATCTATAGACTTTCTTAACCAGTTTCTCATCTGAGTTATAGATGCAGTTAGTTGAAAGTTTTTCAAATATATTTTCAATTTCTAAAGTATTGAAGTCTCTTCCCAATTATCCAATGTTGGCACACAACTTGTGCCATTTCAAGATGCATAGAAGAGAAGTTATCTCTTTATGTAACTGCAAACACAAATGGAGGTTCCGCTGCCTGCTGCAACATGAGTCAAAATCATAATAGGTGATAGTGCAAAAAGAAAGAGCTTTATTCAGGTGCTGTGACCTGGGAGAATGGTTTACTCCTGTCTCAAAGACCACCTTCCCTTCATGGTCAAGCCCATGCTTCTTACTGGGATAGTGAAGGGAGGGCCTTATATTTCCTCTCCAGTTATCTTGCTAACTTTGGGTGTGCTCAGGTCCTGTCCATTCCTCTTCTGGCTTTCAGTGCCCTTGGTGAAGGACATCCTGCTGTGCTACTTTGACCAATGGTAGAGACTCCGCAGTACTCCCTGATTGTGGTAACACTTATGCAACGGATGTATAAGGGCATCAAGACTTTAATTCTCTGCAAGGTAACTGAAGTCTTTTTTTCCTTCCTATTGCAAGAGAAGTTCAAGTATCTGTCATTTGCAAAGGTCATTAGCATCTCTAAAATGAAAACAACCAAAATATCCCTTGATAGAGAGTTGGATAAAGAAGATGTGGTACACATGCACAATGGAATACTACTCAGCCAAAAGAAATGATGATATATTGCCAATTACAGCAACACAGATGGACCCTGAGAACATTATACTGAGTGAAATAGGTAAATCAGAAAAAACTAAGAACTATATGAGTCCACATGTAGGTGGGATATAAAACTGAGAGTCAGGGACATAGAGAAAGGTGAAGTGGTTACCAGGGGGAGGGGTGTATAGGAGGGAGGGAAGTAAGGAGGGACAAATACACAGGGTTGGTAAATGATTTGACTTTGGATGATGGCACACAACACAATCAACAGTTCAAATGCTATAGAGATATTTACCTGAAACCTATGTACTCTTATTGATCAACATCACCCCATTAAACTTAATTTCTAAATAAAAAATAAATAAAAAGAAAGTTAAAAAATAAATAAATAAATAAAATGCAGTCCAGACTAAGTTTCTCATTCCTGGCCCCAAACTCTGTTTTAATCAAACAGATCATTGTCCTCTGAATGCTAGTTTTCTGCTGGCAACCTGGTAGGATGTTGTGTCTTCAGCTTCTTCCACCGCTGTTTCTCTACACCTACCAAACTGTATACATTGTCAAGGCTCACTTCTTGGCTTTTCTAAAAAACTTCCAAATAAGCCTATGATGATTGGAATCTTTTTTTTTTTTAATGTATTGAAGTCTTAGTATATTTTATGCATACACTAAAAATAGATTAATAATGATAATAGATTAATATTTTTTACTCTTATTATATAGTGCCAGTTCTTCTTAGCACTATTTGTACATGTGTTATTTCTTTTCACGAGTACCCAGTGAGAGAGACACTAATACAATATAAATTTTACAGATGAAAACTGAGGCATTTGAAAGTAATGTGCCTAAGATTTATGATTAATAAATGAATAGAAAGGTCCTCCTCTTACAGAGTTAGTGTCACTATCATGGGAGTTACCCATCTTCAACAGTTCTAAGGAATTTCTAGTTTGTTATATCTCTTTTACATTGGGTTTCTTAGTTGTTTTTACCCTTTCTTTTGTTATTATCATTTTGTTACTGGCATTTCTAAACTCCTAAGATAGGAACCACGGGTCTGTGCCTGTGGGTTTTGCAAGCACCTAGCATCATATTTTAGCAACAGTTTTTAAACTACAGACATGACCTATTCATAGATTCTTAAATCATTTTACTGTTTATCTAATTCATCAACCCAGTTATTTTAATGAGCTAGAATGCAATAATATCAAACTGAGGTGATAATATCAAACAATGGAATGTTATTCGGCAATAAAAAGAATGAGCTCTCCAGACATGGAGGAACCTTAAATGCACAGTGCTGTGTGAAGGAAGTCAGCCCTGTAAAGCTAACTACTGGAGGGTTCCAACTCTATGACTTTCTGGAGACAGTAAAACCATGGAGATTGTAAAAAGATCAGCGATTGCCAGGGGCTCACGGGGAGGGAGGGGCTGAGTGGTGAACAGATAGACCACAGAGGACTTTCAGGGCAGTGAAATGTAGGGTAATGTCTTGCAGCACAGATGTCAAAATCCATAGAGAATACCATGATCCCCGCCCTTACCCACAACTTGCATTCCGTAACTCCAGCGACCATAGGCAACCATGGTCTGAAAATATTAGATGACAATTGCAGGAATTAACAATTCCTAAGTGTCGGATTGCATGCCGGTCTGAGGAGCATGATGCAGTCTCATGCCATTCTTCTCTGTTCAGCCAAGGACATGCAGCATCCCTCCGTCCCATGGCTTCACACTTGCCTAGGCCCTCCACCATTAGTCACTCAGCAGCCCTCTGGGTTATCAGATTGGTTATGAGAGAGAGAGAGAACATGTACATATAAATTTTATTATAGTATATAGTTCTATTTTATTATTGATGTTAACAGCTACCGTGCCTAACTTATAAATTAAACATTTCATAGTTGTGTATATATAGGGGAACACAGTCTATACAGGGTTTGGCACTACCCGCAGTTCCAGGCACCCCCTGGGGGTGTGTAACATGTCCTTGTGTTTAGTGGGAGACAGCGGTACAATACAAAGAGTGAGCTCTAATGTTCATGGTGGGCTTTAGTTAATGAAAATGTATCAGTATTAGTCCAATAATTGTAAAAACGATGCCACACTAATACAAGATGTTAATATAAAAAACTGGGGAGAGGGGAAGGAAGGACAAGGACATATGGGGATCTCTGTAGTCTCTATTTCGGTAAGTTTTCTACAAACCTCAAACTGCCTCCCCAAGCAATGCAGTTTTTTAATTAAAATCATAACAAAAATATCTAAGCACATCATACAAGCACTGTGAGAGTAAATACTGTTTTTAGAAAATATTTGTTATAATTTTATTTTAGGTTTGTGCTACCCTGAGGGCACTGGGTTGGGAGGAGACAGAGGGGGTTGGGAGAGGGGAGGGGCACAAAGAAAACCAGTTAGAAGGTGACGGAAGACAATTTGACTTTGGATGATAGGAATGCAGCATAATCAAATGTAAAATAACCTGGAGATTTTCTCTCTGAACATATGTACCCTAATTTATCAATGTCACTCCATTAAAATTAATTTAAAAATATGTACATATTTATATGTTACATATTGTAGATAAGGAGTCAAAAAAGTGTAGGAACCACTAACCTAGATGTTATTACAGATGCACTGTACCTGGTTGTCAGATAACTGAGAAGCCATCTGAGAACCTGGGCTGCTGGGCCAGCCTTCACGGCAGGTGTCAGGAGATGAACTTGTGCAAGGGTGATGTGCCTGTTCCTAAATGAGCCACACATGCAGTTCCAGGACACGTTATGAAAGCCTTTGACCAAGGATATTAGAGAACAGACCATGAAGGCAGAGATGACAGAGTCATTCTCTCAGGACATATGTTAATAGCTATATATTCCAGTTTTGAATCAATACTGGGAATAGCTTGATTTTTCTTCTTAGTGAAGCAGAACTGTGTTATAGCTTCAAAACTATGTCAGGCCAAGTGTTTAGGAAATAATGAACCTACCCATAAACATAGAGACTGTGATTATTTGGTTCCCACTATTATCTGCCATGCTTGCTCAGTGTAGGTGCTGAGTAAGGACACATCCAGTTTTTGACCCAAGTTAGTAGTTTGTTTGCAATTGTTACTGCTAAAGCATTGGATTGTTTATTAGATTTGATTTTGTTTTTGTTGTCATTTGGGTGTTTTTTCTTTCTTTATGGGTTTTATTTGTTTGCCTGCTTGTTTTCTTGGTTGTCCCACATGAACCCCTGTGTTTCAGAGCAGAAGGTCTTGGTTTAGATCCGGCACAGCCGTGGCACTGGGGCAGCTGAGGGTGGGGCTGAGCGGCTGCAGTGGGCTGACCGCTCTGCTTCCTGCCTCCCCTCTCCTGCCTGCTCCTCCTTTCCTCCCTGTCTTCCAATACAGATCACTTTTATCTCAGAACGTGAACTTTTATCTCAGCAAACTTCAGAGGTATCAAGAGCCAACACATTAACTTTTGTTCACAGTTTGCCAAACTCCTGGGTCCCATCTCTCCCTTTTCCATCCCTGCTGGACATCCAGGAGAGGGGAGTCTCACCACGTCCCTGTCAGGTGCACTGACAGCGATCTTGCGACAAATCAGGGACACCGCTGTCAACGGATAGAATCAGAGATAAAATAAGTTATCCACTGGTAACTTAATTTCTAGTTTATGGCCTAATTATCTTTAGACCTAAGGAGGAATGAATGACTGAAACTGTGCATGTTGGATTTCCAAGTGAAACAACAAGCTAGTCTTACATCTGGGACAGGAATTAAGGAAAACTGATTACTCATAAAGTTTGCACAGTGCTAATCAAAATGTGGGTTTTTTTCCAGGTTATTAGTTATAGTCAGTCCTTACAGTATAAGATTCATTCAGTATTACTTACTTTTGAGACTCTTTGCAATATACAGATTCCATGGTCCTACCTCAGACTCTTGAATTAGAATCTCTGGACATAGGTACCCAGAAATCTTACCCTTTGAAGAAACTTCTGGGAATTTTGATGATTTCACCAGGGTAGGGAACTGGTTGAATATCATTTTGGGTGGCAATTGAAAACCACTTAAATATCAAGACATTTTTTTTAAATATAAATAACACTTAAAATGTAACTTCTTTTTTCTTGATCTTGAAACCAAGATACATTCAAATATATCCTCTAGTCTCTCTTCCAGCCCCATGAAAAATTGAAAGCTACCAAAATTCTAAGGTAGTCTTCATTTTTTAAATATTTTCAAGACATCAGAAAGCAATAGATGACTAGCCTATAAATGTTTACAGAGTTCTTTCTTTATGAGCATACAGTGCTGTCCACATAAGTGGTCCTGTCCAGCCTAGCTTTGCTAGTTCATGTGCGGAGCTGGGAAGGGAGGGGCCTTTTATTCTGAGTTTGATTTATCACTGATTCCACAGCATCAAAACATTTTTAAAATTTCTGCTGTGTGTGGCCTTGTTCTTTGTGCTCTGTGAGTAAAGCTACAGACACACTGGTTTTGTTCCCTGAGAACTGGCAGGGCTTCCATATGTATCCCAAGTACTTTGCAAACATCTTCATTTTTTATTCTGTGCAGTGAAGAAACCAGAGAGACCTATCGGTTTAGAGTTTATCTTGTCTGCCCACTCCCTTATCTTGGAAATTTCTCCTTCTCTCCTGAACCCCTCTGTCCTCTCTGGGTTCTCCCTGTCACCCTCCTGGAAACTCTCCTCTTCTGATTTTTCAAAGTCCAGAGACATTAGATAGCGGAACCCACAGACATACAGACAAGGGCCACTGTGACCGTGGTCGACCTGAACTCTCAGCGCACGTCCTGCCATAATCCTTAGTTGACTCTTCACAGTGGCTTTGTCAAGGGACCTCCTTCACCTATGCCCCTCACTCTGTATGTTGTTCTTCCACCCGAAGCTCTCGCAGAGGACCATCACCTGCTTCCGAGCCACCGAAAGCTCACAGACATGTTCTCCAGTGTGCAGCACCTCTGTCTCCTCCTCCTGTCACCCCATCTGTCCTGGAGAGGAAATGTCCCTTCAAATAAGACACTCACTTTTCTACTCATCATAAGAAAAAAAATATTTTGTAACTGTGTATGGTGACAGATTCAATTATATTAGTAAATTAATTAACTTTTTTCTTTTTTCCTTTTTTTTCTTTTTTGAGAGAAAAAAGGAATAATGAGAAAGAGTGAGAAGCATCAACTTGTAGTTGCTTTTACTTTAGTTGTGCAATAAGCCTCTCATACATGTTCTGACCTGGGCTGAGCCAGTGTCCCTGAACTCAAGCCAGTGACTTTGAACTTTTCATGACAGTAACCTTTGGGCTCACACTGACAAGCTTTGGTATCCTGTGGACAATTTTCCTGTTCCAGCCAGTGACCTCATGCTGATGAGCCTGCACTCACAGCCAGTGACATTGGGGTTCCCTGGTCTATGCTTTATCCACTGTGCCACCACCAGTCAGACATTTTTTTCTTAAAATATTAAAAATGTGCCTGACCAGACAGTGGCACAATGGATAGAGTTTCGAACTGGGATGCAGAGCACCCAGGTTCAAAACCCGAGGTCACTGGCTTGAGTGCAGGCTCATCTGGTTTGAGCAAGGCTCACCAGCTTGGACCCAAGGTCACTGGCTTGAGCAAGGGGTCACTCGCTCTGCTGTAGCCCCACAGTCAAGGCACATATGAGAAAGCAATCAATGAACAACTAAGATGCTGCAATGAAGAATTGATGCTTCTCATCTCTCTCCCTTCTTGTCTGTCTGTCCCTGTCTGTCCCTCTTTCTGTCTTTCTCTCTCTCTGTCTCTGTCACACACACACACACACACACAAAAAAATATTAAAAATGTTTCTTGACCAAAAGTCTCAGTCCCCTTTTACTCATTCATCAAGCTGCGAGGCCACGGGCCCTTTCCTCAGTTAGTTCCCTGAGTTCCATTCACTGCCAGATTCATCCCTGTCCCCAACTCTCCCCCGCTGTTCCCTCTCATTTTAATTCACTGTCTGGCTTCTACTCCTGTAGAAGGTCTTCACGGTTACCAGTGAACTCATCTCTTTTTTACCAAGCTATTTTTTCCAGTTTTTCTACTTAAAATCTTCTTAGAATTTGAGGCATTATTACCTCTCTCGGCATTGTCATGGATAATAATTCAGATCCTTCATGTTCTTTCCCTTTCTCTTGTTGATTCCTGGGTTTGGGCTGAATTCCTCTTTCCCAGCTCATGCCTCCAGACAGTTGTTCCTGAGACCGTCTGCCTGTTCTGTGAACCTCTCTCCTCTTCTGAGCCTACATCTCTCTCAAATCTCTCTCCTAGCTATTGTGCAGGTGGGCCATCTGCATGTTTTAATCTTTAAACTTCCTCTCCAGGGCTTGATTTCTCAGTTACTAATAGTTTATTTTGCTGAAGGAGCTGCCATAACACCAAACTCAGCGTCTCTGAAACACACAACTCTTTCCATCTTTCCCAGTTTTCACACACAACTCACACGTTACCTTTTTCTCTCAAAGGCATTAATATTCTCCTGATTCCTTGGCCTCATAAAAAATATGTGAATACCCTTTTTCTTCTATATCCAGTCCATTGAGAAGTTGTTTTGTGGTTAGACAGGCCCTTGTGGTTCTCATTATGATTTCATGATGCACCTCTGCGGGGGGGGGGGGGGGGGGGGGGGGGGGAGCAAACATCAGGGAACTTTTGAGAAAGAGACTTGTTACTCACAGATCCTGGAGGGTCACCGCCTACCCAAGGGCCACACAGCAAAGTGCAGAGTAGAGAGGGAAGAAAGGAACATGGATCTGAAGCTCTGCCTTTATTGGGGTGTGAGGGAGGGCTTCCCAGGGTTTTGCGGGTTCACTCTTATTGGTGAATTGAAATGTAAGAGTAGGAATGGAAACGTGGGGTCACTCAAGTAGTTTCTAGTGACCCAGCTCACCCAGGTCTTTCTGAAGGGAGAATTTCATTGTAGGGTGGCCTGTGTCTTACCTGGTGTTTTATTAGCAGTTAGGCACACATCTGGCTCTGTGTTTGTTCCAGATGGATGTCTGGGAGTGGAGCCCTAGCCATCAGAAGCTTGATGTCAGGCACTTCTATTCAAAAGTCTAGTAAAGTGTTTTCTTCCTGGTGCTTGTTGGTACTTGTGCCTGGATACTGCAGGTACCCCGAGTTCCCCGTGGGCCTCTTCTGTCCCCACTGCATTGCTCCCCATGATCCAACACTCTCAGTTACAGGATGATCAGCATCCAAATTTTGACAGGTCTTCAGTGGGAACATAAACCATAAAAATGTAGAGTTTCCCGAGGAAACTGAAGCTCAAAGAGGAGAAGTATTTTCTCAGAGAAAGGTCCCTCATTCCTTCCCTCTTCTACACTTCCTACAAGTCAAATATCTACTTTACCTTGTCATGTCCACAGGAACCAACTTTCTCGTCATCTTTTCTGTCTCCCCATATCTGATGAGAGCCAAACTCAGCCTGCTGGGACTGCTATGCTTTGTAGCTATGTGACAAAGCCTCATGTCCTTCTCACTGCCTAAAGCAGTGTGCACTGAGTGTTTTGTATGGAATCACTCTGCAATTTGGCAATGTATGCAGACTCTAAGCCCCTAATTTCATTAGGGATCTACTGCTACTTAGAGGTATACCTGTGAAGTGATTTCATCACTTCAAATCAGTGTACTTTTAAATTTTGATTTGATCTTTGCTTCCTCAACCCCCCGCCTATCGTCTGAAAGCACTGCTTTTAGAGATTGTTTATGTGAAGGCTGTGTCTCCCACATCCGTCTTCTTCCTAAAGCATCGCAGTGACTCTGCATCGCTCTCGGGGTCAGGCGCTGCAAACCAGCATGGCTAGTTGTGAAGCCAGTAGCCAGGGCTACCATCACAGCCACCTGGCCCATGCAGGCTCGCATTGGATTCGGACAGTTGGTAAAGAAAAAATGGAGCCAAAAACTGATGGGCCATCATCTTTAATCCTAGCTTGCACCCAGCAGGCAAGAAAAAACACACACTGGGCTCCAAAACCCACTCATTCAGTGCTCACAAAGCTACTGACTTATCCGAGTTTGCTAGAATCAAAGGTTTCTAGCTCACCAGACTTATTCACCTCTGTTCCCCATCTCCTTCCTTCTCCCTGCACAAACTCTGCACAAACTGGCTTCTCACTCAACACTCTGCCATTTTGGCTGCTTCTCCTGGCCTCCTCCACATGGCCTCTCTCTGCTCTCCTCTCTAATGCTAATCCCAGGAACCTAGAGAGCAAGCTCCCATTCTGCACCCATTTTATAGTGTAGAAATCCAAACCTTTAATCCAATATACAAAATAGGGAAGTCTAACACAAAGTCACTTATCTGAGGCATGATGGGATTGTACCACCCCACATCAAAAAGGGTGGGAAAGGCTTAATCCCAAAACCAAGCCCCAGGCTACAAGGATCCTGCCTGCCCACAGCCTGCCCCCAACACACATTAATATCACCGGGGCGACGGGCTTCTATGTGGGTAGTGCCATCTTTAACAAAGTGAGCATAATATATTTTATCTGCTCAACACTAGTAATTCCAGGTCCTGAGTGGGAACAGTGCAGAATTAAGAAAATAGACTTAAAGAGAAATGCGATGGGATGAGGAGGCCTCTGCAAGCTGATGGCAAGAACAGAGCATGCTCTCCACCCCCAGCCCTGCTTTATATATAGGGCAGAGAGAGTCATTAGCAAATCAATGATATCTCTGATCACATTTCCAAGGCAACCCAAGAATTCTACCAAGTGCAGAAAACCCCCACCATATATAACATCTTAACTTCACAAAACAAAGGATAAAAAGAAATCAGCCTCAAGTCTTTCGGAAGGACATGGGGGATAGGACAAGTACAAATAATCCAGCACCACAGCTCACATGGAGGTGTGGAGAAAAACAGCCTTTAGCAACTTTACTATGCAAATGAGGTGGAGGGATGGGCAGATTGCCAGCCCACTGCCAGTCCCCCACACTTCTGTCCCCCAAAAATCTAAACCACAAAGATCCTGTTGGCTTGTGGTCCCCAACTGTCAAGTGCAGATTTCTAAAGACCAGCATTCCAGGCTTCCCTAGTCTGGTTTCAGCCTACTTTCCTCAGCGCAGCTCCATCCTATTCTCACGTGGCCCCACAGTTGAGTCTTTTGTGATATTTGATAGATGATGATATTTGTGATATTTGTTTGTATTGTTCTCCAACCCTGGCCCACTTCCCTCCTCTGTTATTTTATGAATTGTATTCATAGTTAAGATCTAGCTTCTCTGCCACAGAGCTTTGCCTTCTCTCTCAGTTTATCCCTGGTGAATTGATGCCTCTCACAAAGCTCAGTATGCTGCCTGTCACACTGGGCACCACCTGGAGAGAGGAGACAGACACACGGGTGTGTCCCCCCTTCATACATATCTATTGTAATCATATTGATATCATGCCTGTAAAGCCAGGAGCCAGGGCCAGAGCCACTATCACAGCAGCCTTCTGGTCCATGCAGGTTCGCATTGGATTCGGACAGTCGGCAAAGAAACAGCGGAGCCAAAAACTGGTGGGCCATAGTCTTTAATTCTAGCTTTGCACCCGGCGGGCAAGTAAAAATACACACTGGGCTCCAAAACCCAGTCACATTCAGTGCTCACAAAGCTACTGACTTATCCGAGTTTCCTAGAATCAAAGGTGTCTAGCTCACCAGACTTATTCACCTCTGTTCCCCATCTCCTTTCCTTATTCCAGATACAAACTCTACACAAACTGGCATCTCACTCAGCACTCCGCCATCTTGGCTGCTTCTCCTGGCCTCCTCCACGTGGCCTTTCTCTGCTCTCCTCTGCTCTCTCTTCTAATCTCAGGAACCAAGAGCCCAAGCTCCCACTTCGTCCCCATTTTATAGTGTAGCAATCCAAACTCTTAATCCAATATACAAAACAGGGAAGTCTCTAATACAAAGTCACTTCTCTGAGGCATGATTGGATTGTACCGCCCTACATCAAAAAGGGTAGGAAAGGCTTAATCCCAAAACCAAGCCCCAGGCTACAAGGATTCTCCCTGCCTTTAGCCCACCCCAACACACATTAATATCACCTGGGCAATGGCCTCTTTAACAAAGTGAGCATAATACATTTTTATCTGCCCAACAATGCCTCTTATGACATGATTATTTTTTGACTAAAAGATAAGGTAAACTTCCCAAAGGCAATGGTGATGATTTCCATTTCTCTTTATTCCACAAAGGACTCATGTGTCACGCTGTCTGCACACTCCCAGATTTTTAGAGTGACTAAATAGAAATCATCTTGGAAAACAAACAGGTGGCATATGTCTTAATTCCCAGAATTTGTTGACCCTTGTTCTGTAGTCAAACTCCTCCTTGCACTCCTATAAGCTTTTGTTTCTAAGAGGAGATGTTTTACAAGAACACACAGTTAGGTATAGGACTTGCTTCTAAAGGACAGGAGAGCTCTACAACAGTTGGGTCTTGTGCTGCTCAGAGCCATTTTTGCTTGTAGACATTCCATTGCTTTACCAAATGATTCAAAATTAAAGACAATTTCCAGGTCGTCCAGACTGTGTTGTTTCTGGAGAACAGAATTTTAATTTATCACAACAGAGTGTGATTTCAGAAGCTAATGTTCTTTGTTGGCAATTAGTACCTTGCTCATTAGGAGAACAGTTTGGGGTCTCATTCACAGAAAGAATAGGTAGTTCTAGAGAGAATAGAAACTGAGGGGATGCCTTATCCATTTTATACAACACTAAGAAACTAAAAGGAACATTAAGTTCTCTAAAGGGCATGCTTGCCTACATAGTTGAACATTATCTTTTGCATTGTTAATCGGTTTCTCTTCTGACTGACTTCACCTTGAGCTTCTGTCTCACTGGAAAATCTAAGCAGGACTGTCAGCACAAAGCCTGTCCTCGCTGGAGGTAGTCGGGAACTAGCTCGACCTTTGGACCCAAGCCTACTCACGTGACCACAAGCCTGGAGCCAATTTCTCCTCAAGTTAGTAAAAATTTGATGCCTTAAAAGGAAAAGTAGGATGAAGATAATTAATCCAATTTTCTTTCCCTTTAAAATTTTTCATATCATCTTTCTTTGTGCTCATTGTGTTAAATCGGTTTCTTTGTTCTGTCTATTTAGATCACCATGTTAAGCAGGTTTGTAATTCAACTTCACTTCACAGAATGTTTCTTCTCTCCACTTCTCTGTGTCATTTGTCTCTAGCCTCTCTCCTGCAGGCAAGGCTCACTGAAATTCACAGAACCATATTCAGCTGTACCTAATTTCGCTCAAATTATATACATCTTGACTGATACGTGTCGCACAAGTTGATTTTAATAGGAAAACTGCTGTTGACTATGATAAAAGGAGAAAAGTAAAGAAAGCACAGAAAGACTGTCCAGATTGTCAGGATGGGACTGTGCATTGGAGGGGCTAAAGCAGACATCCGAGGCCAACTAATGTACTTGTTGGGCAGATAAAATGTATTATGCTCACTTTGTTAAAGAGGCCATTGCCCAGGTGATATTAATGTGTGTTGGGGTGGGCTAAAGGCAGGGAGAATCCTTGTAGCCTGGGGCTTGGTTTTGGGATTAAGCCTTTCCTACCCTTTTTGATGTAGGGCGGTACAATCCAATCATGCCTCAGAGAAGTGACTTTGTATTAGAGACTTCCCTGTTTTGTATATTGGATTAAGAGTTTGGATTGCTACACTATAAAATGGGGACGAAGTGGGAGCTTGGGCTCTTGGTTCCTGAGATTAGAAGAGAGAGCAGAGGAGAGCAGAGAAAGGCCACGTGGAGGAGGCCAGGAGAAGCAGCCAAGATGGCGGAGTGCTGAGTGAGATGCCAGTTTGTGTAGAGTTTGTATCTGGGATAAGGAAAGGAGATGGGGAACAGAGGTGAATAAGTCTGGTGAGCTAGACACCTTTGATTCTAGGAAACTCGGATAAGTCAGTAGCTTTGTGAGCACTGAATGTGACTGGGTTTTGGAGCCCAGTGTGTATTTTTACTTGCCCGCCGGGTGCAAAGCTAGAATTAAAGACTATGGCCCACCAGTTTTTGGCTCCATGGTTTCTTTACCGACTGTCCGAATCCAATGCGAACCTGCATGGGCTGGGCTCCTCTGATAGTGGCCCTGGCCTTGGCTCCTGGCTTTACAGTACTAAAAATAAAGTTTTATTAAAAAAACACAGTTCACTAGATGTTTCAATGTTTCAAATCAAAAATTGCAGACATATTCAAAATTAGGCAGAACAAGCAAGCCCCTGCACTCACCACCTGGCTTCATAGTTAGCAGCCCACAGTGAACTCATTTCCTTGTTGGCACCCTTCCCCACAAACACTGGATTATTTTAAAACAAGTGCAAGACGTGAATGTTTCCTAATGTAACTAAGTTAATATTTTAGTATTAAAAATGAAAATCTAGAATAAAACAGATTATTAAGAGATCAGCACTGATATTATAAAAGGATAAGAAACCTGGTAAGGGTTTATTTGACCAGCTGTACTGAGGTATAATGTTTTATTTTTTTATTTATTCATTTTAGAGAGGAGAGAGAGAGGGAGAGAGAGACAGAGAGAGAGAGACGGGGGGAGGAGCTGGAAGCATCAACTCCCATATGTGCCTTGACCAGGCAAGCCCAGGGTTTTGAACCGGTGACCTCAGCATTTCCAGGTCGACGCTTTATCCACTGCGCCACCACAGGTCCTGAGGTATAATGTATGTACAGTAAATGAGTACCCATTTCAAGTGTCTGTTTGGATAAGGGTAAATAAATTTACCATGTTTGTAAGCCCAGTCAATACATTTTCATCAGCACATAAAGTTCTCTTTTACCCTTTCCCCAGTGGACACACATACCTCATCCATACCCCCCAGTCCCAGCCCCAGCTAGACACTGCTCAGCTTTCTGGCCCATAAACTCAACTTCTTTCTAATAGAACTTTATAATAATGGAATCCTACATCATGTATTTTCTGCCTCACTTGTTTTGCTCAGTATAATATTTTTGAAGTTTGTACATAGTTTGTCAATCTCAATAGTTAATCCCTTTTTATTTTATTTTTATTCCAATGTGTGATAATATCAAGATTTGCTTTTCCAATCCATCTGATGGACATTTTTTCCAGTTTGAGGTGATTATGAATGAGACTGCAATGAACATTTGTGTACCAGTTTCTGTATAGATATTTATTTTGATCTCTCTTGGTTAAGTAACTAGAAGTATAAACATATAGCTATATATTAAGCATGTTGTAATTGTATAATAAATGAAAAATTGTTTTCCAAAGCAGTTTTACCATTTTGCCTTACCACAAGGAGTACAATAAGTCTTCACTTAGAATCAATAGCTTCTGCACCTTTGAGTGAATTGAATTATAGAAACCAATTTCACCATAGGTTCATTGATGTAGACTAGTTAATTTCCTAAGGCAGAGCATCAACATTATAATGAAATAACGAACAGAACAATGCTGATCAAAGACCCGCTTCCCATCCTTGCCAACATTAGTACAGTCGGTTGTTTCAGTATAAGTCATTATTATGATTATGGGTGTGTGACGGCATCTAATTGTGGTTTTATTTTTGAGTTTTCTTAAAAACCAATAATATCGGGCATATTTTTCATAGAATTGCTGGATATCTGAAACTCTGGTCAGCACTTTCTCAACTCAGGGAGGCTCCTGGCTCTGCCTGTTTTCTCTTTCCCTGTCCTCAGGGTGGTCTCCCCGGCCACAGCCCAGACACGGTTTCCCTGTTCTCACTCATCATGACACCATTGTCCAATTCCTGGAAACAGTTATTTCATTTATTTTATACACTGTTCTAGGTTTGTTTGGGTTTTTGTTTTGTTTTGTTTTTTGCGGGGATGACAGGGAGGTAGGTTATATTTTTGTCTTTGTTACTCTGTAATGGCTATAAGTGGAAACCCAGTTGAGTTTTTGAGAAAGAATTTCCTGTTTTTGAAATGTATCAATGGACAAGCCCAGGAAGCTAAAGTCATAGTTTATGGAAAAAGAGAAAAAAAACCTTTAAGTTATTATGTCTAGACTCACTCTCTGGTAGGAAGAGAACATTACATCAAGAAAGAAAAAGGAAGAACATGTGTCTGAAGTCTGAGGAATTCAGCAAACCAGGGATGACAGTGGGAGGGAGGAAAGCCAAACAGTCTGACACAAGCCTCCAATGTTCTCTCTGGGGGGTTTGGCCCTGGCAGTAGGAGGCGTGCAATGAAAATGAGGTGTGCTGAGACCCAGCGCTGTTTCATATGCAGCCCTCGCCAACAGCATAGTGCCCTTAGCAGCTCAGCCTAGTCTCCAAAGGGAGGCCCTGGAACTGGGGTGCAGGTGTGGCACAGTAGGACCCCAAAATAGCTGGGGAACTTGTCACTGGGGCCGTTGTGTGGTCCTGTGGGTGAAGATGGTTCTGACCTGAGGGCTAGAGCATTCAGGGCTGACTGTGCATCATAACTAGACCTGAGAAAGGAGGCAATGAGGCTAAGTTAAACAGGAATGTCTCCCCAGCCTTAATAGGTAATGAAAAAGCTGATGCATGCATGCCAGGGCTGAACCTATTAATGTCAGCAGGGCTAAGGACATTCAGATGACTGTGGAACTTTGCCCCGTAGGTTGGAGCAAATAGACAAAGTTATGCCTGGAGATGTCGACTCTCTGATCCTGGGTTTACTGAAGCCACACCTCTCCCTGCCCCCATCTTTCTCCTCTCTCTCTCTCTCTTTCTCCATGAGCAAAAGGCTGGGAAAGGAAGGCTAATGGAGAGGCTAACTCATCAAGAAAGATTGAACAGTACACAATTATATTTACTTTTGCATTTCTTTTGAGGCACAAATGCATCGACACAATTCAGAGGGAGGGTCAAGGGTTGTGGTTTGTGAATTCTGGATGATTTGATAGATTTATAAATTTAGGAAGTTCCTTTGCCTTCCAAGGACTGTTGATCCAGGAGACGAGCTGTAGATTTTTCTGCACCTTCATCTCAGTTCTGGGAGATAGGAGGTATTTTGGAGCAGCGAATGCTTGGAATGCGCTGCTTAAAACCAGGAATGAGAGCACAGGGTGATGAGGACATTGCCTAAGACAAATGCTGAACACTTGCTAGCTTGCTCTTATCCTTGCCTGAGACAAAAGCAAGCAGCCAAACATTAATTTTAGTTTCTTCAAATGCAACATCTTCCTGCCCAGTCAGAGACAAATATGTTCCCAGAGGTGGAGGAGATGCTGATGGGACATGGGTGATGCCTTAAATTGAAAATAAAGAAGTGGAAGAATCTACTCCTCAGCCCATTTCTTTGGCATTTTTCCCTAGAAAGTGGGGTGGAGATGATATGAGGAGGTGAGATCTAGGTGCAGAGTGGAAAGCACTGGTGCTCACAGATCCATTCAAAATCACGTTCAAGAGCTGTCAGCTCAACTAATCTTCCTAATTCTTTCTTTTTTTTTTTATAAGTGAGAAAAGAGGAGGCAGAGACAGACTCCCACATGTGCCCTGACCAGAAATTCACCCAGCAAGCCCCCTCTGGGGTGATGCTCTGCCCATCGTGGACTGTTGCTCTGTTACTGGGTAACTGAACTATTTTTAGTGTCTGAGGTGGATGCCACAGAGCCATCCTCAGTGTGGGAACCAACTCGCTCAAACCAGTCGAGCCATGGCTGTGGGAGGGGAAGAGAGAAGTGGGAAGGGTGGAGAAGCAGATGGTCACTTCCCCTGTGTACCCTGACCAGGAATAGAACCTGGAACATCCACACGCCAGCCAATGCCCAACCAGCCTGGGCCTGATTACTTCAATGGCATCTTTTCCCATGGACTATTATTATGAGAAATTGATTTTCACCATTCTGTTAAAATATACTGTATTTTATTTAGGCATCATACTGAATATTGTCTTCTTCTCTCTCCTCAAGTATCAAATAGTTAACTATGTAACAAAATGATGTTGAATATTCTGGAAACCCTTTAACCACAGAAACATACTCCAGATATATCACTTTTGTGGGTCTATATTTTTATTCAGTGGGTATTTTGAATGAGTGCAAGTTTGAATTATATTATAAGAATGTGATTAAGATTTTTTAAATGCATTCATAGTCTATTATAACTTAGCACTGCTATTTTCTTTATTTTCTGGTCACCCAGATGGTATTTATTCATATATATATATATATATATATATATATATATATATATATATATAATTTATTACTTTAATGTCTAGTTAATCATATACCAGGGACTTAATATACCAACATTTTTGCAAATGCCCTCCTGTGCAATCCACAAATAATTTCTATTATTCACTATTATGAATAATGGTACACAATAAACATTTTCCTAAGTATACCATTTTCTAATTTTGAACTTTTATCTTGAGCTAACTTGTAAGGAGGAATTCTAGGTCCAAAGATATAAATATATTTAAAGACTCTTAATATAGGTGTGGGTCAAACTGCTGATTCAATGGGCTGTACATATCTACAGACCACCAGAAATATGAGGTTATCAAAAATTTCTCCAATATTTCAATTTAAATTTTACTAGTTATAATTGTAGTTAATGCAATCTGTGTCATTTTTTAAAATTAGAATTTCTTTGCTTGCTATTAAGATTTCTACAATTTACATATCACTTACTGTTTGAGAATTACTATGGTTTAATTAGGGAAATAACTTAAGTATCAAACAAGCCTAGGAGTTTCAGATCCCAACTCAGATCACTTCTAATTGTGTGTAAAGTAAATTAGCTTCTCAAAAAATTAATTCCTTCATTTGTAAACTGCTGATAGTGATACCTGCTTCACAAGGCCGTTGAAATGATTAGGTGAATTCATCATTATCTATTGAGTTCTTGGGGAGCAGGGAATTGTTACCTCTACCCTTTGTCTCTGACCTTTGTCCATCTGCAGACCATCCCTGACTTCTTTTTTTTTTAATTATAATTTTATTTTTTTAATGGGGCGACATCAATAAATCAGGTTACATATATTCAAAGATCAACAAGTCCAGGTTATCTTGTCTTTCAATTATGTTGCATACCCATCACCCAAAGTCAGATTGTCCTCTGTCACCTTCTATCTAGTTTTCTTTGTGCCCCTCCCCCTCCCCCTTTCCCTTTCCCTTTCCCCCCTCCCTCCCCCCCCCCCCCCCCCCCCCCCCCCCCCCCCCCCCGTAACCACCACACTCTTATCAATGTCTCTTAGTTTCACTTATACAGGATCCTCCATTCACGTTCTTTGATACAAAGGTTTATAAAACCTACATCCTCACTCCAGAGTTTCCGTCCCTGAGGCTGATTGTCAGCATCTCTATGGATCTGATCTTCATCTCAATCTCACCAGCACTCACTGAAATAAGTTGTGAGTACCTCAGGCCACATCTGTAGGACCCTGTGAATGACCAAGTGTCCACACAAATGGGAAAATCACTCAAAATATGTAGCTTCTCATGGATTCCTCCTTTTAGAATTCTGTGTAGAGTCCAGTTTCTCTTTTTAATGTCTTATCCAGCTTTTCTTCTGTGCAGTTTCACAGAGATATTTCTGTTTTTTTGCTTCTTTGTTTTGGTTTTGGGAAACAATTCAGCCAGTCTTCTGTTAGTCCCACTCAGGGACAAGCTTACTGCTGTGGTGATGAGTGTAGTTTGTCAAGCCATTTTAATGGCTAGAACTTGCATATCTGATGACTCCATCACTTGGATTTGTCTGTCTTATATCTACTGTCTGTTTTCTGGGCGTCATTGCTCCTCCGTTGCCTGGGAGTGTTCTTGCAGCCCTCTTCTTCCAAGTCAAAAGGACTCCTGATATGTGATGATATATACAGTTTCTGAGTTGGAAAAGCATTGACAATATAAATTTTTATCTTCTCTCATCAGGGCAGGACAATCTGAAAGATTTTTCATTCCCTCGCCTTCATGCTGAGAATTTGAACTAAGATATATTCTAGGTGGCTTTACTGGAGGGGCCAGGGGAGGCGGGGACACACTGTGCATCTTTCCAGCCTCAGCAACACTACTTCTCTACCTCTCCTCCTCTGGGGAACCCACGGCTCTTTCAGGTGCTGGGTTTGGTTGTAGTTTTGTTTCTTGCATAAGCCTCTCTTTATGTGTCACAAACAAGTGTTCATCAGGTTTCCTGTTAGTAAGCCTACTTCCCATCTCCATGCCACTCCACGATCAGTGTTGCTGGAATAAATACAAGTCTAACTTCTCAACCACATCAGAGCCCTGTGATCCACACACTGCAGCAGCAGAATTGCAAAGCACTGATCTGGTCAAGGTGCAGATGAGGAGGCCTGGCAGGGGTTCACATGCAATAGTTAAGTCCACAGAGGAACTTGAGGGGCACCCTGGATGTAGACATGGGCCAGTTTTCCATTTCCCTGGACAGGGCCTAGTAGCCGGCCCTGTCTGCAATGTGGCTTTGAAAGTGTTAGAACTCACTAAGTGAAAAAGTGAGGCCTTAATCACAGTTTCCACCCCATGCCTGCATCCCTGAGACTGGATGTAGGGAGGGTGGTATAGACACAGTCCGGTGTTGCCTGGAGCCCACTCTGCAGCAGTTGGCACAAAACTGTGATGACTGCAGTAGCCACAGTACATTTGTCATTGTGCCACGAAATGTTCCTGAGTCCTGGCATCACAACAGCTCCCTACAGCAGAGGGGTCTGGTGCCACCTTAGCATCTAGTCTGCTTAGATCCCGCTGTGGTCTTGGGCAAGCCCCTCCACCAGAAATGTGCTGTCCTAGTTGGCAGAGAGGTTATACAGCTAAAATGAGATAATGTATGGATTTTGGAAAAATATTCAAATTCCATACAGTGATTGGGCAGGTACTTTTGTTTGTACTACTGGACTCATTTTCAATAATTTAAGACTGTGCAGGGCGCTCTGCATCTGGCCTCACATTGTTTCAGGCTGTCAGGCAGCTCTCTGAATGTGCCATTACCCCTAACAAGCTCCTGGGATGTCCCTCTCTGCCCCCTCCCTCCACCTTCCTATCCCTCTGTATGACACTGCTCTACTCAGCACTCTGACTCAGCTGGCAGGCCCTGTGCTTGCAAATGCCACCTCTGGCCTCTCTGCACCATGGTGGGCAGGGACTAGTCCTTGGCACCTGTGTGGAGATGACTTGTATCCAGCTGGCCTTTCTACTTGATGGATTAGGGCTCCATGAGGGTGGGACCTAATCCTGTTCACGTTTTCAATCCCATACCTGGTCCATGCTATTTGCTCAGTGAATGTTGAGCATAATGATGAGCTAATGTCAACTACTAATTGCCATGACATAACAAAAGGAAGTAAGAAGGTGAATGATTCCTTGTGTATTTGCTATAAAGTGTGTCAGGGAAAATCAACACCTCACTTTCTGTAACATAAATATGTATGTGTTACATATACACATTAAAGGGGGAGGTCTTGCAAAGAACTGCTGATATTACTACTTGGAAGTTTCAGACTGAGAACCTATGACCCTATGACAGGCCACACAATGTTACCTCCCTGTGAGTGGCAGGTTGCACAAACTCATTGTTTTGTCAGCAGCTGTTCGGATCAGATCACACATTCAGCAGGGTGCAAACAGATGTGCAGAGTAAAAGGGTTTCTTGATGAAGCACATTGGGAAAATACCAGGATAAATCTCCATTTATGGAATCTAGCACTTAATTAAAATGCCACCTCACAATTCCATGATTCAGGTAGCCTGCTCTGTTTTCTGTCTCGTTTTGCATTTACTTACTTGTACTTGTTTGCTTTTCAGCTCTTGTGGTGACATGGCACCTGGTTTCTATCTTCGTGGGAAGTTAAGCACATAGTGCAGTTACTGACACATTGGACTGGTTTGATGGTCCCCCTGATGTAGGTATGTGACACCCCCGTTAGTCTCACCCACCCTTTGAACCACACCTGCGGGTACGTATCTGTTCCTACTGTTCTTGTTGTTTTCTGAGAATGGAGTTTATTCTGAGGACGGAAACTCATGTGGCAGAGATGACCTTTGTCTTGTCTACTTGGAAGTCTGTGTTTATAGTGTGCTGTCCGAGGGTCCTGAAAGCCCTGCTCTTCTTTGCTACATGGTAAATGCAAAGTCAGAAGGCATTCATTTCAGGAGAGGGGAACTTCTATGCTCACGTGGTTCTTGAAATATTAATAAGACTTCTTTCCAACTCCATGGAAATCAAGTATGTGAAATAATACTGATGCACTGGTATGTTTGTAAGTGTACTAGCTGTAGTTTAAAATTCTCACAGAAAGATAACAAACTTATTTTATCCATAGTTACTCCAGGCTTAGACAAAATTGAATGCTCAATTATAAACAAAATGACCATATATGTGAATTAATTAATGATCTCTTGATCACTAAGGTTTTCTGAAAGTTACTCCTTGGTGTATCATGACAAAAGAAATAATAAAATAAAGCAGCATTTGATAGTCTTCTTGGTTAATGAAATATCTTGAAGGGTGTATTCTTAAATGAGATTCTTATAAAATATAAGCTGGTAGCTCCCTCAATTCAATTCAGACTCCTTGGATAATTGGTGTTTGTGGAGGGTATTGTCACTAATGGGTTACTTTATTACCAGATTAATTGCTTTGTTGTATTTAACTTTTTAAAAGATTACTAGGAATATGGTTGGCTTGTTGAAGTGCTGGTAATATTTAGAAAAGTTTTCTATCTATACAAATTATATTTTCAAAAGTAAACTCTGTAACAGTTCTTTTGCCTTCGCCCCTGACCGCATAAAAAGGTGTGCTGAAAGCCACATTAGGGAAGTAGCAGAGACTTGAGACTTAATTAGGTGTGAGACCTAGTTTTGCTACTTAACCTATGACCTTGGGGACTATGTTTATGTCTTTTTTAAGAAAGAACATTATTACTTAATTCAGAAGAAAGAAGGGAAGTAGGGAGGGAAGAGAGAGTAATGATCAATTCACCATTGGAATGAACCAAATGCACCAGGGCACCTTTATTTATAATGATGTATCAAGTAATAATGTGTATGTTTCCAAGAGTCTCCTAAGCATTTCTTCCTACTTTCTATGAGAAGCTGAAATCTCTGATTAGAACATAACCTCCTGATTTAAGGCAGACATTGTAACTGGTCATCTATATATTAGATCTATGTATTTCAGTTTGATTATTTTGCAACATTTTGACCCACACAGAATTGACAGGCCTGTTTTTTAAAAAATTGCCAGATCAAAAAACCTTCTTCACATAAAAATCTGGCTTCCCAGTCTTTCTCTATAAATGGTGCTACAATTAAAATAGTTGGTTAGGACAGAGATCTTGTTGTCAGATGTGCTACTTCCTTCTTTTTAAGATTTTATTTATTCATTTAGAGAAGAGAGAGAATGAGAGAGAGACAGACAGAGAGAGAGAGAGTAGGGGGGAGGAGCACGAAGCATCAACTCCCACATGTGTCCTGACCAGGCAAGCCCAGGGTTTAGAACCAGTGACCTCAGCATTTCCAGGTCAACGCTTTATCTACTGCGCCACCACAGGTCAGGCTACTACTTCCCTCTGTTTAACTTCTCTACATGTGACCCATTGCACCCTCCCGAACTCAGCTCTAACAGGCATCCTCAGCCCTCACTGTGACAAGACTCTGGTACTAAACATCCATAAAATGAAGTTCTGACCTTTGAGGGTGGAGCTGGGCCTTCCAAAGCTGTGAAGAGCTCGTCAATGGCTCGGATATGCGGGCAGGGCTCAGAACCTTCCTTGGCCTCTGTCAGGTGCCACTTCCCTCTTCTTCTTCAGTTGCCCCTACATCATCTTGTCATTTCCACTCTTGTCCTTATTCAACATTCTCCATCCAACAATCAGAGTGACTGTCTCAAATAGAGAAGTGTGGTCAATCTCTGCTTAAACCTCTTCAATAACAATAGCAATGAGGACAATAACTGATAATGATCATTTATCCATTGGTTGGATAAAGAAACTGAGTACAAAAAAAAAAAAAAAAAAAAAGAATCCAAGTTCAGGTTTTGCTGGAGGACCAAATCATTGAGACACTAAGTTTCATGGGGAAGTGGGGGCAGAGGGCCTGAAATGTGCAGCTGGAGACACCCAGGCAGTTTATTCCAATGCCTCCTCAGTAACTTCTGCTCTGCTGTTCCAGGCAGTGACCCTGACTACCGCTGACCACACCTGCGGATGCCACCAGCCAGAGTGCTGATCTCACACGACTATCAGAGTTTTACAATTTGGCAGTGACATTATCGTAAGATTAATTTTATGGCACAGTTACCAGAGTTTGTTAGTTGTCACTCCTTTCTAGTTGCATGATTCACTCAGTGTTGTAAGTTTATACTGGTGAATTTTTAGGCAGAGTAATGGAATTAGGGGTGTTTGTTGGGGTGCGGTTATAGCTGACATCCTCACTCCTGCTGTTCAGACGTACAGACCTTTTATCACCAATGAATAATGTCAATCCAGTGACTGATTTGAAGCTGTAAGGGAGACTTTATTTTCTCTCACAGACCATATAGTGACTGTATAGACTATGATTTTTGCTACTGAAATTTCTTTTTCTTTAAATTGACATTAAGGCCAGACCACATGGTGGCACAGTGGATACAGTGTCAGACTGGGACGCAGAGAACCCAGATTCGAAACCGTGAGGTAGCCGACTTGAGCATGGGCTCACCAGCTTGAGCACAGGCTCACTGGCTTGGGTGTGAGGTCATAGACATGACCCCATGGTAACTGGCTTGAGTCCAGGGTCACTGGTTTTAGCAAGGGGTTACTTGCTCTGCTGTATCTCCCCCCCCCCAGTCAAGGTGCATATGAGAAAGCAATCAATGAACAACTAAGGTGTCGCAACGAAAAACTGATGATTGATGCTTCTTATCTCTTTCCCTTCCTGTCTTGTATGTCTCTATCTCTCCCTTTCTCTCTCTCTCTCTGTCTTTGTCAAAAAAAAAGACAAAAACTGATTTTAAGAGAGAGAGAGAAAGGGATAGAGATGAGAAGCATCAACTCAGAGTAGCTTCACTTTAGTTGTTCATTGATTTCTTCTCATACATGGCTTGATCTGATGAGGGGTTGGAGAAGTAGGATAGGCTAAAGGCAAGCTAGTGACCCCTTGCTCAAGCCAGTGACCTTGGGATTATATTGACAATCCTGTACTCAAGCCAGCAACCCAGCCCTCAAACTGGCAACCTTGGGATTTCTAACCTGGGACCTCAGTGGGTCAGTGCTTTATCCACTGTGCCAACACCAGCTGAAATTTCTTGTTTAGACTCTAACCACCTTGTAACTGTAGATGTTGTACTTCCTGGTGGAAGGGGAAAAAAATAAGGTATTGTTATAAAGTTTAATCAAAAAAAGGCACCCTTGGAGGTTTTGTGATGTTATTTTAATTAGAGTTTTAAAAGAAATCAGTAAATAAAACGTTCATGGAAGCTGTGTGGAAATTCAGGTCCATGTCAACACCCCTGTGCTTGGCACAATTACATAATGAACTTTTATTTCACACTGATGACAGCATTTGTCTTCAGTATAAAATCATCAGTGTTTCACCAATTACATTATAAAAAGTACAAAGAGCTCAGAATACTCACACCCTCTCTACACGCTTTCTTTTTTATTCATATGTGAGTCTTTCCACTCACTGATCACTGAATAGTCTTCTCATATCACTCACTCACAGCAGGTTTTCCTGATCTCCAGAACTCCCTGTGGGGAGGTGAAAAAAAAGGTCTGTATGTCTGAACAGCAGGAGTGAGGATGCCAGCTGTAACCCCACCCTGACAAACACCCCTAATTCCATTACTCCCTGTGGGCAGGATTCACATGTGAATAAAAACATATTAAGAACATAACAAAAATGTACATAAGGCATTCAGGTAATTCAGACCAATAAAGATATCATAAACTTAGTTACCTAGGTATTGAATTCATGCCTAAGTGTTGACATGAGGAGAATATTCAGTAATTAGTGGGAGGATTCCCATGTGAGTAAAAAAGAAAGCGTGTGGAGAGGGTGTGAGTATTCTGAGACAGGGACACCAGAGAGAGACTGGAGGCTATGGGGGACAGTTGGAGAAGGGGTGGCTTGGCAGATGCAGCCAAGAAGAGGTGTATGTGGAAATATGTAGGTAAGGTAGCCCTTTTTTTTTTCAATACAAGACATGATGTGTGCCCTCAAAAATATCACACTCTTGGGCCTGGCTGGTTGGCTCAGTGGTAGGGCGTCGGCCTGGTGTGCAGGGGTCCCGGGTTCGATTCCCGGCCAGGGCACACAGGAGAAGCGCCCATCTGCTTCTCCACCCCTCCCCCTCTCCTTCCTCTCTGTCTCTCTCTTCCCCTCCCGCAGCCGAGGCTCCATTGGAGCGAAGATGGCCCGGGCGCTGGGGATGGCTCCTTGGCCTCTGCCCCAGGTGCTAGAGTGGCTCTGGTCGACAGAGCGACGCCCCGGAGGGGCAGAACATCGCCCCCTGGTGGGCGTGCCGGGTGGATCCCGGTCGGGTGCATGCGGGAGTCTGTCTGACTGTCTCTCCCCGTTTCTGGCTTCAGAAAAATACAGAAAAAAATATATATATATATCACACTCTTTCATGGAATCAGATGTAGGGATAGTCTGTCTCCGTTTCAGGACGTAGTTGTAACTTGGCTTATACTCACTTTCCTAAACTGGGCTCTTCCTACCTTCACTGCCAGCTTTGGTCCCAGCCTCCTCGAGCTGCCTTCTCTGATCTCACATTTGAGCTACAGAGAGGTGCTGACCCTCTATGTATCTAAGGCTCTGTCCAACTCCACAGTCATGAGAGCCCACCTAGGACCTGAGTGGCTCTCAAGTTTGAGGGAAGATATTCACCTTCTCTGAGCTTCAGTCTTCATCTATAAACATGGAAATAGAAACCCTTTTCCCGGATTGTTGTGAGACATAAATGAGTATCTATTACACAGCAAGTTCTTCTTAACTATTAAGTTAACCCCTCAATTTCCTCTAAGAGTCATTCTAAATTTGCTTCTGGAGAGACAGGTTTGTAACCTGCAGTCCTTTGTATTCTGCCATCTTCATCCTGAAATAGTACAAATAAAACAATTATAAAATTTCCTACTCTGCTTCTCTCACATTCTCACAATGTGCTTTGGTCTGTGACTCACTGCCCTGCACTGCCCGTGGCAGCCACGGCTGTGGCTCGGCTCCCTGTCTCATCCACTCAGCAGCTAGCTCTCTGCCACCAGTTGTTTGGGGTTTTCTCCCAAAAGTATTTCACCATACTGCTTTTCAAACAAGGCTCAATTATGGCTCTTTTTATATATATAATATGTACATATGTAATACAATGTTCATTTTATTGATTTTAGAGACAGAGGAAGGCAGAGAGAGAGAGACAGACAGACAGACAGAAACATAAATCTGTTCCTGTATGTACCTTGACTGGGGATCAAACCAGCAACCTCTGCACTCCAGGATGGTGCTCTAACCAACTGAACTATCCTGCCAGGGCAATGATGATTCTTTAACTTTATTCAAACTGCATTATTAAGTTATTAATTCAGCAATACTAACACTAATACTAATGTTTTATTTATTTACTTAATTTTATTTAGAAATTAAATTTAATGGGGAGACTGGTCAATAAGAGTACATAGGTTTTAGGTAAACATCTCTATAGCATTTGAACTGTTATTTGCATTTTGTGTCCATCACCCAAACCCTTCCCCCTGGTAACCACTTCACTTTTGTCTATGTCCATGAGTCTCAGTTTTTTGGTTTTGGGTTTTTTTTTTTCTGAAGTTAGAAGCAAGGAGGCAGTCAGACAGACTCCCACATGCGCCTGACCAGGATCCACCCAGCATGCCCACCAGGAGCAATGCTCTGCATATCTGGGTTGTTGCTCCCTTGCAACCAGAGCCATTCTAGAGCCTGAGGCAGAGGCCATGGAGCCATCCTCAGCGCCCGGGCCAACTCTGCTCCAATGAAGCCTTGCCTGCAGGAGGGGAAGAGAGAAAGAGGAAGGAGAGGGGGAGGGGTGGAGAAGAAGTTGGGTGCTTCTCCTGTACACCCTGTCCAGGAATCGAACCTGGGATTTCCACATGCCGGGTCAATATTCTACCACTGAGCCAACTGGCCAGGGTGAGTCTCAGTTTTATATCCCACCTATGTGTGAAATCATATAGTTCTTAGGCTTTTCTGATTTACCTATTTTACTTAGTATAATGTTTCCAAGATTCATCCATGTTGTTGTAGTAGATAATATAGTCATCATTTCTTGCAGCTGAGTAGGTATTCTTAATGTTTTAGATGCTATGTACTTTAACGCTAAGATTATTTAAGTCCACTAAGCACATTGTGCATATTTATTTGTACATGTTCCTCTTCCTTTAAGACTAATAACATTGTATATTAATACATTTGTGGGTTAAAACTGCTTCCACAAAGTAAATAGTGTACTGTAGTGGTTATGGGCATAAGCTTTGCATCGAGCAGTTCAAGGTTCAAGTCTTGAATTAAAATTTACCAATTGTGAGTCCCTGTTTCCTTATATTAGCTTTCCATACTTAGCTCTGCTTTTCCATTCTTCCAGTGAGGGTAATTGGGACCACTTTTCAGATGTTCAGATTGTGTAGACAGTGAGAGGGGTGTATAAAGAGCTTGTTCTATGCCTGGGCATAGTAAGGGTTTAGAGCAGGGGTCCCCAAACTTTTTACACAGGGGGCTAGTTCACCGTCCCTCAGACCATTGGAGGGCCGGACTACAAAAAAAAACTATGAACAAATCCCTATGCACACTGCACATATCTTATTTTAAAGTAAAAAACAAAACGGGAAGAAATACAATATTTAAAATAACAAACAAGTAAATTTAAATCAACAAACTGACCAGTATTTCAGTGGGAACTATGCTCCTCCACTGACCACCTATGAAAGAGGTGCCCCTTCCAGAAGTGTGGCGGGGGCCAGATAAATGGCCTCAGGGGGCCACACGTGGCCCGCGGGCCGTAGTTTGGGGACCCCTGGTTTAGAGGATGGTGCTTTTAATTTAGAACTCACAGAGGTCCTATTGGTTACATGTCAAAAGAGGAATAGAAAAAGCGATATCCACAGGAATTGTGAAATGTTTTACTTCAAATCAACCACTTTGGAGGGCTTGAGTAAACCCCCAACCCCACCCCACAGGGCAACACTGCCTCTGACCCTGAGCTCCTCATGGGCAGGATTTAATTTTGCATCCTATACTAAGTTCTAAAACTTATTAAGCACTCCAGAAACATTGAGTAATAATACATTTAAAGACAATGTTGACATTTTGGTAATTATAAGAATTCTTGTGTAGAACAGAAGTTGTGCATGGGTGCATTAAGGGTCCTTGAGTGGTATAGTGGAACGGAGGTATTGTGGCTCACACCTCAATGGCAAAAATTCTACTTCCCAATACTTAGAGAGAGACTGCTACAGACACTCAACACATTTGCTTAACAACTGATTAAGTAAATGAATGAATGTTAATAACTGAGAATTGTTTTAATAAAGCATTTGTGCATTTTAAAAAGTATTTATCATTATTTTTGTTGTCATCTGTCCCTAACATTTAGAAACAAAGTATGTCTTTGAATATATGTATATCTTAAAGTCTTTAATTGTTTTCTTCTTTTCTATATTCAGTATTATTGAGTATAAAATTCTACAGTTACTTCAATTCTTTCATTAGTGTTTATCTGTACTTTACTTATTTATAAACAAGTAGACTTTGTTTTCTGAATATCTTAAACACATTAATTATTTTCTTAAGAGTCTTACTGAAATAATACAAAAGTTTGCTTAGGTGTACTAAATTAATAAAAAATCAAGACTTTAATTTTTTGTTTTCCTTGTTTTATACATAGTATAGAACTCAAATTTAAGTAACAAAATGTGGCTTGTACTACTTTTAAGGAATCTGTTATGAAGTGAATAAAGAATCATACATACCTGACCAGGCAGTGGTGCAGTGGATAGAGCATCAGACTGGGATGCAGAAGACCTAGGTTTGAAACCACAAGGTCACTGGCTTGAGCACGGGCTCATCAGGCTTGAGCATGGGGTCGCTGGCTTAAGCATGGGAGTATAGACATGACCCCATGGTCACTGGCTTGAAGCCCAAGGTTGCTGGCTTGAGCAAGGGGTCATTCGCTCTGCTGTAGCCCCCAGTCAAGGCACATATGAGAAAGCAGTCAATGAACAACTAAGGAGCTGAAACGAAAAATTGATGCTTCTTATCTCTCTCCCTTCCTGTCTGTCTGTCCCTATCTATCCCTCTCTCTGTCTCTCTCTGTGTCTCTGTCACACACATACACACACAAAAAGAATCATACTCAAAAAAGATAACTTTCAGTAACACAGCTTCTTCTAAGGTTCTTCAGAACACTTTGTGTTCTTAGGGTAGTTCACCGTTGTATGGCCAGTAGTCACAGCTGTCACGGCCATTCACATGCAAGTTCTCATTGAATTTGGACAGATGGTAAAGAAACAGTAGAGCCAAAAAATGGTGGGTCATTCTTTTATTAAAGTCTCATGCGGCTGACGAGCAAACACACAGTGCTCCCAAAGCCACTGACGCATTTTCTGGTTCCACAACCAGGAGAATCTTCTCCAGTTTCTCCTAGAATCAAAGGTCCCACAAGCCTCAGCAGAGCTCGCAAAGCCCCTCAGCTCTGGTTCCCCATCTGCACACCTTCTCCTTCCCTGCCAACATGGCTTCTTCAGCACCCTGCATTCTCTCTGCTCTCTCTGCAAACTTGGCTTCTTTCTGCCTCTTCTCCTTTTACTCTTTTCAAAGCTTTCTGGTGGGAAAACCTCTTGTCATGCAAACATTAGCAAAACAACAGCTCTTCCCAAGCAGGAAGGTAATTTGCAATTTCACAGACTACATATACTTGGCACTGCCCAGTGCCATTTTGTAACAATAAAAGTGAGCAAACCTAAAAAACATTTGTTACAAACTTATTTGCTCAACAACTATATACTACAGTCTCATTGATTCTCAGTTTTGAAATTCAAATGAAAAATATACCACTGTGGTCCTAGTAACATGGTAAGTTCACCATTGATTTGTCACAATTAAAAATTTAGTTCTAAGACTAAAAGTTGATGATAATAATTTAAAAATCAATTCTATATATATATATAGATATAGATATAGATATATTACTTCTATTTTCTTTTCTATACTATGTCATTCATTTTAAAATAATATAAACTTTTCCCATTCTCTCCATGGAAGTTTTTGATATCAATTAAAATGAAAATGTGTTTTGTTTGCATTGTACTAAATTGTATTATTGAAAAATACAGTATGAAGCCCTGGCCGGTTGGCTCAGTGGTAGAGCGTCGGCCTGGCGTGCAGAAGTCCTGGGTTTGATTCCCGGCCAGGGCACACAGGAGAAGCGCCCATCTGCTTCTCCACCCCTCCCCCTCTCCTTCCTTTCTGTCTCTCTCTTCCCCTCCCGCAACCGAGGCTCCATTGGAGCAAAGATGGCCCGGGCGCTGGGGATGGCTCCTTGGCCTCTGCCCCAGGCGCTAGAGTGGCTCTGGTCGCAACACAGGGATGCCCCGGAGGGGCAGAGCATCGCCCCCTGGTGGGCAGAGCGTCGCCCCCTGGTGGGCGTGCAGGGTGGATCTCAGTTGGGCACATGCGGGAGTCTGTCTGACTGTCTCCCTGTTTCCAGCTTCAGAAAAATACAAAAAAAAAAAAAAAAAAGAAAAATACAGTATGAGATTTTTCTCAGTTTATTTTTCTTTAGGGGAGGATTCTGCACTGAAGTGTCACAAATTTAAGATGCAGGAGGAATGATGAGTAATAAAGCTGATGGATCCCATGTTGCCTTAGCTGTGATCACTTGCTTTGTGCACAGAAAGGTTACATTAGAGCTTAGGCTAAATAAACATTTGCATAAAAAGGTGATAAGAACATGAATAAAAATATAAATTTCTCTGATTAGAGTGCTTTTTTATCTAGTGAAAAGAATCATAAAGTACCAGGGTTCATAAAGTAGATTTTTGATAAGCAATATGTTAAGAAAAACATAATGTTGTTCCCCAAATACAGTTAAATTATTATGTATTTGGAATTTCCTATACTTCATCAACTTTGCACTATGTCTTCAAAGAGATTCTACCGCCTCTTTCTGAGAGGTCCTAAAACTGGATATTTTTGACTACATTCTCTTTGCCAGACTATCTTTTAGGCATTTAGGCTGTAACAGCAATAAAACAGAAAAGGCTGTGGCTTTATGGGGGTTATATTCTATAAGGGGCAGACAGAATGTACAAACACACGCATGCAGATATGCAGAGTCTAGAGAGATCAGCTTATTGGTAATAGTTTTGATACTAATTGAAGTGAGGTTCATGTACCATGTTGTATAAAAAGCATTTTATTGGACCTACACTTGGAAAAGCTAAGTCTTTTGCAGTAAGATTTATTCAGGGTTGAAATAGAAGGTTGCTCACAGGTATGCAGTGACTCATTTCCCTCTGTCTTACCAAGTGGAAGACTTATCTTCATTATTTTCAGTCTTATCTTCATTAAGCCCAGAAAAAAGACCAGAGTCCACATATTCTGCACCATGGGTTAGTACAGTTCAGCCCAGGCACTGCTCAAAGCCTGTACTTGGGAGACTATCTGGCTGCCAGCCCAGGTAGCATGATCACAAACAGGGCAAGCAGGTTCTCAAGCAGGAAAGGAAAAAAAAAGCCTTGATCTCTGTTAAGCCCCTGTTTGTATTTTTGGACTGGGGATTGTGTTGGTTGCTCCTCCTAACCAATCAGATCTCTCTTCTAGGCTAGACTGACAGGCCTCTATGGCCAACATTCAGACTTCTACTGCATGTCTTAAAGTGGAAGCACAGAAGCACCTCCGCCATAGTCTGGGTATACATTTGTTTTACCCTGGATGGCTGAAAAAACCTGTTCTTTCCTTAAGGAGCTCTGTCTGAGGGCTCAATGGCACAATGGACAATGAGGGCACAATGGACAATGAGGGCACAATGGACAATGAGGGCACAGTGGGCTAATTAACCTGTGAATGTTTTAGCTTTCCAGCAAATTAAGCTAAATGGGATAGCACTTTTCTACTGAAGCAAGTTTTCTAAAATATAATGTGCAAATCCCTTTGCCCTCTTCTGGCTACCTTCCTATGTTAACATTATTAAGTGTATTAAAGTACATTAAGGCAACTGAGAGTCATGCCAGTAAGGAAGTGAAGGGGGTGGCAAGTGTCTTTTTATCTAGAGAGTTCAAGACAGTCCTATTATTTTCGTTTACATTGCAAGAGGAATCAGAAGAAATGTAGGCAGGGAAGCAGCATCAGCAAATCAGCAAAGGCCCTGAGGTGGGAGCATGCAGTGGGTGTTAGGGGAGAGGCAGAGAGGAACTCATGCACCTGGAAGCAAGGGCAGGATGTTGGCAAGTAAAAGGATCAAGTCAGCAGCTGGCAGGGAGAAGCAGATCACGCAAAGCCACATGGACCACTGTAAGGACCTTGGATTCTATGCTAAGTGGACTGGGAGCCACTGGAAAACTAAACAAGAGAGTGACCAATGGTGGAAGTACATTTTGGAAGGATCATTGTGTTTTCTGTGAAGAACAGATGGAGATAGAGCTTCAGTCCACCAACAATGTAGGAGAGTGCAAAGAGTGGATGTAAAACATTCTCTTTTAGCACAGCCACACCTAAACTTCAAGGATGGGAGCCCTGTGGCCAACTAAGTGTTTGAGGGACTTATTGTTCCAGGAAAAGGGAGACTATACCTGGCCAGTTGCTTCAGTGGTAGAGAGTCAGCCTGGCACACAGAGAAAGCAACCATCTGCTTCTCTACTGCTCCCCCTTCTTTGCCTCTCTCCTCTCTTCCTGCTGCCATGGCTTGATTGGTTCCAATGCATCAGCCCTGGGCACTGAGAATGGCTCCATGGAGCCTCAACCTCAGGTGCTAAACATAGCTTGGTTGCAAGCATGGCCCAAAATGGGCAGAGCACTCCCAGACGGGGGTTGGCGGGTGGATCCCAGTTGGGACACATGTGGTAGTCTGTCTCTTTATCTCCCCTCCTCTCACTTGGAAAAGAAGGAAAAAAATGGGAGACTAGGTATAGATGTTGTTCATGAGACAGGACCTGACATAAAAGGTCTGAGTTTGCAGAGGGGAAGGCATCAGTAAGATCTGAACTGGAAGAATAGGGACCTCCCAGAGGTCTGCACCAAGCTGTTTGATCAGAGTAGACTTGTGGATATTCCTTGTTGCTAGATGTCAGGGCAGGGCCTGGGAAAGAGAATGTGCGAAGTGAGATGAGACAGGACCCTAGGGACTGCCCAGGGTGCTTGTGACCCTCAGAGGGAGAGAGGGGTTGTTGGCTGAGAGTTCTCTTTTTCTTTAAAATTAGTACATTTTCTTTTTGCCCTAACATCCTGCATCCTATCGGTTCACATTTCAATTTGCATCTTCAGCTTAAAGTGAAACATGTTCTTGAAGACATAATACTTGAAATTCCTAAATTGATCCCAGCTAAGCAAGATAATCACCCAAAGAAAGGACTACATTTATATAAATTGGGCATATTTCATGCAATTGAACTTTCTCATCTGAAGAAAAAAATCACTTGAAAGTAGAACTTTGTTTCACAAAAATTATCCCTTATGTGGAAATCTACAATAAATGATTTTCTGTCTGCTTTGAGAAAGGACCATCATTTAAAACAGTTGCATATGGTTATTTCTGTTAGTATTCCTAAGTATTCAAAATGTTTGTGTGACATCTAGTGGCTGAAAAATTTTAATATATATCTATTTCTAATTCGTCTGCTTGTAACAAAATGCCTAAGCATATATAGCATATGCATATGAACACACATATGTGTATGTGTATATATGTATATATATATTTGTGTGCATATATATATTGTGTATATGTGTGTGTGCATATATATACTATGTGTATTTATGTGTGCATATATATGTAGTAATCCAAGAGAAAGAAATCCAGAGAGTGGAGACACTGCAGAGTATGAAGTTGAAGTAGTTAAGCTGTTGGGACCTCAGCTGAAAGTAGCAGAAACAGAAACCTAATGGTTTCTGGATAGGACCAAAGGATCTAAAGAACTATAGCATCACTCAGAAAAGTTTGCCCAGCATGGGTGGAGGTTATCAGGAGTGGGCCCTTTATGTTAGCTAGACAAAGCCACTCAGGGATTAGAGAAGCTGGAAGATAGTCCTGTTCAGAAAATGTACCATCCTGGGTCCCAGTGGGAGCTGGGCATGAGGAGCTTAAAGTACTGACTCTGGATCTCCCAGGAAGCAGTTGGAGTTCATTTTAAACATGTAGGAGCCCATCAAACTTGAGAGGCATTGGTAAATGTGATTAAGAACTTTCAAAGGTTTGCATCTAGGAATAATTTGTTAAAATATTACAGATATACCTGTGTTTGCTCAAAGAATTTTATCATATTCAACATGTTATTAGAACATTTTTCTGATTCTTATCAAAAAAAGAAAACAATAATTTGAAGGTTAGAAACTACAAGCTTTTCATTATTTAGGCAAGAAACATAGACAATATAGTCCATGTATTCAGTTTATTTTTTTTATGATTTTATCTATTGATTTCTAGAGTGGGGGGAGCAGGGAGCATCAACTCATAGTAGTTGCTTCTCATATGTGCCTTAACTGGGAAAGCCCAGGGTTTTGAACCAATGACCTCAGCATTCCAGGTTGATGCTTTATCCACTGTGCTACCACAGGTCAGGCCATGTTTCAGTTTAATTTAAATAAAATGTCAGCCTGAGGGAATAACTGCTAAGCAATTATTTGAAGATAGATTAGTGTGACAGTAAGACAGACATGATCCCCCTGTCTAGCTGGGGATCTCATTTTGTAGTAATTCACCCATTTTAAGTTTTAAATATATTTCCTAGGGAGAAAATAGTCAATCATAATTTTAAATGAACTTAAATGTTTTATGTTGTATTAACCTTTTCTGTTCAATCATGAACCATCTCTGTTCAATTTGGAGCCAGTTCATAGTGGATGAAATGGCTCTTTCCATATTTTGATGTAAAATAGAATGTTCACTCGCAGATCTCTCAGACTAAGGGTTAGATTACAGCCTCCTGAGGCACTCCATTTGAGGGTTGCCCCAAGCCGCAGTGTATGGAAAGATCAATGGGAAGAAATCAAATCCAAGAGGACTTATTTCAATGTCAATGTTTTGACAAGGATTCTATGGCAGGAGGCTCCAAGGGACATAACTGTCTCAAAAGAATATTGCAATTTCAAATGTCTCCAGATCTTAGGTCAGTTCCCTCTAGGCTAGTCTCCTGAAATATGCTCCAGATTTGTTCTCTTGAATCTGAGAGGTAGTCTCTCTTTAGGCATCTTAAAACAGAAGTGTCTTCCAGATAAGTATTCAGAGGCTGGAATTGGTCAGGCAGAGAAAGAAGAAAGAGGTCTTCTGTCTTTTAAAGAAAGCAGCCTTCTTGATGATGGTGCTGTTCATCTGGGAGGGAATTTTGCACATGCATGACCAAAAAATTCTGTAGGGGCCATATATCTATGGAGTTTAAGATACTTAAAGCGCAAGAATCAACACTCCAGAATTTAAGCTCTAGTTAAAGATGATTTCTGTGGTTAATTACAGAAGGTTTGTGGTTAATTACAACTCTGAAAGACAGAGTCCTTGGAATAAGAAATAGCAGTTGAGGTGACCTGAGGCACAGTGGGGCCTCTCTGTTTTCAAATTTTGCCAGCAAACTTGAAGAACAAAAGGGCACCTGTCCAGATGCTCAATCCTCAGGGGACCCAAATGAGTGTATTGGCTCTAACTCAAGGGGAAGCTGGATGATTTGAAGAGGATATGAAGGATAATCACAGTAGTGAGTAACAGACAAAAAAGTCAAGAGAAGTTAAGAAAACTAATGAGCTCGTTAAGAAGAACTTGAACAGTCTGTAAATTCAAGAGAAGAGGGAGATCGTGTATGGTCTCTCCTGCAGGACAAAGCAGACAGCAGCCATGGACAGGAGACCTACACATCAGAGGAAGAAAACAGTTCCTCCACAATGAAATTTGGGAAATATCAAGAGCAGGAATTAAAAGTTAGAAAGTTTATTATTCAAAGGATTAGGATCCAGAGAAGATATATTTTCATCTATCTGTTTTGGTTTCAGTACATTCTGACCTCAGATCGAGTTAGTCTTATATAGACATTTCTATGAATTTGTTTTTGTACTCCAGAGAAATACTTCATAAGAACATTTAGGAGGAGGAAATTGCATCTTCAGGTCATGTACAGTGTTTATATTGCCAGACTGCAACACACATTTGTAAGAAAATTATGGATTGCTGCCTTCAGCTCTCTAAAATCATGGCCACATCGTTCAATATAGGCCCTCTCTCCACCTCCTTTTTGTTTCCAAGGCTACAATAGCTCTTTGACTTTTCAGAATACCATGGGTTGAATTGTGTGTCCCCAAGTCAGTAAGTTGAAGCTCTAACCCCAAATGTGATAGTGTCCGGAGCTAGGGCTCTTAGGGTGTAACTGAGGTCAGAGGAGATCAGAAGGATGGTCCTAGTCACATAAGATGGTGGCCTTATTAAAAGAAGGAAGAGATAGCTTCCCTCTCCCTGTCACCCCTCCCAGAACCACCTGCACTGGGACTTCATTGTGGACTTCAGAACCTCCAGAGAAATAAACGTCCGTATTTGTGAGCCACCCACTCTGTAGCATTGGGTTATGGCTGCCCAAGCAGATAATACCTGAAGAAATGTTTGCTTCTTGACAGTAAAAAATCTCATGTGTCTTAAGTTGATTTTAATCAGAAGAAACCTTAGACATTAGAGAAATCTTTTTTCATAATTCTCTCAATAGAGGTGAGGGGTGGGAATTCTTGATATCAGGAGCAAGAGGATAGTGAAGAGATTGAGTCATGCCTTACATCAGAAATCCCAGAACACTCTTTAAATTGGATTTGTTGAATGCCTTGGTAATATTACATTAGGATATTAAACTTTTAGGATTTCCTTCATTTCATACCTGGTGTAGCATATTTTTACAATATGAATAAAAAAAATGGGTCAGCCTCTAGCCAAAGTATGTCAGAAAGCCCTATTTCAGAGATGATTTTTAATTCCTTTTAACGAAGCAATAATTTATATATTAGTGACTATATTGGGATGCAGTGAGCTTTTTGCTATTTGTATGATATGCAGGTTTCAAACCTAAAGGTTTTAGAGAATTAAGACCAAAAGTCAACATTCAGAAAATACAAATATAATTAGACAAGATCTACATATCAAAAACAGTTGAAGACCTGTGGTTGGCAGTTGAAGTCTAAATGGTCTGATGCTTACCCCAGTCCAGTCCGAACTGAGCTAAGAAAGTAACAATTAGGAACAGAGTTGTTTTGAAGATTACTTGGAACTTGAACTTAATCATAACTTTTTCTAGGATATCATTACTGTTTATGATGTTTTGTTCTTACATTCAGGCAATCATATAGATAATAAAAGCAGTTCATTAAACATCTTGTTTGAAGATTTAATGCCCAGAAGGAAGGGCTGAAATGAATAATAGATACAAATCTAAGAGCTGAGCCAAAGACCATAAGCTTGTGATTTAATGTAGAAAACTTTTAATGGTACTACAGGGATTCAAAATGACCTGGCAAATTTAGAGAATCTTCCAACCTAGATTTATTGAGCTATAGAAGTTCCTAAGGGTTTTGCATTTATTAATTGTTCTTTTCCTCATAGCAATCTTTCTTTGATATAAGCATGTGATCATCATGCCCATTTTTTAGATGAGGAAGGTAAGGCTAAAAGATGTTGTGTGTGCAAGTCTCAGGGAGAGGAGTGGAGCCTTAGCAGCCTGAGTCCCTCCTTTTCTGGTCTGTCCTGCCTCTCACCAGTTCTAATCTGTAAGTAGCCCAGACTGCCTCCCAGGAACTTCTCAATCTATGAAAGTAGTTTTGTTTGTGAAGAATCACATTGATGTGGAAACAAAAACTTATATTTCCTGTGAAGACAATGTGACATTAGCTTAAGATATGAAGTCATGCTGGGATTGTGGGATCCTTGTCTGCCTCCTTTTCCACGAAGCACCTAGGAACTTCCCTGGATCAGACAGCCGTGGCACAAACCATTTATCATAGGTTATAGGGAGCTCAGCCAAAGAGGACCCATGATTGTTCCTCTGCTTTCACACAGTGGCCTTGTGTAAATGAGCACTTTCAATTCTGAATCTCTAAACTTGGGCTAGATGTTCCAAGAAGTAAACAGAGGTCTTTGGCAGTGTTGGGTGAAATGCTTATGGAGTGTGCTGTAGTTCTTGAATCGTGGCAAATTAAAATACTTTTATTTTCTGGTTGGTGTTAGAATACTAGAGATTTCTCTCCCTCTGTTATAGAGACATTTTATTTTATTTTTACCTTGAAATTCTTGGCTTAAAAATCAAAGGAATTTCCATGTTTCATTTTCTTGCACATTAATGAACATATAAAAATAAAATTGAAGAGAACATCCTGAGTCATCATTTGTCTGTTAACATGAATGAAACATTCTAAAATGATCACACTTACCTTGACATGACCTTTAAATTAAAAAAATATGGTATCCTTAATTTTAATATCATAATATATGCAGCAAATTTTAATTTTCATACAAACTACTGTCACTTTCATTGAAAATTTTACCTTTTATGTATGCTGCAGACCCCCCCACACACCAAAAAAAAACCAAGAAGCAAAAACAGAAACAATGATGATGTAGGTAAATTAGATTTGTTTATTAAAGAATTTTTTTTTTGAAAACTTCTGTATCAATTTTTTCAGTGTGTTACTTTACACAGGGCTAACAAAGTGAAATGATATTTTGTTGCTTGTTGTTCTTTAGGAAGATTTAGTTTGCTGCCTTGACATGTTGACACATGATATTAATGGCCTATTTATCTCTTCTGACTTGCACAGGACATCTGGGACATCTTCAGGGCTTGTAACTAACAGCGCCCTCTAAGATCTCTGGTCAGCTGTCGTCTATACATGTGAAGGCTGGAATTGACTTCATGTGCTTTTGTGATAAAAATTCAGTCTTATCTCTAAAGAATTTTTAGAGATTTTATTTATTGACTTTAGAGAGAGGAAGGAGAGAGAGAGAGAGAGAGAGAGAGAGAGAGAGAGAGAGAGAAGTGAGGGCCAGGGAGGAAGGAGCAAGAAGCATCAACTCAGAAACAGCGACCTCAGCATTCCAGGACAATGCTTTGATCAGCTGCACCACCACAGGTCAGGCAAGAATTTTTAAAATTATTATGGTTGTGTGCACTGACTTTTTAAATTATTATTTAATTAATTGTGTTTACATAGATTCTAGGGTCACCCCGAATGCCTCCCCCCTCCCATCTCCCCCCTATTCCCCTCAACATCTCCCTTGCCCCCCCTCCCTACAGCGCCCTTCCCCCTTCCCTTCAGGTTTATCCCATCCTATCATCCCCTTTCCCTCTGTCCTCTTTTCCTCTGGTCCCTTTGATTCCTCCTCTGTCTCAATTCAGTTCCTCAGTTCTCATTCTTTGGATTCCTCAAATGAGTGAGGTCATAGGATATTTTTCTTTCTCTGCCTGGCTTATTAACTCAACATAATAGTTTCCAAGTCTCTACATATTGTTGCAAGAGGTAAGATTTCCTTCTTTTTCATAGCCCCATAGTATCCCATTGTACATATGTACCACAGCTTGTTAGTCCACTCGTCTGCTGACGGACACTTGAGCTGTTTCCAGATCTTCGCTATTGTGAACAATGGTGCCATAAACATGGGGGTGCATTTCTTTTTTTCAGTTGGTGATATGCTGTCCTATCAGTGAGATAGCTGGGTCAAAGGGCAGTTTCATTTCTAATATTTTGAGGATTCTCCATACTGTTTTCCACAGTGGCTGCACCAGTCTGCATTCCCACCAGCAGTGCAGCAGGGTTCCCCTTTCTGCACATCCTCACCAGGACCTATCATGTGTTGTTTTGTCAATGAGTGCCATTGTGACTGGTGTGAGGTGGTATCTCATTGTGGTTTTAATTTGCATTTCTCTAATGATTACTGATATTGAACATTTTTTCATTTGTCTATTGGCCATCTGTATGTCCTCTCTGGAGAAGTGTCTATTTATTTCTTGTGCCCATTTTTTGATTGGATTGTTTGTCTTCCTGGTGTTGAGTTTTACAAGTTATTTGTAAATTTAGGTTATTAATTCCTTATCAGACGTATTGTCAAATATGTTCTCCCATTGTGTGGTTTGTCCTTTTATTCTGTTCATATTGTCTTTAGCTGTGCAAAAGCTTTTTATTTTAATATAGTCCCATTTGTTTATCCTGTCTTTTATTTCATTTGTCTGTGGAGATAATTCAGCAAAGATATTGCTTCAGTAGATGTCGGTGAGCTTACTGCCTAAGTTTTCTTCTAGGATACTTATGGTTTCACGATTTACATTTAAGTCCTTTATCTATTTTGAGTTTATTTTTGTACATGGTGTAAGTTGGTGATCTAGTTATATTTTTTTGCAGGTAGCTGTACAGTTTTCCCAACTCCATTTGGTAAAGAAACTGTCTTTACTCCACTGTATGCTCTTACCTCCTTTGTCAAATATCAGTTGTCCATAAAGATGTGGGTTTATTTCTGGGTTCTCTGTTCTGTTACATTGATCTAAATGCCTGTTCTTATGCCAGTACCAAGCTGTTTTGAGTACAATGGCCTTGTAGTATAACTTAATATGAGGAAGTGTGATACCTCCCACTTCATTCTTCTTTTTCAATATTGCTGAGGCTATTTATGTTCTTTTTTGGTTCCATATAAATTTTTGGAATATGTGTTTTATATCTTTGAAGTATGTCATTGGTATTTTAATTGGTATTGTATTGAATTTATAAATTGCTTTAGGTAATATTATAGACATTTTAATTATGTTTATTCTTTCTAACCATGAGTATGGTATATGCCTCCACTTGTTTGTGTCTTCCTTAATTTCTTTTATCAATGTTTTATAATTTTCTGAATACAAGTCTTTAACCTCCTTGGTTAAATTTACTCCTAAGTACTTGATTTTTTTTGTTGCAATGGTAAAGGGGATTGTTTCCTTAATTTCTCTTTGTGACAGTTAATTGTTCATGTAAAAAATGCCTCTGATTTCTGTGTATTCATTTTATATCCTGCCACCTTGCTGGATTCGTTAATTAGGTACAGTAGGTTTTTGACTGAGACTTTAGGGTTTTCTATATACAATATCATATCATCTGCAAATAATTATAGTTTAACATCTTCTTTTCCAATTTGGATGCCTTTTATTTCTTTTTCTTGTCCGATTGCTGTAGCTAGGACTTCCAGTACTATGTTGAATAAGAGTGGTGAAAAGGGGCACCCCTGCCTTGTTCCTGATTTTAGGGAAATTGCTTTTAATTTTTGCCCATTGAGTATGATGTTGGCTGTAGGTTTGGCATAGATGGTCTTTATCATGTTGAGGTATGTTCCCTGTATTCGCACTTTGCTAAGAGTTCTGATCATAAATGGGTGCTGGATTTTATCAAATGCTTTTTCTGCATCTATGGAAATTTTCATGTGGTGTTTCTCCTTCCTTTTATTTATGTGGTGAATCACATTAATTGATTACGAATGTTGTACCACCTTGCCTCCCCAGAATAAATCCCACTTGATCGTGATGTATGATTTTTTTCATGTATTGCTGAATCCGGTTTGCTAATATTTTCTTGAGGATTTTAGCATCTAAACTCATCAGGGATATTGGCCTATAATTTTCTTTCTTTGTGTTTTCTTTGCCTGGTTTTGGAATCAGAATTATGCTCGCCTCATTAATGGAGCTTGGAAGTCTTCCTTCCTCCTTAATTTTTTGAAATAGCTTGAGAGGAATAGGAGTTAGTTCTTCTTTGAATGTTTGGTAGAATTTGCCTGTGAAGCCATTGAGCCCAGAGTTTTGTTTTTTGGGAGTTTTTTGATAACTGTTTCTATCTCATTTGTTGTAATCGGTCTGTTTAGGTTTTCTGATTCTTCCAGATTGATTTTTGGAAGATTATATGTTTCAAGGAATCTTTCCATTTCACCTAGGTTGTTTAATTTTTTGGCATACAGTTCTTTACTGTATTTTCTTACAATATTTTGTATTTCTGTTGTGTCAGTTGTTATTTATCCAATCTCATTTCTAATTTTATTTATTTGAATCCTCTCTCTTCTTTTCTTGGTGAGTCTTGTTAAAGGTTCATAGATCTTGTTTACCCTCTCAAAGAACCAGCTCTTGGTTTCATTGATCCTCTTTATTGTTTCTTTAGCTTCTATGTCATTTATTTCCACTCTGATCTTTATTATTTCCTTCCTTCTACTATGTATGGGCCTTACTTGCTGTTCTTTTTCTAGTTCTTTTAGATGAAGGGTTAGGTTGTTTTTTTGAGCTTCCTCAAGCTTCTTAAAGAATGCCTGTAGTGCTATGAGCTTCCCTCTCAGGACTGCTTTAGCTGTGTCCCATAAATTTTGAGTTGTTGTTTGCTCATTATCATTTGTTTCTAGGAAATTTTTTATTTCTTCTTTGATTTCATTGTTAACCTATTCATTATTTAATAACATGCTATTTAATTTCCATGTGTTTCAGTATTTTTCAGTTTTTCTGTTGTGGTTGATTTCTAGTTTCATGCCATTGTGATCAGAGAAAATGCTTGATATGATTTCAATCTTCTTAAGTTTGTTGAAACTCTTTTTATGTCCTAACAAGTGCTCTATCTTAGAGAATGTACCATGAGCACTTGAAAAGAATGTATATTGTGTGCCTTAGGGTGAAAGGTTCTAAAGAGATCTATTAAATCAAGTTGATCTAGTGTGTCCTTTATGTCTGCTGTTTCTTTGTTAATTTTCTTTCTTGAGGATCTATCTAGTGATGTTATTGGGGTATTGAAATCTCCTACTATTATAGTAGTATTGCTGTTGATCTTGCCCTTTATATCCATCAAAGTCTGCTTTATATATTTAGATGCTCCTATATTAGGTGCATAGATATTTATGATGTTTATATCTTCCTGTTGGATTGCTCCTTTTATGATTATGTAGTGACCTTCTTTATCTCTTACTATATCCTTTGTTTTAAAGTCCATTTTGTCTGATATATGTATTGCTATCCCAGCTTTTTTTTCATTTCCATTTGCATGAAATATTTTTTCCATCCTTTTACCTTCAGTCTATGTGCATTTTTTGTTTTAAGGTGTGTCTCTTATAGACAGCATTGTATGGGTCCTGTTTTCTTATCCAAGCAGCTACCCTGTGTCTTTTGATTGGATTATTTAATCCATTTACATTTAAGGTTATTATTGATTTGTAGTTGTTTATTACCATTTTATTCTTTAAAGCTGTATTCCTCATTTGCTATATTCTTTTTCTACTTTGATCTGTTTACAACAGGCCCCTTAACATTTCCTGCAGCATTGGTTTGGTTGTAATGAATTCCTTGAGTTGTTGTTTTGTGGGGTTTTTGTTTGGTTTTTTTGTTTGTTTTGTTTTGTTTTTGTCTGGGAAGCTTTTTATTTCTCCTTCAATTTTAAATGATAGCCTTGCTGGATAAAGTAGTCTTGGTTGTAGGCTCTTGTTCTGCATTACTTTGAATATTTCTTGCCATTCCCTTCTGGCCTCAAGTGTTTCTGTTGAGAAGTTGGATGTCATCCTTATGTGGGCTCCTTTGTAGGTGATAGCCTTTTCTTCTCTAGCAGCTTTTAATATTTTCTCTTTATCACTTAGCTTTGGTACTTTAATTATGATGTGTCTTCATGTAGGTCTTTTTAGGTTTTTCTTTATGGAGTTCTCTGTGCTTCTTGAACTTGTGAGAGCCTTCCTTACCTCAGTTTAGGGAAGTTTTCAGCTATGATTTGATTGAATAAAGTTTCTATCCCTTGTTCTTTCTCTTCTTCTTCAGGAACCCTTATGATGCAGATGTTATTTCTCTTCATGTTGCACAGAGCTCTCTAAGAGTTTCTTCAGACTTTTTGAGTCTCTTTTCTTTTTTTTGCTATGCTTTAGTGCCTTTATTCATCTTGTCCTCCAACTTGCTGATTCAATCCTCAGCTTCCTCCATCCTGCTTTTAATTCCTTCCATTGTGGTCTTCATTTCTGAAATTGAATTTGTCACTTCCGACTCTTTCTTTTTTAATATTTCAATGTCCTTTTTTATACTTGCTATCTATTTATTTAGCTGTTTGTAATGACCAACCATTGTTGTTCTAAGATCCCTAAGGATCCTGACAGTCATTATTCTAAACTCTGCATCCAGCAGCTTGGTTATTTTTATGTCACTCAGTTCCTTTTCTGGAGATTTCTCTTGTGTTTTCATTTGGATTGCACTTGTTTGTCTTCTCATTATGTCTGTGTGTTTGGGTGTGTTATTTATAGGGCTGGTTGAGTCTAGGTGTGGTGTTATTTGTCTCCAATTTTTAGTTGTGTTATTTCTAGGTCTTCTTGTATTGGCACCAGCTGTTATTTGTAATCCACTTTTGGATTTGGGCTGCTTTGAAGTCTTTATTTGTTTGTTTTCTTCTCACTTGTAGTCTTGTTTACTGATCTCAGCAGGAGGCTTATTTAAAACTGTATCTACCCAGGAGTGTGGTGGGTGTAACCTGAGACTCTGAAGGCCTGATCTGCTAGTTACTCTTTCTGGGGGCGGGGTGCTTTCTCTGCTTCAGTAAGGGGAGCTGTATCTCAGATCTCCATGGAGACCTAAGTTACTGCCCCTCCTCCCCACTTCTTGTTTTCAGCTGTGTCTTGTAGTGCTGATTGGAAGCACTTCAGTTTTGTGTTATGTGGAAAGATTAAGCCCTCTCCCAGCTATAGCTACCTCCAGCACTGGATGAGTCAGCTTCTCAGGTCCTCCCATGCATTCCTCTGCCAGTCACCATCTGTCTCTCTCTCTCCCCCCTTTCCTTTTGGAAGATAAGCCAGCCCTTTCAACACACCTCATTCCTAGGTCCCCAGGCAAGTGGCTGTGAGCAATATTTACTACTCTTTTCTTTGGAATGAGAGCCCTTCTGGGCTCTCAGCCTCACACCCCCTTTGTTCCTGTAAGCAGGGGAAACTCACCGCTCCTTAGTGCTCCCTACCAGGCTCAGTGTGGCTTCTTCATTGCTCCTTGGTTTTTGAGAGCTGGTCTTGTAGTCCAGAGTTGGTTTTTCATGCTGATTGTTCTTAAATTAATTTGTAATCTAGTTTGGTGTTGTGAGCTGGGAGTCTGTGCATCTGCCTACTCCACTGCCATCTTCAGGTCTCCTGCACTGACATTTTAACTTAGTCACATTTAGAGGAAAGAAAAAAAAATCACTTAAATAACTGGATAATTTTTTTCATTATCTTTGAAATAGTTCTAATTTGCTATTTTAAAATTGGATTTTGAACTAGACTTACACTTATTTGATTTGATCTCTTTGGGGAATATGCTAGAAAATAGACACAATTTGAGTGCCCAATAACTTCACAGTCATTTATCTTGATTTCTTCTTTTTTTTTTAATGAATGGGTTACCTCTATAGGCATTGTCTTGTATGATGAGCATTATCTTCAAATTCAGCATTTTCTGCCCTTATCCATCTTGTACTCTTCAGAATATTATTTTCAACCCATAGACTGAAGCCATCTCTCTCAGGTAAAGGAGCAGAAAATATATACTTGGATTTGAAGCCAGAAGACATAATTTCTGGTCCTAACTTTACTATTCACTAACTGTATGGCCTTGGGGAAGACAGGTAACCCCCTAAACTCCAGACTCTGCATAATTAAACTAAAGATAATGATACCTGCCCTATGGCTCCTATGGCATTCTTGTGTCATAAAAAATAAGTGCTATCTTCTGTAAACTATAAAGTACTATAAAATGCAAGCTCTTGTGTGTTCCTCTTTTTTTTTTTTCTTCTCATTTTTCTGAAGCTGGAAACAGGGAGAGACAGTCAGACAGACTCCCGCATGCGCCCGACCGGGATCCACCCGGCACGCCCACCAGGGGCGACGCTCTACCCACCAGGGGGCGATGCTCTGCCCATCCTGGGCATCGCCATGTTGCGACCAGAGCCACTCTAGTGCCTGGGGCAGAGGCCACAGAGCCATCCCCAGTGCCCAGGCCATCTTTGCTCCAATGGAGCCTTGGCTGTGGGAGGGGAAGAGAGAGACAGAGAGGAAGGAGGGGGGGTGGAGAAGCAAATGGGTGCTTCTCCTATGTGCCCTGGCCAGGAATCAAACCCGGGTCCTCCGCACGCTAGGCCGACGCTCTACCGCTGAGCCAACCGGCCAGGGCCTTGTGTATTCCTCTTAAGTGCGGAATTTGAATATTGATAAGAGAGTACTCTTAAATGTTATCACTACACACACCAAAGTAATTCATTGGGATGGAGGTATTAACTCACTTTGTTGTGGTAATCATTTTACTATAGATCAGTGGTTCTCAACCTGTGGGTCGTGACCCCGGCGGGGGTCAAACGACCAAAACACAGGGGTTGCCTAATGTTTTGGTCATTTGACCCCCACCAGGGTTGTAACCCACAGGTTGAGAACTGCTGCTATAGATGTATATCAAATCCTCACTTTGTATACTTTAAATTTATATATATATAAATAATATCTCAATAAAGCTGGAAAATTTAGATTAGAAAAGAATAAAAGTACAAATAATTGGTATAAGAAATAATATAAAATTGTAAGTTGAAAATTGTCTGTGGCTAGTACTTTAATATCTAACAAAGTAGCCACTAGCCACTTATAGCTATTCAGCCCATGGAATATACTAGAAGATGAAAATAAACCATTTTAAGCCCTACGTTTGCTGGGAGTGTGGGCAAAGTTTCCCTGGAAAGTGTAGTCTCATCAAACACTAGAGGGCACACTAAAGGGCGAAACCCTGCTTTTGCAGGGAAAGTGAGTCATTAGCATTAGAGCATACCTCAGTAGCCACACATCATGGCTAGCTCTAGGGGCTTCAAAGGAAGTCTACTGACTGCTTACACTCCCCAAGAGGGTAACGAGTGCAGAAGTAACTGGTTCAACAATTCCTCCACTTTCGTGACAACAGTTGAAGTAGACAAGTAGGTCCTTAAGTGTTTTGGGGATGTCAACATCAATTTCCTTCATGGTTTTTTGGCTCTTGTTCTAATAAATCTTGTCTCCATATGAATTTGATGCTCACATATCTCATTCTCTCCTTATCACTCAAAGCAGAGATGTCCAGAAGGGCCTCAGAGAACTCATACTCTCAACCACTGGAATTGAATCCCTGGAAAGGCCTAAGTCTAGAGTCAGTCTGGTTGGGTTACTGCAGAGTCCTTTCCTGGGCCCAGGGAGAGAATTCTAGGATTTGAGAGAGACTCACTAGCAAAGGGAATTCACTGGACTTCTGGGAAGTATGGGCTTTGCTCTGACATAACCCTCACCCTCTTCCCTTGGCTTGTCTTGGCTCCTCCCTCGTTTCCTCTAACCTTTGTAGCCTCAGAGGTGAAAGCCAGGGAGGGGCATGTCCACATATGTGGTCCTGGCTCCGTTTCAGCAACTGATCTCCCTCCCTCTCTCCCTTGCTGCCCCTTCAGGATCAGCATCTCATATAAACTCCAGGTCAAACCAGACTAGGTTTGAGTTTCCGGTCTGCCTTCACCAGCTGTGTAACTGGTGGCAAGGTACTCAACTTCTCTGTGTCTGTTTTCTAATATATAATTGGAATGGTAACCCCAGCCTATTGGGTGGATGTTCAGAGTTGAGCCAGCACAAGCAGAATCTGGCACAGGGAATGTCTGGGAATGCAAGTTTCTCCTTGAAGAGAGTTCACTGCCCACGGCTTGCAGCCCTTTAGTGCTGGACCAGGGAAGATAGAGAGAGTGGAGGGGCCTGAGAGCCTAATTCAGTGATTGGGCCAATACCATTGATGTCTCTGCATGCACTCAGCTGCTTTGAAAAGGAGACATGTAGTTGGAGTGCAAACTGCATGGGTTCAGCTCTCTGAAGATCACCCCCACACACACTGAGCCTGGGAAGCCTGAGAGTCTCCCTCAACACAGGCAGGCAGTACTGACAATAATCTGTGAAGCACAACACAGCAGCTCCTTCAATGCCCTTACCTTGTACCTGGGCCCTGCGTGGTTCAGTGCTCCAATGTCGCCATCTTGAAATTCTTAATTATGGTATTTTTAAACTTATGTTTGTTAAGTGAAGTCTAATGGTACAATGGACATGCCATAGCAGAGCATATTTGCACAGTATTGGTCATTCATGGCCCCCCAGTAACAGATGATATCCACAATGGGACCAGTTCACAGTTACCACTGGGTAAGGGAGAGGGGTAATAGCACCCAGAGGTCACACTTTTCTTAGAACCAGAACTGAGTTTGCATACGGGGTAAGGGCAAAAACAGTCAGTGAGGGCCCCTATCGTACACTGTACCATGTGAGTGCCCTCTGGCCCTGAGGCAGCCCTGGTCCTGCTCAGATGGGGTCAGGAAAGCTGAATTCTCAACTCTCCCCTTTGAGGAGGCAGGAAAGGATTGTAGGCCACACAGGGGGCCATCCGCACCTGTGATCTGGAAGAGTGGCCATTCTGTCCCTCTCCCTGTGCCAGGCTTACTAAGAGTCTCTACGTAAGCGATGTGTATTTCAACAGTAAATATCCATTATCATTTTTAAAACAATAAAACTAAAGCCATGTAAAAATATAAAATAATCTAATAATTTTTACTTGGTTACATGTTGAAATTATAATATTTTGGATATATAGTGTTAAGTAAAATACAATATTACTAAACTAATTTACAATGCAAGTTGTTGTTGGGGTGTAAGCATAGGTGTCTTGTGGTAGCAGGAACCTTTACATCTTCTTCCGATGGCTCATCTCACTGTCATTGTCATCAGCTTTGTGACTTAGTGTAACATCCTTTACTCCTGTGAGTTTCAGTTTCTTCATTTTTTTAAATCTTTTTTTAAAATTTTATTTATTCATTTTAGAAAGGAGAGAGAGAGGGAGAGAGAGAGAAAAAAAAAGGGGTGAGGAGCAGGAAGCATCAACTCCCATATGTGCCTTGACCAGGCAAGCCCAGAGTTTCAAACCAGAGACCTCAGCATTTCTAGGTCGACGCTTTATCCACTGCGCCACCACAGGTCAGGCTCAGTTTCTTCATTTTTAAAAGGAGAATCATGAAAACATTTCCCTCCCAGGGTCAAAGTTTAAACAAGGGAATACATGTACAGCCCTCACAGAACAGTCTGGCAGTAGAACATATGAAATAATTAATAATAATATCTTCTCTTAAAGTACACACATATGGCAGCAAACTGGCATTTTTTGCACATGGCATTTGTAGTATATGCTTAGAGTACTGTATGTTTTAAGATTAAAAAATGATCTTTGCCTGACCAGTTGGTGGCGCAGTGGATGGAGCATTGGACTGGGACACGGAGGACTCAAGTTCAAAAACCCAAGGTCGCTGGCTTGGGTGCAGGCTTATCTGGTTTGAGAAAGGCTCACCAGCTTGAGCCCAGGGTCACTGACTTGAGCACAGGATCACTAGATCTGCTGTAGCCCCACGGTCAAGGAACATATGAGAAAGCAATCAATGAACAACTAAGGTGTCGCAACGAAAAACTGATGATTGATGTTTCTCATCTCTCTCCATTCCTGTTTGTCTGTCCCTATCTGTCCCTTTCTGTCTCTCTCTGTATCTGTCACAAACCAAAACAAAAAACCAAAAAAATTATCTTTAAATTAAAAATAAACAATTTTTATGTCTATTAGCTAGTAATAAGATTTGGCTGTAAAAGCTCAGAACATACAGAGAAGCAAAAAAGATTTCAGGGAAAACCTGACAAAGGAATGATGGAAGAAGAAGTTGGACTTGAGTTGCAGAGTACCAGTTTCTAAGGTTAGAGACCAGAAGGAGCGGGGTGGGGGGATTCAGGACAGGAGAGAGAAGGCTAAAACTAAAATGTAACCCCCAGTTACTGTGAAGCTACCTGATTTTCTCATCGTCCCCGACCACGTGGTGCCTGCTGGCAGGGAACCCTCCAACCTGATGCACAGACAAAGGAAGAGGACAGAAGGTGTACAACAAAACCACTTTCCAGATCTTCCCTAAGAAAAACAGGAAGAGAAAAGGTGACTAATCTCCTTTGATCATCCCCTGCATACTTGCAGCTTCAGAACCAATGCCCTGGTGCACGGTGAGGGGAACTGACAGCAGAGAGCTCTGGGAAGGAAAGGTAGAACTGCAGAATGATTCACACACAGAGGCAATTAAAAAGGCTCTATGGAAGTGAAAGACCAAGTTTGTTAAGCTCATTTTCTAAAAACAAGCATAAAAAAGTAATTTTTATTTTGTCATACTGTGCCATGACATATACTATGATGTCTATACTTGACCCTACTACGTAATTAAGAAATGATTATTTTGGATCTTGAGAAATCATTCTCCTATTTCTTCCTCAAAAGTCATTACTCCAAAATGAATACTATGGTACTTTAATAGCATATATGAAAATATATAGCTTCAAAGTTGATAGCAGATTTATTTTTTACAAGCTGCAGTAATTTAATTTATAGGCAGAATGATGCCAACCTTATATTCCCAACATTCTGAAACTCTACTCAGTACTTCATTGACTGAGTGAAGTAAATCATTATTTTATTTCTAGTAATTCAAATTATTATTATTATTATTATTATTATTATTAAGTGAGAGGAGGGCGAGACAGAGAGACAGACTCCTGCATGTACCCCACCCACCTGGCAAGTCACCTAAGGGTGATGTTCTGCCCATCTGGACCATTGCTCCATAGCTCAGCAACCAAGCTATTTTTAGCACCTGAGACAGAGGCCATGGAGCCATCCTCAGCACTGGGGCCAATTCACTCAAACCATTCAGCCATAGCTATGGGAGGCAAAGAGAGAGGGGGGAAGGGGTGGGGTGGAGAAGCAGATAGTTACTTCTCCTATGTGCTCTGACTAGAAATCGAACCCAGGAGATTTATACACCAGGCCAACACTTTACCACAGAACCAACCAGCCAGGGCCAAATCAGTTATATTTTGTTTTCAAAATAAGATACATATTGCTATGAGGCTAATAAATTATTCAGAAATACGTAGGATTTAAAACATAATAAATATAACGTACTGCAAGCTAAGTATAAACACTTTTGGTAAAAGTTAAATCTTCCACATAGAAAAGGCCCCTGCATAAGGGAAAACCACACTGATTTTCCCATTGCCATTGTCTCATTGCAGAAACAATTTCAACAAAGAGTTACTGAACGTTGACCATGTGTTCCATGGGTTGTTACTGGTGTTCAACTGAATATCTCCAGATGTCCCAGGTCCTGGTTGTCTGTGTCTCTCCTGGTCCTCAGAGGTAGATTGTGAATCAGTTCTTAATTACTGGACTAGCAGCTGTATTCCAACCAACTATCCTTTTAGCACAATTTTAAAGTCATACACATCATTTTTCAAAACCAGGAAAATAAAAAATTTAAGAATAAAACATTCGGCCCTGGCCGGTTGGCTCAGCGGTAGAGCGTCAGCCTAGCGTGCGGAGGACCCGGGTTCGATTCCCGGCCAGGGCACACAGGAGAAGCGCCCATTTGCTTCTCCACCCCTCCGCCACGCTTTCCTCTCTGTCTCTCTCTTCCCCTCCCACAGCCAAGGCTCCATTGAGCAAAGATGGCCCGGGTGCTGGGAATGGCTCTGTGGCCACTGCCTCAGGCGCTAGAGTGGCTCTGGTCGCAACATGGCGACACCCAGGATGGGCAGAACATCGCCCCCTGGTGGGCAGAGTGTTGCCCCATGGTGGGTGTGCCAGGTGGATCCCGGTCGGGCGCATGCGGGAGTCTGTCTGACTATCTCTCCCTGTTTCCAGCTTCAGAAAAATGGAAAAAAAAAAAAAAAGAATAAAACATTCATAGTCATATTGCATTAATAAACAGCTGCAAACATTTTGAAGTTTTCTTTAAAGACTATTTTTTTAAAGTTTTTCTCATCACGATTTTAATATTACAGGTACATATTTGAATCCTTCTTTTATTTAATGTATCAAAGTCTGTTCTGCTTTATTATATAGTTTGGTAAAATTCCTTGTTGAGTGGTGTTATACACAGTATGTTTGTGTCTCCCCCAAATTTATATTTTGAAGCTGAAACCCGACATGTGATATTGTTTGGAGGTAGGTCTATGGGAGGTATGAAGTGAGATGTCATCATGAGAGTGGAGCTCTGGTCTGAAAAGATTAGGGCTGTTATGAGAAGAGACAGCAGGAGCTCATTCTCTCACCTGCACATAAAAGGAAGTAGTTGCCTGACCTGTGGTAGCGCAGTGGATAAAGCGTCAACCTGGAAATGCTGAGGTCGCCGGTTCGAAACCCTGGGCTTGCCTGCTCAAGGCACATATGGGAGTTGATGCTTCCAGCTCCTCCCCCCTTCTCTCTCTCTGTCTCTCCCTCTCCTCTCTAAAATGAATAAATAAAAAATTAAAAATATATATTTAAAAATAAAAAAAAAGAGGGAGTGATGTCACGGAAATGGCGCCGTGAGAAGCGCGTCTGACAGCTCTCCCCTAAATCACAACAAATTTATCAACTAGAAACAGAAAAATTTATCCTCGGAGCATTCCAGAGTTCCACACAAACTGAAAGCAAAAGGACTGTTATCACTTGAATCTGAGAGACGAGGGTGTGGAGGAAGCTACCGCAGCGACGCTCATTCAAGCCGCGAGGGAGTGCGCCTGCGGTGAGTCAGCCCATATACTTGGGAACCGCGAGCCCCCGTGAGCGGCCGACGCGAGCCGCCACGGCGAGCCGCCGCGAGCCGCCGCGCACGCCCGGTCCAGTTGAGCACCGCTGACGTTCCCAGCGGCCCGCACACTGCGAGTGGGGGTCGCCGGCCACCGGTGCCCGGAGCGCCCCATTCACACGCGTGCCTTGGGCATTCCACGCGCCCAGGGCGCCCTGCTGGCCTGCACACCCAGGGGGCTCCATTATCCTGCGCCTGGTGCGGTCCAGCCGCCAGAGGCGGGGCGAGCGGGAGAGGCTTGGGAGATTCTCTCCGTGGGCGGGGCACCTCACCCAGCCATTCAAGCTAACAATCAAGCGTTGGGGGAGGGGCACGCGCAGGCAGCCTAAAATACCTTCGGAAGCACAGCTGCGTCCCAATCACTGAAATTAGCTTAACCCAAGAAATCTGCGCACCTCAGTTCTATTTGATAAGATCTCTCTCAGTTCAGCGATCCAAGACAAGAGGCGTGATATTTTTTAGTGCCTCTCGCTAAAGGGGCGGGGGCAACTTCTGATTGATAGAGCCTCCATATTCAGGGATAAACGCTAACAAGAAGGACTTGGCAGATAATAAGGTCTATACTACACTAGTCGTAAGCAGAGACTAGTGCCACTTCTTCCCTGCAAAAACAGGCTACAAAGTGTGGAAAGCCTGGGTTGAGAGGTCCAACTAAATGATAGGCACTGAACAGTCACCTTGACAACAATTGACTCCCACCCCCGCCTGATTACACTGGAGGCCCTGACTCTCAGAGCCTTTCCCAAAGCCTTGCACTGAGTGGGGATAGAGTGGGGATTTCCCAGCTCTTTGAGCCTCTTACTCCCCAGGCAGAAGCAGTTGCAGCCTTATAGCTGGATCACCAGGCTGCTAATTCAGAAAGGGGGGACTAGGAGAGAGAATCCAGGAAAGCAAACTCTCTCATCGTTGGACCCTGCAAACGCCAACAAGCCTTTACTTCCAGCAAGACTAAAGCCAATTATATGACATTGCCATAGAATCCCATCAACTGCAAATCCCTACCTAAGAGTGACACAGGGGCAGAGCCTGGGGTACAGAGTCACCGACTAGGAAGAGGGAGAGAAAAGAAAAAGGAAGAAGTTAACCTCTCAAAATCAAGAAAAACCCACAGACTTTACAACTTGATCCACTAATTTTTTTGTTGTTGTTGTTGTTGTTTGTTTCTTCTATCTTTTTGCCTTTATTTCCTCCACCTCGGTCCTTCTATTCTCTGCCCATCTTATGCTTCCCCTTTCTTGAACTACACTACCCATGAGTGTTGCATTTTATTTTACTTCTTCATCCTCACCCTCCTTTAAGGTTATACTCCAAAACACTTAACTCTCACTCTCTCCTCTTTTGTTTTTTTTTTGTTTTTTTTGTTTTGTCTTGCTTTATTTTGTTTTTTTTCTCCTCCTATTTTATTTCTTCCTTCGTTTTTCTCTTTTTCTTATTTTTTCCTTTCTATTCGTTTTTTCTTTTCTCATTTTACTTTCCTCCCAAATAATCCTCAATCACGAACAAATTAATTAATTTGGGACTCAAGGCTTTTTTGGCTTTATTTCTCTTTTTTGCTTTTGTTTTTATTTTTTTTTCTCTTGTTTGTTTATTTTTGTGGCATTTTGGGTCCTCCCAAACCAAGGTCTCCATTGTATTTAGTCTTCGCTCCACTTAATACAACAGATTTTTACTTATTATTTTTATTTTTTCTTCTTTATTATTCTTTTTTGGTCCTTTTTTCTGATTCCCTCTTATCCCTCTCATTATATCTCTTAGTTGACCATCACTTACAAGCAAATCATCTTATGCTTGTCTAAGATTTTCTTCCTTTTTTTTTTTTTTTTTTGCATTTAGTAGGTCCCTACTCCCTTTTTTTTGCCCCTTGAACTCTTCACCCCAAATCAGGCCCTCCATTATAGGCACGATATTTCCCTGAGGAGGGGAGAGGAGGGAAAGAGAAGAGAGAAAAAGAGGGGGAAATAATAAATTATTACTGTTTTTTTTTGTGGGGTGTTTTACCCTTTTTTTTTTTTTCTTTTTACTCTTTATTAATTCTAATTAGTGCTATCAATAAGACCACCCTAGGTGCCAATAAGAAAGAGGAAATCGAATATTATGGATACAAAAGAAAGAGAGGTAACACAAATAGATGTGGAAAAATCTATGGAGAAAAGACTTAACATATTGGAAGCCTTGGAGCTAAATGACAGAGAATTTAAAATAGAAATCTTAAAAATACTCAGAGATATACAAGAAAACACAGAAAGGCAATATAGGGAGATCAGAAAACAACTCAATGAACACAAAGAATATATTACCAAGGAAATTGAAACTATAAAAACAAATCAAACAGAAATGAAAAACTCAATTCATGAGCTGAAAAACGAGGTAACAAGCTTAGCTAACAGAACAGCCCAGATTGAAGATAGGATTAGTGAAATAGAAGACAAACAACTTGAGGCACAACAGAGAGAAGAAGAAAGAGACTCAAAAATAATAAAAAACGAGAAAGCCCTACAGGAATTGTCTGACTCCATCAGAAAGAATAACATAAGAATAATAGGTATATCAGAGGGAGAAGAGAAAGAAAATGGAATGGAGAATATACTCAAACAATAGACGAGAACTTCCCAAGCCTGTGGAAGGAACTAAAGCCTCAAATTCAAGAAGCAAACAGAACACCAAGTTTTCTTAACCCCAACAAACCCACTCCAAGGCACATCATAATAAAGATGACACAAACCAATGACAAAGAAAAAATTCTCAAGGCAGCCAGGGAAAAGAAGAGTACAACATATAAAGGAAGGCCTATTAGATTATCATCAGATTTCTCAGCAGAAACTCTACAAGCTAGAAGAGAGTGGACCCCAATATTTAAAGCCCTGAAAGAGAGGAACTTTCAGCCAAGAATACTATACCCATCAAAGCTATCCTTCAAGTATGAAGGAGATATAAAAACATTCACAAATACAGAAAAGATGAGAGAATTTATCAACAGAAAGCCCCCACTCCAGGAAATACTAAGGGGGGTTTTCCAACCAGATTCAAAGAACAAAAGAAAACAACACCACAAGTAACAGCTCCACCAAGAACACAATAAAACCAAACTTAAACTGTGACAACAAAGGAAAAAAAGGGTGGAGAGGATGGAGATTAACAGTAGCAAAGAATGATGAAGTGCAGAAATACTTATAAGATAGGGTACTACAATGAATATGGTAGGTACCCTTTTCATTATTTAATGGTAACCACCCTTAAAAAAACCACCACAAAAACACTTGACTTAAAAAAGGTAGCAACAGAGGAAAGAAGTATGGAACACAAACAAACAAAAACAAATGATAGAAAAACAAAAGAGAAGAATCAAACTAGATAAAAAACTAACAGAAAGCAATTTATAAAATGGCAGTAGGGAACCCACAAGTGTCAATAATTACACTAAATGTAAATGGATTAAACTTACCAATAAAAAGACACAGAGTAGCAGAATGGATTAAAAAAGAAAATCCAACTATATGCTGCCTACAAGAAACACATCTAAGCAACAAGGATAAAAACAAATTCAAAGTGAAAGGCTGGAAAACAATACTCCAAGCAAACAACACCCAAAAAAAAGCAGGTGTAGCAATACTCATATCTAACAATGCTGACTACAAGACAGAAAAAGTACTCAGAGACAAAAATGGTCATTTCATAATGATTAAGGGGAAGTTGAATCAAGAAGACATAACAATCCTTAATATATATGCACCAAACCAAGGAGCACCAAAATATATAAGACAGCTACTTATTGACCTTAAAACAAAAACTAACAAAAATACAATCATACTTGGAGACCTCAATACACCGCTGACGGCTCTAGATCGGTCATCCAAACAGAGAATCAATAAAGATATAGTGGCCTTAAACGAAATACTAGAACACCTGGATATGATAGACATCTACAGGACACTTCATCCCAAAGCGACAGAGTATACATTTTTCTCTAGTGTACATGGAACATTCTCAAGAATTGACCATATGTTGGGCCACAAAGACAATATCAGCAAATTTAGAAAAATTGAAATTGTACCAAGCATATTTTCTGATCAGAAAGCCTTGAAACTAGAATTCAACTGCAAAAAAGAGGGGGAAAAACCCACAAAAATGTGGAAACTAAACAACATACTTCTAAAAAATGAATGGGTCAAAGAAGAAATAAGCGCAGAAATCAAAAGATATATACAGACAAATGAAAATGAAAATACGACATATCAGAATCTATGGGATGCAGCAAAAGCAGTAATAAGAGGAAAGTTCATATCACTTCAGGCCTATATGAACAAACAAGAGAGAGCCGAAGTAAACCACTTTTAACTTCACACCTTAAGGAACTAGAAATAGAAGAACAAAGACAACCCAAAACCAGCCGAAGAAAGGAGATAATAAAAATCAGAGCAGAAATAAATGAAATAGAGAACAGAAAAACTATAGAAAAAATCAATAAAACAAGGAGCTGGTTCTTTGAAAAGATCAAGAAAATTGACAAACCCTTGGCAAGACTCACCAAGGACAAAAGACACAGAACTCAAATAAATAAAATCCAAAATGAAAGAGGAGAGATCACCACAGACATCATAGAAATACAAAGAATTATTGTAGAATACTATGAAAAATTATATGCCACCAAATACAACAATCTAGAAGAAATGGATAAATTCCTAGAACAATACAACCTTCCTAGACTGAGTCATGAAAAAGCAGAAAGCCTAAACAGACCAATCAGCAGGGAGGAAATAGAAAAAACTATTAAAAATCTCCCCAAAAATAAAAGTCCAGGCCCAGACGGTTATACTAGTGAATTCTATCAAACATTCAAAGAAGACTTGGTTCCTATTCTACTCAAAGTCTTCCAAAAAATTGAAGAAGAAGCAATACTTCCAAACACATTTTATGAGGCCAACATAACCCTCATACCAAAACCTGGCAAGGATGGCACAAAGAAAGAAAACTACAGACCAATATCTCTAATGAATACAGATGCTAAAATACTAAACAAAATACTGGCAAACCGAATACAACAACATATTAAAAAAATAATACATCATGATCAAGTGGGATTCATCCCAGAATCTCAAGGATGGTTCAACATACGCAAAACGGTTAACGTAATACACCATATCAACAAAACAAAGAACAAAAACCACATGATCTTATCAATAGATGCAGAAAAGGCTTTTGATAAAATACAACACAATTTTATGTTTAAGACTCTCAACAAAATGGGTATAGAAGGAAAATATCTCAACATGATAAAGGCCATATATGATAAACCATCAGCCAACATCCTATTAAACGGCATAAAACTGAGGACTTTCTACCTTAAATCAGGAACAAGACAGGGTTGTCCACTCTCTCCACTCTTATTCAACGTGGTGCTAGAAGTTCTGGCCAGAGCAATCAGACAAGACAAAGAAATAAAAGGCATCCATATCGGAAAAGAAGAAGTAAAGCTATCACTTTTTGCTGATGATATGATCCTATACATCGAAAACCCGAAGGACTCCACAAAAAGATTATTAGAAACAATAAACCAATACAGTAAGGTCGCAGGATACAAAATTAACATACAAAAGTCCATAGCCTTTCTATATGCCAACAATGAAATATTAGAAAACGAACTCAAAAAAATAATCCCCTTCACGATTGCAACAAAAAAAATAAAATACCTAGGAATAAACATAACAAAGAACGTAAAGGACCTATATAATGAAAATTACAAAGCATTGTTAAGGGAAATCGAAAAAGATACAATGAGATGAAAAAATATTCCTTGTTCTTGGATAGGAAGAATAAATATAATCAAAATGGCCATATTACCCAAAGCAATATACAAATTTAATGCAATTCCCATCAAAATCCCTATGAGATTTTTTAAAGAAATGGAACAAAAAATCATCAAATTTATATGGAACTATAAAAAACCCCGAATAGCCAAAACAATCCTAAGGAAAAAGAATGAAGCTGGGGGCATTACAATACCTGACTTTAAACTATATTATAGGGCCACGATAATCAAAACAGCATGGTATTGGCAAAAAAAGAGACACTCAGACCAATGGAACAGAATAGAAAGCCCAGAAATAAAACCACATATATATGGTCAAATAATCTTTGATAAAGGGGCCAACAACACACAATGGAGAAAAGAAAGCCTCTTCAACAAATGGTGTTGGGAAAACTGGAAAGCCACATGCAAAAGAATGAAACTCGACTACAGCCTGTCCCCGTGTACTAAAATTAATTCAAAATGGATCAAAGACCTAAATATAAGACCTGAAACAATAAAGTACATAGAAGAAGACATAGGTACTAAAATCATGGACCTGGGTTTTAAAGAACATTTTATGAACTTGACTCCAATGGCAAGAGAAGTGAAGGCAAAGATAAATGAATGGGACTACATCAGAATTAAAAGTTTTTGCTCAGCAAGAGAAACTGATTTCAAAATAAACAGACAGCCAACTATATGGGAACTGATATTTTCAAACGACAGCTCAGATAAGGGCCTAATATCCAAAATTTACAAAGAACTCATAAAACTCAACAACAAACAAACAAACAATCCAATAAAAAAATGGGAAGAGGACATAAACAGACACTTCTCCCAGGAAGAGATACAAATGGCCAACAGATATATGAAAAGATGCTCAGCTTCATTAGTTATTAGAGAAATGCAAATCAAAACTACAATGAGATACCACCTCACTCCTGTTAGATTAGCTATTATCAACAAGACGGGTAATAGCAAATGTTGGAGAGGCTGTGGAGAAAAAGGAACCCTCATTCACTGTTGGTGGGACTGTAAAGTAGTACAACCATTATGGAGGAAAGTATGGTGGTTCCTCAAAAAACTGCAAATAGAACTACCTTATGACCCAGCAATCCCTCTACTGGGTATATACCCCAAAACCTCAGAAAGATTGATACGTGAAGACACATGTAGCCCCATGTTCATTGCAGCACTGTTCACAGTGGCCAAGACATGGAAACAACCAAAAAGCCCTTCAATAGAAGACTGGATAAAGAAGATGTGGCACATATACACTATGGAATACTACTCAGCCATAAGAAATGATGACATCAGATCATTTACAGCAAAATGGTGGGATCTTGATAACATTTTAAGGAGTGAAATAAGAAAATCAGAAAAAAACAAGAACTACATGATTCCATACATTGGTGGAACATAAAAATGAGACTAAGAGACATGGACAAGAGTGTGGTGGTTACCAAGGGTGGGGGGGGGGGGAGGGAGGACATGGGAGAGAGGGAGGGAGAGAGTTAGGGGGAGGGGGAGGGGCACAGAGAACTAGATAGAGGGTGACGGAGGACAATCTGACTTTGGGCGAGGGGTTTGCAACATAATTTGATGACAAAATAACCTAGACATGTTTTCTTTGAATATATGTACCCTGATTTATTAATGTCATCCCATTACCATTAATAAAAATTTATTAAAAAAAAAAAAAAAGAAAGGAAGAGGACATGTGAAGACACAGTGAAAGGTCTTCATCTATAATATAAACCTTTGCCAGGCTGAATTGGCTAGCATCTTGATCCTGGACTTCCTAGCTTCTAGAACTATAAGAAATAGATTTCTATTGTTTAAGCCGTCCAATCTAGGGTATTTTGTTATAGCAGTCTGAGCAGACTAAAACATGTGGTTATGCCCTATATTGTTCAATTGCTTCTAATTACTCACAGCAATCGATATCATTACGATGTACATCTTTGTGTAAAAGTGATTTTTAATAGTGTACATTAATTCCTTTGTGCAAGTTATTAGAAGTGGAATTATTTGATCAAAAGTAAGAACATTTTAAGTTCTAAGTTGGTTGTACCAATTACATGGCCCAAGGGAATATGGGAAATATATATCTTCAACCAAAGAGTAGTAACCGGAAGTACATGACCAAAACTCTCTAAATATTAGTAGAATATCAGAACTGTATTTGGAACCAGCCTTAGGGAAATAGGGAAGAAATTTTGGTTTAATCTCCTTCGTTCTGCTCAGTTTTCTTCCCACTCAGAAGTGTCCCTTCCTTCACTGTAGCAGGAAGACCTGGATCCCTATGCCTCTAGATTTTACATTCATACTTTTACGAAAGGTGATATCTGATAAACTGACCCACGTGAAGAAATGCTGGATAACAGCTTGTTGGGCTCTTTTCCATCAACTTGTGTACCTTTCTGTCAAGATACCAATGATTTGTCATTCTCCCCTACTTGAGATGTTAATGTTATATAATGTTAGATCTTACATTTGTAAAGGATCTTATAGGCTATCAACCAAACATCCCTTCTACTATATGTTATTCACTCTGTAGCATCATCAGTAAATGTTCATTTAATCTCGGTCTGAGCTCTTTTAGCAATAAGAAACTCAGTATCTCACAAGTCAGTCTAATTTACTGATAGTCATCTCTGGCTCTTGGAGACCTGCCTCATATTGCAAGCCCAAAACTCTGAAACTTCTTCTCATGAATACTGGTACTACTCTCTGGAGGGACTGTGAGCAAATCTAATTTCACTTTGACTCGAAACCTTCAGAAATTTGAAAAGAGCTATTAAATAAGCCCTCTCCCGGATGAATCTTACCGGTTCACCCCTTGTTCCTGTGATATGGCTTAGAGTCCCCTTAGCATCCTGTCACTCTCAGAACACTCTACATTTGGGGTGTGTTCCTATTAAAGCAGATGCCATGGACCTATCACCTGCAGCCTAGGTTTTGATCCTTGAGTATTTGGGAAGAGACAAAGATCTGAGGGCTTTGATCCTTTAGTTTTTCATGTTCCTCTGTATTTTCTTACTTTTAGTCATTTTTCATCTAAGTTACCTGCCAACTTTTGGAAACTTTTATTTGTGACTTTTTTCTTAAAGGGCAGGTCCCTCAACTGAAACCATATGTAGGACTAATCTGAACAGCTTTGAAGTAAAGAGAGCTGCCATCTCCTCATTTTAATTATATTCCACTAACGGTTTAAAATTAGTTTAATACTTTTATCAGCCATTTATACACTGGATTTTGTTTACTCTTCATTTGTCTTCTTTTTTTTTAATGTGAGAGGAGGGGAGACAGAGGTAGACTCCCACATGCACTCCAACTGGAATCCACCTGGTGACCTCCATCTGGGCCTGTTGTTCTGCCCATGGGACCATCCTTGCAACTGAGCTATTTTTAATGCCTGAGGTGGTGGCTCCACAGAGCCATCCTCAGCACCTGGGCCAACATGCTTGAATCAGTTGAGCCACTGGCTGCAGGAGGAGAAGAGAGAGAGAGAGAGATAGAAGGTGGAAGGAGAGAGGAAAAGAAGCAGATGGTTGCTTCTCCTGTATTCCCTGACCAAGAATCGAACCTGGGACTTTCACATGCCAGGCAAATGCTCTACCACTGAGCCAACTGACAAGGGCCCTGTATTCTTAATGACAAGTTTCTGCAACTAGTTTTTGCTGTTAACATTCTGTTGAGTTGTTTCTCTGCTCACTTTTACTTGTGCAGTTAGTATTTTGAATGGAAGCATAGGACTTTGTACTTACTATCACTGAGGGTCCCTTCCTAAAGTCCAACCTCCAGGACAAAATTGTGAGAATGTTTTGTGTTCTGGTTCTGTCAACCATTCACAGAGTTGTATCTGTAGAAAGCTTCTGTCCCCATCATGTCCTCACAGTCTGGTGAAGAGGGGCCCAGAAGCAGGGTGCTGCTGACCATCCTCTTCCCTCTTGTTCAATCCGCTCATCTGGTCTCTGAACCTTTCCTCTGTCACTGACACTTGTCACCAACATGTGAGAGGTCTGACTTCAAAATGGTTCTCAGGTTATCCTCTGCATTCTCATGGTTAAGAGCTGTCTCTCACCAAATTAGGCCCTGAGTTCTGCCAGTAATTACCTAGTTTGTTTAGCTGGCTCTTACTCTGAATTTTAATTCATGTTGCATAACATTGCCTGTCCACTTTTCTAAAATATGACATTCATTATGTCTTTTCTGCTGCTGATCTTTTAATAGACTCCAGTTAGAAATGCAGATTCTTTGTGGGGTACCCAGTCTTCTAGGCAGCCGGACCCCCCCTGTGACATTCAACAGGTTTATCTGCTCGTGCTCACTACATTCCTTGCTCACACCATTTCTTTCGCCTGTAACATTCCTTCTTTTTCCTTATTGACTGTTCAAATCTTATCTGTTCTTAAAAGCCAGATTTGGCCCTGGCCGGTTGGCTCAGTGGTAGAGTGTCGGCCTGGCGTGCGGGGGACCCGGGTTCGATTCCCGGCCAGGGCACATAGGAGAAGTGCCCATTTGCTTCTCCACCCCCCTCCTTCCTCTCTGTCTCTCTCTTCCCCTCCCGCAGCCAAGGCTCCATTGGAGCAAAGATGGCCCGGGCGCTGGGGATGGCTCCTTGGCCTCTGCCCCAGGTGCTAGAGTGGCTCTGGTCGCAGCAGAGCGATGCCCTGGAGCGGCAGAGCATCGCCCCCTGGTGGGCAGTGCGTTGCCCCTGGTGGGTGTGCCGGGTGGATCCCGGTCGGGCGCATGCGGGAGTCTGTCTGACTGTCTCTCCCCGTTTCCAGCTTCAGAAAAAATACAAAAAAAAAAAAAAAGCCAGATTTAATCCCCTTTCCTCTGTAATTTATTTATTTTGGTCCATGTAATCAACCTTAAGTCAACTCTTCATGTCTAGAGAATGATGACTCTATTAATGTCCTTAATAGTTCCAAGAGTAGTTAGGTTCCTCTTTCTGGGCTGGAGGGTGAGGACCCAGATAAAGTGCCATGTTAATCATGCTTTCATCTAAACCACTTTTCCTGAGATAGCATTAACCTATGGTTTGATGTTTGGTAAATATTGTTATTGGGTTGATATATTTACCTTTTAAAGAGGTGAGGTACTTAAATTAATAATCACTGACTGTAGAATTTCAGGCTGAGGACAATCAATTTGGGAGCAATCAATTTTTTATCCAGCCCTTCTAATAATATTTCTGAAGACCTGCCCACTTGCCCCATAAGCTTGGCTGTCTCAGATTCAATACTGGCATCCCCATCAAAGGAAGGTGCTGTAGGTAGTTCTTGTTTTTTATACTCTGTATACAGATCCCTCCTTATGTTAATAATAATGGGCACACTACTCTGAGCTAATGTCACAGATGTTTACTCACAGTGTAGAACATGTATTTTCTCTTTACGTCTAGAAAAGTAAGCATTGCCTTTTTCTCTCTCAGTTCTTTTTTTTTACTTTAGTTTTATAAGAAGAATGCAAAATAAAAGCTTAAGTATTATAAGAATTTGTAGAAGTGGTATGTCTTATACATTAAATTTTCTGATATTTACAAAAATAAAATTTGCCTTATTTTCTATATAATAACATCTTAAGATTTGAATTCAATCCATTGAGTTACTTATTTCCATACAAACCTGAATCTCCATTCAAAGGAAGTATCATGTAATGGGTAATTTCCTTTGTCTTAACTTATAGTATCTTTAGTTCGGTAATACTTATAGTCTTTAACAGATATTATATGTGAATTGATATTTTTTTTAATTTATAGATTTTTAGAGAGAAAGAGGGAAGAGAGAGACAGAAAGACAGAGTTTTTGTTGTTTTTACAAGCAGTTATTGGTTATTCTTGTATGTGCCCTGACTGGGGATTAAACCCACAACCTTGGCATATTAGGACAATACTTTAACCAAGTGAGCTATCTGAGCAGGACTGAAGTGATAAAATTTTTAAGCACTCTCAAAATTCCACAGACTGGGTATTAATCCATCCACCTATACACATTTTTTTTCTTTTTTTTTTTCTTTTTTTTTTTTGTGACAGAGACAGAGAAAGGGACAGATAGGGATGGACTAACCAGAAAGGAGAGAGATGAGAAGCATCAATTTTCCATTGCAGCACCTTAGTTGCACCTTTGATTGCTTTCTCATATGTGCCTTGACTGGGGGTGGGGGGGCTACAACAGACCAAGTGACCCCTTGCTCAAGCCAGCGACCTTGGGCTCAAGCTGGTGAGCCTTGCTCAAACAAGATGAGCCTGTACTCAAGCTGGTGACCTCTGTGTTTTGAACTTGGTCCTCCGCGACTCAGTCCAACACTCTATCTACTGTGCCACCACCTGGTCAGGCTGTACACATATTGTTTTTTTTGTTTTGTTTTGTTTTGTTTTTATTTTTCTGAAGCTAGAAATGGGGAGAGACAGTCAGACAGACTCCCACATGCGCCCGACCGGGATCCACCCGGCACGCCCACCAGGGGGCGATGCTCTGCCCCTCTGGGGCGTCGCTCTGTCGCGACCAGAGCCACTCTAGTGCCTGGGGCAGAGGCCAAGGAGCCATCCCCAGCGCCCGGGCCATCTTTGCTCCAATGGAGCCTCGGCTGTGGGAGGGGAAGAGAGAAACAGAGAGGAAGGAGAGGGGGAGGGGTGGAGAAGCAGATGGGTGCTTCTCCTGTGTGCCCTGGCCTGGAATCGAACCCGGGACCCCTGCACGCCAGGCCGACGCTCTACCACTGAGCCAACCGGCCAGGGCCTGTACACATATTGTTTTAAGCAATTCAAATTTGTATCACCACCCCAGAAATAGAGAGTTAGGCCCCAATTGGGCATGGCATTGGGCTGCAAGTTATATAAAGAAAGCAACATCAATAAGCCATATTGTTACTCTTTTGGGAAACTCTTTTCTGCTCAAGTCTCTTGTAAGTTTTCATCAGACTTTGGTCCTAGAATGAGGGGAAGTTTCTAAATTTTCTGGATATGGCATAGTCTCACAAACTGTAGTCCTCTCAGTAGACAATTCAGCTTTCTCCATGCTGTGAGTCAGTCCCGGGACCACTTAGGGAGGTATTATGTTAAGGAAAACATCAAAACATTACTATTTATTAATACAATTTTATTTTTATTGTTCTGGGTAAAAGTATGAGAAATGACTATAGTACAAATCAAGAAATCAAGGCAGCCATCTAATGACTATTACCTGATAATTTTTCATTTTCTCTTCATTTACCCGCAAATTTATATCCTCTTATTCCAGTTACAGCAATCAAAGTCTCTTGCTTTTGTGCGATGATAATAAGCATTAAATTCAAACTATCTGATTTTTTTGCACATGTCCTCAATGCTTTAGGCTAAATATGATTTTTTTTAAAATAACACTAATTAATATAGGTATAGATATCACTTTAACAAGTGATATTATTATCTTGTCAGAATTAATTGGTAAACTCATTTAAAATTTCTGTCTGGTTTATTTCTATTCAGAATTTATTTGTTTATTAATTAATGAAAGAACAGCTTGTTTTTAGATAAATTTAACATTTCAAGTGCACATTTCATGTTATAAAAAAGATGTTGTGAGAGCTCTGGAAATTCCCTTTCACGGCTTCTTGGATTATTCTATATCAGTCGTGATTGGTGCACAAATACATTTGAGGATAATTCACACCTGAGCAGCAGAAACAGACACGTGTATGAGTCCAGGCACGTCTGAGTATTAAGGTGCCTTTACGTCAGGTGACAAATAAGGAAGTGCTGCCATGCAAATTCTAAAGAAATGGGGAATTATTGCTTTTATTTAACTGATGAATTAGTGAAAAATCTTTTTGCGGAACTGTAACTTGAATGTTTGTATTGATTACAAAAATGGAAAATTGGGTAGACTAGATCCACAAATACAATATAACTTGAAAGAATTTGAAAGAGGAAATCATAATCAAAAGCTTCTTATCGCAAACAGGAATGTAAGTTGCTTCAGTCTTTTCCTAAATTGCTGAAACTTTCATGAAATTCAAGGAACAAAAAAAAATATAAAGTACCTTTTCTATCCAGAAGAAGAGGTGGTCTTTTGCTCCAAAGGACTTGATTGATTTATTAGAGGAAGATTTTTACATACATATATGTATATATTCAAAGGAGAATTTATTAATATGTATAATAAAGATATAAATAAAGTGCTAAAGGGAGCTTAGAGGAAATATATTTATTCCAGATAGGGATTTTGCAGAATTTACATGGAAATTATCTTTATGCTAATTATAAATGATCATGAGGAATTCCCTAGGCATATATGAAAAAAAAAGGCACTCCAAATAATTTGGGAAGAGAAAAGCATGGACCATGGTTGGGGAAAAACAGTAGCCCTCCTTCAGTACAGTTCAGTGTATGTCTGCTTCAAGAAAGGCACACAGAGGGGCTTAAACAACAGCCTTGTGTGATCTCAGAGTTCCTAAGGGCAAAAGTCTGGAGTTTCTTCTGAGGGCTGGGCTGGAGAATCTACTCTGTACTTCTCTGCATGCTTCTGCCTATAACCTTTGGGTTCCCTGACTAGTAGATGCATCACTTCAATCTCTGCCTTATCTTCACATGGAGTTCTCCCTGTCTCTGTGTCTACATGTCCATTCTTTATAAGGACACCAGTCATATTGGATTTGGACTCACCTTAATGATGCTATTTTTACATGATGAACCCTTGTTAAGGCTCCCTCTCCAAATAAGGTCACATTCTAAGGTGCTTAGGGTTAGGACTTCAATGTGTTTTTCATGAGGACACAAATCAACCTATAGCAGTATGTAACAGAGAGAAAATGACAGTCTGGAAAAAAGATTCAGTTATGTATCAAGTGGCCTTGATGTTCAAAATGAGGAACATAGACAATGGAACTCTATGGATCATTGTACAAGCTAATTAAATTTAGAATACTAAATAAGCTTTTATACACAATCAGGATGCAAATTGTGAAGTAAATGGTAGAGGTAGATGATGTTATAGAGAACAGAAAAATTAAATTTAAGTATTTTAAGCCTGAAGTGAGGCATTTGTTTAATTTATTAAGAAATAGAAGGAAAATTAACTGGGGAAAAATACCTTCATATCAAGAGGTAGAAAATACCTGAATAGATCTGGGACGACCAGTGCCTAGTTCCACACATGCTAGACAAGTTGACCCTGATCTCAGACTTGTCCCCCTGGCTTGGATCCACTGTCTCCTTGGAGCTTGAGAAGGGGTAGAATTTTCTACCCAGGAAGAAAAACTTGAAAAGATTTCCCCTAACTCTGGGAACTTTAACATCTAGAACAGGCATGGCCAACATACGGTCCACAGGCTGGATCAGGCCCGTGTAATGAGTTTTTGCGGCCCGCAATTAAATTTTTAATATTCTCCGCTACTTTAAAATCTCAGCTACTCAGGGCCCTGGCCGGTTGGCTCAGCAGTAGAGTGTCGGCCTGGCGTGCGGGAGACCCGGGTTCGATTCTTGGCCAGGGCACATAGGAGAAGCGCCCATTTGCTTCTCCACCTCCCACTCCCTCCTTCCTCTCTGTCTCTCTCTTCCCCTCCTGCAGCCAAGGCTCCATTGGAGCAAAGATGGCCCAGGCACTGGGGATGGCTCCTTGGCCTCTGCCCCAGGCGCTAGAGTGGCTCGCGGCAAAGCGACGCCCTGGAGGGGCAGAGCATCGCCCCCTGGTGGGCAGAGTCGCCCCTGGTGGGCGTGCCGGGTGGATCCCAGTCGGGCGCATGCGGGAGTTTGTCTGACTGTCTCTCTCCGTTTCCAGCTTCAGAAAAATACAAAATAAATAAATAAATAATAAAATAAAATCTCAGCTACTCAGAAGTGGAAGCATCTTTGATTATTGGAAATCAAGATATTTAAGAAGATAGTGATACATGATAAGGAATTCCGCATGTGACTAATCTAGGGTTAACTTCCTATAAATGGTCGAATGGATTTGCGATACTTCTTTATTTTTTTAAAGAATTCCATTATAAAGATTTACAACTTTTGTACTCATCTGTACTCGATATGAACTGTTTGACGTTTAGCAGAGATGTGGAACTCAAATTCTTTTAGGCAGAGTTTGCCAGTGCGCACCCAAGGTCAAACAATTCGTTATTTTTGTGGTCAAGTGTGCTGAATCACGTGGCACTGTAGCATAGACAATAGCTGCAGTTGATAACTGAAAACGTGTCCAGGCTGTTTGTAAAATGAAATAATTGTTTTATTTGCGATATAACCCCTTCAAGCTCATTCTATTAATTAAATACTGTTTTGATTAATTGCGATACAGTTTGGATATTTATATGGAATGTAATTATATTTTTATTAAAATATATTTTTATTAAAATATTGTATATTTATTAAACTTTTTTCATTCACATTTATTCATAAACAAATTACATAAATTTTGTTTACTTAAACAAATCATTTTTGTATTTAACATTTTTTAATTTTAATATTTCGACGGCCCGTGAAAAAAGTTTTCTTTCTAATCTAGCCCGGAGGCAAAAACTGTTGGCCATGCCTGGCCGAGAAGGAAATGTCCATGTTATTCCCTCTGTGCCTGTCACAACTTCCCACTGCATGGATATCTGTCCGATGGAGGGAAATGCTAAGAGAGTACATACCAAACCCAGACTGATTATCTAAGAAATCTCCAGAAAGATGTGCAAAACAAAATTGTATTTTTAGACTCACACAAGAAAAGTGAAGGCAGTGAACGGCAGCGGAAGCAGCACAGCCCTGGGCCTGTCAGGCAGCCTTGCACGTGAGCCCCATACACTGTCCCCGGGTGACTGTTGACAAGTGAGCTAATTTTACTGACTTTGCTTAGTGTGCTATGTAAGGTACGGATACATATGTCATATAGTTACTTGGAGGATTAGATGAAACAAGCTATATAAAGAACACAATAAGTGCTACATACTTCATTATTATCAATTCTAGTTTTTTATAACCAAAAGGATTCTTGACATTTCTTCCTTTAAATTGAGCCATGTGCCTATGCCCAGATCGACAGGCTGTCTTATTCGTAAATTGAAAATAAATTAACTGGATAATTAAAAAAGAAATCTGAATCTTTTGAAGGAAAAGTCCATGGCTCTTTTGGGGACTGATAATTCTCAGCAAAACTGGTAACTGTCATTTCTGTAAAGTTTCCTTAAGTTTGTTTAAGTCTGCAAACCTAGATGTTCAGAACAATGAGAAACTTGTTTAGGAAGTAAATAAAAATCTACATTTTCAAATGAATATACTAATATTTGTTGTAAGAAAACTTAAGTAATGATTCTAACCTTTTAAAGCAGATGTGTAATACTATACCCACAAAGGCATATAATGGGACAAAATCATGGGCTTTGAAATAGAATATAAATAAATCCTCTTTCTTTTTATGGCTTTTGTATGTTTTTGTGCAATAATTCCAATAAACATTTTCTGGGCAACAGACTTTGTCAGCAATTATTCTGTTGAGAAAATAGAAGGAGACAACAATAATTAAATACCTTCATTTGTCCTAATTTATCCCTGACTGTGTAACTAAACTTAAGCATCAACTGAAAATAAACACACCTTGGAGTAACTTTATACCAGAAAACTATTGAGTATCCTCGGCTTTGAAGTAATAGTTGATACGGTTATACATGTTAAATACTTTAATATATAGTATTTTACCTGTTTCCTTCCATCTGCCTTTAACTTGTTAGATAAATTCTCTGGAGCATTTCATTAAGTGAAATACCCACCCATCTCCTTGAAGGTGGACTGTAGCAGGATCTGAATGTTACTGGAACACAGGACAGGTTATGACTTGCAGGATGTTTGGCTTTAAGTAAAACTATTTTATTTATGGATTAATACAATTACCAGAAAACAAAACAAAAACAATGCTGGTACTAGAACACTACACAATTTTTTAGAAAATAGGAAAAAGTACTCAGCTGTTAAAAATTTTATCCTATTTCCTATATCTAATCAGAGTTTGAGTCAAGTTTACAAACATAATATTTTATACATCTTAAGTTTCTCATAATGTGGATTTTTACATTGCTTTGTTATATTTATAATTATTTTATTAGATATATGCTATTTCAGAAAATATCTTTTTTAATTTATTATGGTGACACTGCTTACCATAATTATACAGGTTTTAAGTGCCCAATTCCATAACACATGCTGTACACTGTACTGTGTATTTACCCCCTGCTAAGACAAGCCTCTCACCATCACCATTTGCCCCCCACCCCCCACACTCTCTTTCACCTACCCCGCTCCCAGCAATTGCCACACTGTTGTCTGTGTCCCTGAGTTTTGTTTGTCCTTTTTTGCTCTATCCCTCTACCTCCCTCACCTTTTATTTGGAATTTATCATTTCAATGTTTTAATACTTTCAAAATCATAAAGAACCATTTATTATTAGCTTCCTCTTGTATAGCTGAGAATTCATCTTATATGTGTCACCTTAGAATGCAATTACTGAGGTGGGATTATTAGGGTTTCCATTTCTCATACCAATGAAAAAATATATTTTAAATCATACATATGTCTCAGTGAGGTTACTATGAATGTATGTGGATTTTTGAAGGGATAAAAAAGCCTACAGTGTAAGCATTAAACATAACATTCCATGAAGAAATGACAATATAAATTTTCTGAGAAATTAGGATACCCAAATGGATATTACTTTGTGGGCCTAGGAAAAAATAGGCAAAGAAGGCTTTGCTTATTTCCTGGATATGAGTGTTTTCAAGAGAGTAAGATATAAGTTTGAGTTCCTTTTATGAGATAGGCAAGGTAACTTAAGAAGATAGCTATTCCTTAGAGGCAAAGGGCCAAATGGTTAATTACTGAAGGAAATGTCATGAGTCTCAAAGCTTGTCCTCCACTGGGGTACAGAAATGGTTTCTGAAAAACAGACTTGAAGTTATTATGGTTCATTAAATGTTTCACTCACAGTGATTTTTTTCCTGAAGTCCCATGGCAAGTTCAACAACATTAACCAGCCTACCAGGATCATGTTGACAAAAGACATTGCCATTAAAAAAAAAAAAAAAAAAAAGGAACTGGCCTGATCCTGTGGTGGCGCAGTGGATCAGTGGATCAAGCGTCGACCTGGAACGCTGAGGTCACTGGTTCAAAACCCTTGGCTTGCCCAGTCAAGGCACATATGGAAGTTGATGCTTCCTGCTCCTCCCCCTTCTCTCTCTCTCTCTCTCTTTCTCTCTCTCTCTTTCTCTCTCTTCTCTAAAATGAATAAATAACTTTTAAAAAAGAGAACTTACTCAAAGCATCCTTTCCTTCTATCTAGTCCTGCCTCATATTTTATTATATATCTTTAAAAAACACAGTGCTTCCTCTAACTTCTTACTGTTTTGCAACAAAATTCAGTATTTATTAAAGGTTTTAGCACTTAGACCCTAGTACTACTGATCTTGCAGCACTTAGGATTTGTGAGGTTGTTTCCTTCCAAGGCCTTTGTTCTCTCCTTCCCACAGACTGCCCCTGTTGAGGTAAGATCTGCCCAAAATGTCTCCGTCTTAAGGCACCTTTGCTGTGTACCCATCAAAATTATTTATACTCCTGACAATTGCTCATTTTAGTCATATATTCTGATTTTTTTTATTCAGTAAAACAGATGTTATTTTATTTGTTAAAATTTGTGTTCATGACTAGAAAAATTTTCTTTTACCCAAAGACTATTTTCTCTCTATGTCTCAAGCTAGAACAGTCTTAGTTATGTGGTAGTGACTCTGTATTTGTGGAAATAATGAATGAATAAATGAATGAATGAGTAATTGAATTAATGAATTAATGACATCCTTCATACAGACATGGAAAAGCTGAGAGGGTTTGCATATCCCTTTAATCTGTTATTGTCTACTTTTAGAAATAATGGTGTCAGGAACAGGTTTTTTTTAAGAATTATCTAATTTATGAGGCAATTTTTTATTAGTTGTGAAGTTCTGATTAAGAAACTAAACTTGAAATGTGTTTAAACAAATTAGAGATGCAGAGAATTGAGTCAGTGATTTGGAAGACAAGGGAGCAGAAATACCCAAACAGAGCAGCAAAAAGAAAAAAAGAATAAAATAAGATAGTTTAAGGGACTGCTGGGATAATATGAAATATAACATCTGCATTATAGAGCCACCAGAGGGAGAAGAAAGAGAGCAAGGGATTGAGAATCTATTTAAAGAAATAATGACTGAAGACTTCCCTAACCACATGAAGGAAAAATATACAAGTCCAGGAAGCACAGAAAGTCCCCCAAGAAATGAACTCAAAGAGGCCCATATCAAGACATATCACAATTAAAATGCCAAATGTTAAAAACACTAACAAAATCTTAAAGGCAACAAGAGAAAAGCAGTTGATTACCTACAAGGGAGCTCCCATAAGACTGTCAGTTAATTTCTAAACACAAAATTTTCAGGCCAAAAAGGATTGACATGAAAATTCAAAGTGATGAATAGCAAGGATCTATAGCCAAGACTGTTCTACCTAGCAAGAATAACTTTTAAAATTGAAGGACTAAGGCAATTACTAGATAGGAAAGAAACTACAAGAATTCATCACCACCAAACCAGTATTACAAGAAGTATTAATAAGAATAAGAGGGGCAGAGAGGAACATAAATATGAATAATAAAATGGCAATAGCTATATACCTGTTGATAATCACTTTAAATGTAAATGGATTAAATGCTCCAATCAAAAGATATAGGGTAACTAAAGGGCTAAGAAAAGAAAACCCATAATTATGCTGTCTAGAAGAGACCATGTGTAGATCAAAAGACAAGCACAGGCTGAATGAACATAAATAGATGAAAAAAGATATTTTATGCAAATAGAAACAAAAAACTGTTAGCATTACTAATATTAAAGGAAATAGACTTTAAAACAAATACTATAATAAGAGACAAAGAAAGACATTAATTAATGATTACAAAATCAATCCAACAAGAGCATATAAGCCTTATAAACTTTTATGTACCCAACACAGGTGTATTTAAATATATAAAGCAAACATTGATGGGCATAAAGGAGTAAATTGACAATAATTTAATCACAGAGGGGACCAAGTAGATTTAACTGATATTTTTGAGGAGCCTTTTACCTCAAAGCAGCAGAATATACTTTTTTTTTCAAGTGCACATAGAACATTTTCCAGGATTGACCACATGTTAGGTCACAAAACAAATCTCCATAAATTTAAGAAGTTTGAACTATATCAAGCTCCTTCTTCAACTACAACATTATGAAACTAGAAATCTATTACAAGAAAAAAAAACAAAAAACAACTGGCCTGACCTGTGGTGGCACAGTGGATAAAGTGTCGACTTGGAATGCTGAGGTTGCCAGTTCAAAACCCTGGGCTTGCCTGGTCAATGTACATATGAGAAGCAACTACTATGAGTTGATGCTTCCTGCTCCTCCTCACCTCCTTTATCTTTCTCACTATCTTCACTTTCTAAAATCAATAAATAGAATGCTTATAAAAAGAAGAAAAAACCCTGAAAAAGAAATAAACACATGGAGACTAAATAACATTACTAAACAATAAATGAGTTAAGAATGAGAAAAAGGAAGAAATTTTAAAAATACCATGAAACAAATGAAAATGACAGTACAACAACCCTAAATCTATAAATTTATGGGATACAACAAAAGCAGTTCTAGGAAGGAAATTCATAGCAATACAAATATACCTCAAGAAACAAGAATAATCTCAAATAAATAATCTAACCTTACACCTAAAGAAACTAATAAAAGAACAATAAAAAATATCACAGTTACACATTTAGTGGCAAGAAGAAAATATAAAGATCAGAACTCACCCTGGCTGGTTGGCTCCGTGGTAGAGAGTCAGCCTGGCATGTGTATGTCCCAGGTTTGATTTCTGATCAGGGCACACAGAAGAAGTCCCCATCTGCTTATCCAACTTTTCACCCTCTTGCTTCTCTCTCTCTCTCTCTCTCTCTCTCTCTCTCTCTCTCTCTCTCTCTCTTCCTCTCTTTCCCCTTCCTACAGCCATAGCTCGATTGCAGCAAGTTGGCCCCGGGTGCTGAGGATGGCTCCATGGCATCTGCCTGAGGTGCTAAAAAGAGCTTGGATGCTCAGCAATGGAGCAACAACCAAGATGGGCAGAGCACTGCCCCCTAGTGGGCTTGCTTGGTGGATCCCATTCAGGGCACATGCAGGAGTCTGTTTCTTCCTCCTCTTCTCTTACTGAATTAAAAAAAAAAAAGATCAGACCGCAGATAAAATAGAATCTTAAAAAACAATGCTAAAAAACAATAAAATTAGAAAACCTGTTTCCTTGAAAAGATAAACAATATTGATAAACCTTTAACTAGACTCATGAAGAGTAAAAGAGAATGAACACAAATAAGTCAGAAATGAAAAAAGAAGTGAAAACTGAACCACAGAAATACAAAAGATTATAATTAAATGCTATCAATAATTACATTGCAACACATTAGACAATCTGGAAAAAATGGATAATTCCCTAGAAGCATGTGGTTTTGCAAGACTGAATCAAGAAGAAACAGAATCTGAACAGACTGATTATAATTAACAAAATTGAAATAGTAATCAAAAAACTCCTGACAAATAAAAGTCCTGGATCAGAAGCCTACACAGGTAAATTTAATGAAACATTCAAAGAAGAACTAATACCTATCCTTCTAAAGATATTCCAAAAATATTTGAGAAAGTGGAAGACTTCCAAGCTCATTTTATGAGGCCAGCATAATTCTGATTCCAAAACCATTTAAGATATTACAAAGAAAGAAAATTCTAGGTCAATATCCCTGATAAACATGTATGCAAATATCCTCAACAGAATATTAGCAAACAGAATTCAGCAATACATTAAAAAGGTCATATACCATGATCAAGAAGGATTTATTCCTGGGATGCAAGGTGGGTTTGATGTCTGTAAATCAATTAAGATGATACACCACATAAACAGAATGAAGGATAAAAATCATATGATAATATCAAAGATGCCGAAAATGTGTTTGATAAAATCCACCACCCATTTATGATAAAAATGCTCAGCAAAATGAGAATAGAGGGAACACACCTCAATATAATAAAGGCCATATTTGACACACACACAGCTAGCATCATACCTTACAGAGAGAAACTAAGAGTTTTTTTAAAGATCAAGGAAAAAACAGGATATCTACTTTCACCACTCTTAGTCAACGTAGTATTGGAAGTCCTAGCAACAGCAATCATATAAGAAAAATAAATAAAAGGAATTTAAATTGGAAAGAAGCCCTGGCCGGTTGGCTCAGTGGTAGAGCATTGGCCTGGCGTACAGAAGTCCCGGGTTCGATTCCTGACCAGGGCACACAGGAGAAGTGCCCATCTGCTTCTCCACCACTCCCCCTCTCCTTCCTCTCTGTCTCTCTCTTCCCCTCCGGCAGCCGAGGCTCCATTGGAGCAAAGATGGCCTGGGCACTGGGGATGGCTCTTTGGCCTCTGCCCCAGGTGCTAGAGTGGCTCTGGTCGCAACAGAGCGACGCCCCAGAGGGGCAGAGCATCGCCCCCTGGTGGGCAGAGCGTCACCCCCTGGTGGGCGTGCCAGGTGGATCCCGGTCGGTCGCATGTGGGAGTCTGACTGTCTCTCCCGGTTTCCAGCTTCAGAAAATAAATAAATAAATAAATAAATTGGAAAGAAAGCAGTAAAACTGTCAGTATTTGCAGGTGACTTCATACTATATATATAAAGAACCATAAAGATTCTACCAAAAAACCCATTAGAACTGATTAATGAATTCACTAAAGTAGCATGATACAAAATAAATATTCAGAAATCAGTTGTGTTTTTATAAACCCTAATGAACTATCAGAAAGAAAAACTAAGAGGACAATCCCATTTACAATTGTATCAAAAAAAATAAACTACTTAGGAATAAATTTAACCAAGTAGGTAAAAAAACTATGCTCAGAAAATTATAAGACACTGAAGAAAAATTGAAGAAGATACAGTCAAATGGAAGTATATAGCATGCTGCTCATGGATAGAAAAAATTAATATCATTAATATGTCCATATTACCCAAAGCAATCTATAGATTCAGTGCAGTTTCTATCAAAATACCAATGACATTTCATAGAGCTAGAACAATTAACCCCAAATTTTTATGGAACCACAAAAGACCTTAAATAGCCATAATAATTTTGAGAAAGAAGAGCGAAGTTGGAGATAATCATACTATCAAATATTAAACTATACAACAAGGCAATAGTAATCAAAACAGCATAGTACTGGCATAAAAAGACACATAGGTGAAAGGAACAGAATAGAGAACCCAGAAATAAACCTACACCTATATGGTCAGTTGACATATGGCAAAGGAGGCAATAGCATACAATGGAGTAAAGACAGTCTATTCAATAAATGACATTCGGATAATTGGACAGATACATGCAAAAAAGAATTAAGCTAGACTACCTTCTTAAATTATATACAAGAGTAAACTCAGTGTAAAACTCGAACCATAATACTCCTACAAGAAAGTGTAGGCAGTAAACTCTCTGACATATTTCTTAGCAATATGTTTTCTGGTAAATCTCCTCAGACAAGGAAAACCAAAGAAAAAAATGAACAAATGGGACTGCATCATAGGAAATAATTTTTGCACAGCATAGGAAACCATGAACAAAACAAAAAGACAACCTACTAGATTTATTCACTAATGATACATTGTAACAGGCGTTAATATTTAAAATTTATAGATACTTCATACAATTTAACCCCAGGAAAACAAATTATCCAATTTAAAAATAGAACCTGAAGACATATATTTTCAAATAGGACGTACAATGGCCAATTGTCATATAAAAGATGCTCAATGTCACTAATCTTCAGAGAAATACAAATTTAAACCACAATGAGATATCATCCCACACCTCTCAGAATGGAAAGTGCTGGTGAGGAAAGAAAACCTGGAGTAAAGAAAACCTTCTGCACTGTTGCTGAAATTGCAGATAGGTGCATCCACTATGGAAAACAGTATGAAGTTTCCTCAAAGCATTAGAAATGGAACTGCCTTAAGACCCAGCAATTTTATTTCTGGGTATTTATCTGAAGAATTCCTAAAGACTAATTTGAAAAAATATATGCACCCCTATGTTCACTACAGCATTATTTACAAGAGCCAAGATATGGAAGCAGCCCACGTGCTCGTGAGTAGAGAAATAGATATAGAAGATGTGGTACATATCATATATACAGTGGAACTTTACTTGGCTACAAAAAAAGAATGAAACATTACTATTTGTGATGGCAAAGATGGACCCAGAGGATGTTATGCTAAATGAAATAAGTCAGACAGAAAGACAAACACCACATGACTCCAGTTGTATGTTGAATCTAAAAAACAAAATAAATGAACAAACAAAACATAAACAGAGTCATAGATAGAACAGACTAATGGCTCCCAGAGGGGAGGAAAGGTGCAGCAATGGGTGAAAAAGGTGAGGGGAGTAAGAGTACGAATTGGTAGTTATAGAATAGTCATGGGGGTGTAAAGTACAGCACAGGGATGTAGTCAATAATATTGTAATGACTATATATGGTGCCAGGTGGGTACTGGAAATATTGGGGGGAATCACTTTATGAATTATATGATTATCTAACCACTATATTATACACTTGAAAATTATACAAAATAATATTGAATGTCAACTATAATTTAAAAAACACATAAATTCCAGGCCCTTGCTGGGTAGATCCGTGGATAAAGCACCATCCCAACATGCCAGAAGTTGCAGGTTCAATCCCTGGTCAGGGTTCATATGACAAGTAATCAATGAATACACAACTAAATGGAAAAACTAAGTGAAATGAGCTGATGCTTCTCTCTCTTTTTTTCTCTCATTCTCAATTCAATGGAAAATTTTAAAAATAATTTTTTAAAAATATTCCAAATAAGTTTAAAGAGATAGCCAGATAACCAAAGATATATCTGAATTCTTCATTACTGATTAGTAATTGCCAGTAAAGCTCCTTTCTTTTATGTTAAAGGCCTAAGTGTTTTTAAAAAGCGCCCTGGCCAGGTAAGAAAGGAATCTATCATGACAGTTACAAGGGCAGTTTCTTCTTATCAACATGGACCTTGAAGGTTAGTCAATGTTGTTGAACTTGACATGTAAACTCAGGAACAAATCACTGTGAATGAAACAATTTAAAAGTTCAATTAAAGGCTAAAAGAGAAATAAACAGTCTATCTGTCTATCTATCTATCTATTTATCTATGTCTATCTCATCTATATCTATAACTATATTCATAGCCTTGAAGATCAATCATTGCCAAATTTCCTAAGTTGGACATTTTTATAAAGTCTTAGCTATTTCATATCAGTCATTAGACAAATAATGCAGGAAAACACATCATGACAGTCTAAGTGATGCGGAAGTATTGGAGATGAATAAGAGTGTTAAAACTGTAGAGAAAGATGTGCTGTGGGCCTCATTCTTGAGAAATCGCTCCTGAGTACTTTAACCTGCTTTCTCTGAGCACAGCTCCGTCATATACCGGCGCCTTCCCCTGAGCCCTAGACAACCTGTGTGTCCTTGGCCAACTTCCTTTATGCTTCCTTCATGAGAAGAAAGCCCAGACTCTTCCAGTTTTGTTCAGCTTCCTTTTAGGGAGTTGAAGAGATACTGTCCTGAGTTTTGAAAATCATTTGACTACTCATACTCACTCTGCAAAATGTACCAAAAATGCCACCACCACCACCCCCAGTGACAGCTGCCTGAGCTCCAGTGTAGGATAAGTGAGAGCACTACTTTGGCCTGCATGGCCTTTTATGGGAGCAGCTGTGGTGCACAGGGGAGGTTGTTCACATTTACTCCATTGCTTGCCTGTCTGTCAGTCTCTCCACACCAGGGTTTGGGGCCATGCATGGACTGTGTTTGTAACCCTGATGAAAAGTTGGAGTTTTTCTGTTCCTCTGAGATTTGGTAAATTCTATTCACCTCTGTCCAGCTGAGAATTCTCTTTGAGTCCAGAGTTCTTTCAAGAGTTTATCTCAGTTTGATCACCAATCTCTTCACGCTAACCTCAGTGCATCTTAGTAATACTCTAGCACCCAGACCTACCACTCAGCCTCATTCCAGTTTTCCAGAAAAATATTGACTCTTTTCAGAATTTGATAACCTTAGTTAATGGTTTATCAGATATTTGAGGGGTTCTGAGGAAAATATCACAAAACACAACAAATGCTGAGTTAGCTGTCATTTTCCCTTTGTCACTCTCCATCTCTCTTTTCCCCTTTAAAGCCATAGCCAGACCTCCCCAGGGCTCACTCCTGGCAGCTCCTCCCCAGTTGAGGCTACTTGATGTCAGCTTGTACCCCTAGCAAGCTTGTTCAAAAAGGCTCCCAACAAAGGAAGCTCTCCCTTGAAGAGAAACTCTCAGACTATCCAAAGAGTGAATAATTTCTTTTATTGCAATTACAATCTTTGTATTTTTTTTTTTTTACTGAGAGGAGGGAAGGCAGAGAAATAGACTCTCGCATGTGTCCCAACAGGGGTCCACCTGGCAAACCCACTAGGGGGCGATGCTCTGCCCATCTGGGGTGGAGCCATTATTTTAGCACCTGAGGCGGAGTCCAAGGAGCCATTCTCAGTGTCCAAGGCCAACTCTCTCGAGCAAATCAAGCCATTGCTACGAGAGGGGAGAGAAAGAGAGTGCAAGAGAAAAAGGAGGATGGGGAAGGGTGGAGAAGTAGATGGTCACTTCTTCTGTGTGCCCTGAGCAGGAATTGAACCCGGGACCTTCACATGCTTGCGCCGATGCTCTATCATTGAGCCAACTGGCCAGGACCTGCAATTACAATCTTATTTATTGTTATGAGCATAGAGTCAAGGTTTTTGCATATGTTTAAAAATGACTTTTATTGGCTCTTAAATCCTCAATGAACTGGTCCCTTATAAATTTCAAATTTAAGGTAACTGTAGACATCTTCTGTTTTAGTTGTCCTTGCCTGTAATTTGAATGACTTAATTGATTTGTGAGCTATTTTAATTTTCCTTATGTTCTTTACAGAACACTCCACACATAACAAGAGGAAAAAAAAATATTGTGTGAAAGTCATCTCTCACTCAGGAAATATATCTATAAAATAAGCTAATCACATTATTTAAAAAATCTTCAAAAATCAAAATTCACCTTTGTGTTTATCAATTAGATCTCATACTAATAAAACTCTATAATTAAAATTAATAAAAACCCAGTGGTCTTTTTGTAACTAAAGGGCATTGTTTGACTACTGAAAATACTTAATATTTTAATAAGCTCTTCTTTCTGACATGTAGGGAAATTAAGCATCAGGGCACATTGCTTCTAAAACCATAATTGCAATTTTAAACATAATTTCCCTTATGAACCTGAGAACAGTGATAAATTTTTTTTTTTTTTCTATTTTTGTGAAGTGAGAAGCTAGAGGCGGCAGACAGACAGATTCTCGCATGCGCCTGATTGGGATCCGCCCGGCAAGCCCACCAGGAGGTGATGCTTGGCCCATTTGGGGCATTGATCCACTGCAACCAGAGCCATTCTAGCACCTGAGGCAGAGGCCATGGAGTCATCCTCAGTGCCCAGGCAACTTTGCTCCCATGGAGCCTTGGCTGTGGGAGAGGAAGAGAGAGACAGAGAGGATGGAGAGGGGGAGGGGTGGAGAAGCAGATGGGCGCTTCTCCTGTGTGCCCTGGCCGGGATTCGAACCCAGGACTTCCACATGCCAGGCTGATGCTCTACCGCTGAGCCAACTGGCCAGGGTGATAAATCTATTTTTTAATGACTGAAAAAGAACTCCAAATCACCAATAAATTAGAATTTATTTGTGAATGATAAAATAAAATATTTCATAATGGATAAATAACCCCCATTTTGTATGGTAGTGATAGTCACCATATCTGAACTCTGTTGTTACTCCCTTGAATTAGAATTTGACCATAAAGTAAAGGACATATTTTTGGCCTTTTAATTTACCCAGGATTTAAACATTGGTATGATACAATAGGTCAATGAGATGAGAATTCAGAATCAGAACATTCTGGGATATTCAGATTCAAAGTACACCCTATGGCTAAGCTTTGGTGTTGTATGCATTATGAGCAGATTGAATAAATTTTCTTAGCTGCGATGTAGACAATGGACTAGAGAGACAAGACTGGGTATGTGACAGTAAGAAACTTCAGCCATAATTCTAACAAAATAAGATGAGGATTTAAACCCAGGCAAAGACAGTGGTGACAGACAGTAAAAATCAAAACCATGAAGGCTTAATGAAAGCAATAAAGCATAATAATTCAGAGTCAAAGCTTTGGAGATAGCAAATGTAGTCTCTGGACTTGGTTTACTGTATATGAGCAATGTGACCTGAGAAAATTATCCAATTTTTCTGAACCTCAGTCACTTCCTTTTTAACATGAGGCAGACAATAGCTATTAATACTAGATTATTTTGAGGATCAGATGAGATACTATTGCAGAATGTCTGTCCAGTGCTTGTCATGGGGTAAGTGTTAGGTTGAAGTAGAAATCTGAGGATCTGCATTTGCTGTATTGGGTCTGAGGTTGCCTGCTGACTTGGATCTTCTAAATGGAGAGTTGCACAATGAGAACTACAACATATGAAGAAGATGTGGAGACAACGTGAGTGAGTAGGACAATAGTTAAAGCCACCGACTGTTCAGTATTAAACAAAGGAAAGGGGGGGGGAGAACTCTGGAGAATAATGTGTTAAAATAGGCAAATGATTGGTCCCTGAAAGGAAATGGCCAGAGAGGTAAGGGAACATTCAGGAAATGGCTATAATTGAGAATCCAAGGCAAGAGAGAATTATGAGGAACTAGTACCCAGTAGTATCAAAATACCAACATTAAGTCAGCAAAACCTGGAAGACATTTATTTGGTTTATCAATGAGGAGGTTAGACTATCTTAGATTTATCAACTTCAATGAAAAACTGATAAGGATTCAAAACATATTTAGAGCAGTTAGGAGTGAATGATTGAGGGAGTATACACTACATTTTTAAGTATTAGAATATAAAAGGAAAGAAAGAGGTGATATAACTGAAAGAGGAGACAGGCTAAATGCAAGCGATTTTGTGAAGTGTTTTCATTTGTTTTGTTTTGAGCAAGCTTATGTGCAGTGCTATCCTAATAAACCAGCTATCCAGGGTGGGAAATAAAAGCTCTGATTTGTTGCTTTGGTCCATTGTCATGGTGTAAATACTCTTACCATGGCTGAGGTCAAGCTATTAGTGTGATATTAGGGAATGCATGTATGAAAAGAGACAGCCATAATCACCCACCAGGCCCTGTGCACCATTGCATAGAAGCTGGGGGATGGGAGAGCCTGAAGGTTTGGGTAAGAAATGGAGTATCTGTAGGTCAAATACAGAGGCAGAGAGTAAAATCCAGAATAATGTTGGAAAGATCAGTGTTGGAAAGAGAAAGATACCTCTTCTAATGAGTCAGGTTGGAATAAATTCATGGAAAGGGGAGGAAGGTGAATGTATTTTATTCTATGGGCTATTTCATATGTAAATTAGGATAGCTGGGCTTTTCTTAGAGACAGGAAGTGGTAGTTGGTTTGTAATATTGGATTGAAAGGAACAGTAAAAAGTTTGGAGGTAAAGATGTGGAAGGGTAGTTAAACAGTGTGGAGGCTCCATTGAAGATGAGCACTTTGTACTTTGTACAAACACCATTCTCAAGAGTCACATGGATTTTGCCAGAATTTAGGAGCAAAGACATAGCAGCATAGATATAAAATTAGTGCATTTTTCTTGGGTTGAAATTTTGCAGGAGAATTTGGAATGGTGGCAAGAATCCAGGGGAGTGGTGAGTATTGACAAGAGATTGTTGAAGTGGTAGGCCATGATGTCTAGGATAGAGAGAGAGAGGAAGGCAGGGTGCTGGTTAGAGAATGTCCCAGAGTGAACAGGTGCGGAGGTAATGGAGTTTGGGGTGGCCATGAATGTGGGTGGCTGAAGCAAAGTGAAGGTACAATCATGACAGTGAGTAAGGCAGATGTTGGATAGTCATTCAAAAGGGCATTGAAGTCACCCAGAGTTGTGGACTGGAATCTAAGATTTTAATATGTGCCAGAGTCTTTGATGTGGGTGCTCACTGGGATTGCAGACATTTGCAGGGAAAGATGGGGCATAGTTGAATAGTGTAAGCCTCACAAAAGAGCTTTACAGGACAGGAAAGAAATATTATTTTTGTGGTAGTAATGAAGGAAATAAATCAGTGGGTGCTGAGATAGTATAGATGTAAAAAGAAAAAGTGAAGAGCCTGAACTTGACAAACATTGGTAGACAGGGGAGAACCCAGATGATGCTAGGGTCGAAAGCAGACAGCAGCAGGTCTCCAAGTCTGGAAATGCACAGGAGCATTTTGGTTGGTGTGTGTGTGTTTGGCTTGTCTTAGTCTTGATAGTTTGCTTTGCTTTTAGCGATGCAGCTGTACATATTCAATCAACCTATTTTCCAGAAGATAGTTATAGGATGAAACTTGAAGGAACAACAATTGAAATGTCCTCAACTCCAGAAAGAGCAGGTGTCCTTAATCATCTTCATTTTTTTTTTTTTTGCATTCAAGTTGCATGAGAAAAAAGGACAAAAAAAAAGATAGAAAAAAAGAAAATGTTCAAGTGTAAGATCTGAGATGAATTGTGAGGTTCACAGAAAGCATTCTTGAATTCATTTCTCAGCTCCAGGTGCCTGAGACCCTGACTAAGGCTTAGCCATACGCCAGTCCAGTGTGCGTGCTGAGGAAGTGGCCACTGGCGTCGTATGCAGCGGGCTCTGTTGACGTTGCTATGCGGGCACCGAGAAAGCATAGAACAGCTTCTTTTGAGTAGAGCCTTGCAGGCATTTCAGTATCACAGAGCGGAGTTGAGACCATTTCTTTGGAAGAAATTGTAATCTATTTTTAACAGATACTTTCATCATTACTGGAAAATCCTAATACAGAATTTAAGAATGAACACACATACAATATATAACCAGTATGGTAATACACAGTAACTAAATGTGGTTGTTGATTATAGCAATTGGTTAGGGATTGGAGTTAATTCCTTCAGATCCAAGTAGTGACCTATGTGGTAAGCTCCTTGTGTGACAGAAATTTGGGGTTGGTGCATTTATAGCATTGCTTTTCTTAAGGTGTGATTTATCCTTTTGTGGTACTTGTCATTTCTGGTTCAAATGTTGTCCAGGAAATTCATCTACATTGAACAAAGAACTAGCGACCTTATTTGAATTTTATCCTTCCTCCTTTTCTAAAATTGACATTCCTTGAGGGCATGTCCTGAAATGACTTCTCCAGTTCTAACTAAATGGGGACAATCTCTGTTTTAACTCCAGCCACTTAGCAAGTGATCGCATATGCCATGGAAGAGTATGACAGACACAACAAGCTAGGGAAGTTGATTATTAAATATATATATTTCTGCTTCATTTGAAGCATAATTTTGTATTCTGACAAGTGAATGGTATAGGTATAAGGGAAAGAGTAGCAGCCATTTAAGTATTTTGCCAGAATTCTCATGTTACATTATCAAAATAATTTCAAGAAGGATGACAGTACATGTTATAATGTCCCTTTCAAATAATAACAAAGCTATTTAATCAGGTGATACGCAGACCCACTCAGGACTGAAATGCAACTTACAGGGGAGACATGATAAGTGGTTCATTTAACACTGCACAAAGGTAAATGAAGTGTATATTTTCCAATCACAACTGGAATTTTAAGTGAGTAGAATAGAATAAACTCAGTTTGGAATTTGAAATAAATTTAGCGTGGAATGTGTTTTGAGGCCAAGGTTTATATAAGAGCTATATACAAACCTCTGAGCTCAAAACATGACACGATGTGAAATGTTCTTAGCATCTGAGAGCCAGACAGGGTTTCTGCAGGGCCAGGGCACAGACATTTGGTCAACAGCTGTTTGTTTCTACCTTGGGAAGGAAATACAGGTGTTTCTTTAATGCCCTGCAATGGGAATAATATTCTACCTGGTACCTGGAATTGTCTACCCTTTCTCAGAGGTGGTATTTTTAGTTTGGTGTCACCAATAAAATAATTTAACCACATTTCCATTTTTCTTTCCCTTAATGTCTGCTTCAATAATTCTAAGTAACTTCTTACAGTAACTGATTAGAAAACAGGAGAAATAGTGGAAGAAAACACAAGAGTCAACTTTGAATGATTCTATGTAAGCACTCCTAGCTGTTTACCTAGGAGCCGTTGCCACAGTGGTTTTCTTATAGTACGGACTCTCCTGAGCTAGGAACTCTGGCGGGGTCACAAAGGAGACTAGACTGTAGGCAAAGTTGAAGAAGCAATCAGTCACTGACAATACATCTTTGTCTAAAGCAAGTTGAAGTCACAAAAAGACTTGCTCTGCAGAGTTAAAAAACTGGCATATTTCTTAGGAGTGTAGAAATGCTGGTTTTGCAGGGGCTTCAAGGAAGTGCCAGGTGATGGACTCCAAAACAGAGACCATCTGCAGACTGACACACTGGCAAAGGGGGATAGCTCAAGAATACGGAGAAATGAAGGGGTTTTAGGGTTATGGATTAGAGAGAGCTGAACATTTCAGAGTGAAACGCAGAAGTGGGTGAGGTACAGGAATGCAGGGTATGTTGAATTAGTAGTCAGGGTTAGTGGCTTGCTTGTTCTGAGTCTATAGACATTGGGAGGGTGGAATTAGTCCTTTGTACACTTTCCCACTTTAAACACTAGCATGTTTAGCCCTCCTCCGTGTGCAGGTAAAACTGAGATAAAGGGCTGTTAACAGCAAATATTTGTTCTCCTGGCTGTGGCTGACCTGCCAAGTGCCAGTTTCAGGGGCAGCTCTGCCATGTTTACAGTTTCCACCACTTGGAGATTTCTGTATATTCATCCCTGAATTAGACTCAAAATGAGCAGATTTTGCCAAACCACTGAGTGATTCTGACCATTTCATCTGGCGATTTTAGTACGACTATATTGTTGCCACTGACCTGTATTCATAAGGCGTTTTGGGGTCACCAGCTCACAGAAATGTCTTTTGACTATGAGCACACCTTCTCTACTTTAGTGTCACTTTTACTTCAACAAAAGTGGGATTTCAGTCCTGGCCCCATTGTATAACTTTAAGTAGCAGTGCCAGGATTCATTGTAGAATGAAGAGTTCTTTGAAGAACAAGTGAACATTCAGATGTGTCAGCCATGTCCTTCACGCCACATCCTCCTGTTGCCTGTGGGAAGGGGCTGGCATTTGGGTAGTGCTCTGAGCACATGCAGGATAGATCTGTGTGTGTTTGCGTGAAGAAAAGGACATTGTGTGTTCGTTTGGCACCTGTGATGGTGAGAGCCATTGATTGCTTCTGAAAGCTTTGTTCCAACTCCAGGATGAGCAGGATTTTTAAACAATGAACTTGGAACTGGTAACTAAAAATACATAGACATGAGACCTGGATATGTAGTTTTTCAGTTTTGAAAGGAAGGAATAGTGAAGGCTTGCAGCTTATGCTATAGCTTGGTCATTGCTCCAGTTATTATGGCTCAGGGGAAGGGAATGGACATGTCATATGTCTAACAGGCAGAGTAGTACAGATGGTCCGCAGCATACAAAGCATGGGTGAATGTTCTGCTAAACCTGAAAACTTTGTCTTGTCTATTTTCTTTGCCTTTACTGTTCCTAGCATGTGTTAAAGCCACTGGCAATTTGTGAGTTTGTCATTTATTCAGAAACAAAGTAGCATGAAATTTAAAAAAATATTTAAAATAGAATTAAAAGTTGTATTAAAATAAAACTTGGTTTATTCAAATGAAACAGCAATGCTGGTCCATGTGGCTCCAGTTTTCTCTTGGTGCAAATTAGGACATTTCCATGTTGCAAATATATCATAGTTACCTCTGAACAAAGAACTAAAGTGAGCACATTCTAAATGCTCCTATCATTTCCAAATACTCAATCCCAAACTTTAAAGTGTTTTGTCTGGAGAGAGATGGGAAATTTGAATGTGTATTATTTTCTTTGAGCTTTGCTATCACATGATTTCCAGAGTTTTTACTATAAAGTGAATAAATTTGCATGTTTAAAGAGAAAACAGTCTTAGTAATTCATGTTGAAAATAATGAGTATTGTTAGGTCTTTTATACATGATCAAAGTGGTAATTGCCTTGAATATAATGAAAATAAGGACAAGGATAGCCCTGTACATTTATTAATGTATTTTTTCTCTGTGAATACATTTTTTTCCTTAAGCACTTATAGCAGAGTGTGATTTTGTTGAGAGGAAATATGCACTTTTAAGTTTAATTTTTATTTTATCTATATTCAACTGAAATAAATAGCAAATTGAAGTAAGGCTCTCCATCAGCTACTATCATATGAGAATTATGTTGTGAAATTTTAAATATTCATAATTTTATTCAAGTAATCCAGTTAAAAGTGTACTCAGTTGGAGGTAATCTGTAAAAGTCCCAAATTCTATGCAATATAATGATGCCTATAGCTCAGAAAACCTGATGTGTTTTAGTCCTTAGAACGGACATGGTAAATGAGTACCTGTCTGATACTATTAGTGAAATTCTCTTTAGAGGGAATGCTGACCATAGAAGATAGGGTTAGTGATAGATGAGATAGAGGAGTTCCCATCTCCCAGCTCTGCTTAGGTCAGAATTCCAGGTATTTGAGGATCAAATGGGAAGAAACACATTTAAATAATAAGCATGGGATTACACCTGAGGAATGGCATTTTTACTAAATAATTATGAATGTTTTCAGGGCTTCTAAAAATAATAAAGAATGTGTAACCTATGGATGATATAAACAAATGTCATTAACAAGGAATACAAAGTTTTAAACTGGGCCCTGGTGGTGTCTAAGTGGATAGAGCATCGGCCTGGCATATGGACTTTCTGGGTTCAATTCCTGGTCAGGGCACACAGGAGAAGTGACAATCTGCTTTCTCTTCCCCTGCTTATCCCCCTTCTTTCCCTCTTTCTCTCCCGCAACCAGTGGCTCGATTGGTTCGAGCATCAGCCCCAGAAAAGGTTGCTGGGTGGATCCCTGTCAGGGCACATGCAGGAGTCTGTCTCAATATCTTCCCTCCTTTCACCTAAAAAAAAAGTTTTCAACTGAATGTAAGTCAAAATAGGAGTTTATATTTTAATGCAGTGCCTTCTTCAGATTAAAAAAAAATGAAAAAAAAACCCTTTACTATATTATCAGTCCAAATGAAAACATTTCATTGAAGTGGTTGCTATATTGAAAATCCTTCATGAGATAAGCAATATATATTATCTTTCTGGATCATGGAAACTACAAAAGCCATGTTAAGCATATACTCTGGTTGGAGATTATACGTACACATATGCATTATGTACATTCATGAACAAGTGGAGGAAAAAGAAAATAAAGCCAAACTATAAATGTCACATGAAAAAAATAAATATTTCTGCAGGCAAGGGGGGTAACTGAGTGAATGGGGGTAGATTTTTAAGACAAGGAGTTATTTTTAAGATAGACCTTAAAAATGGGTAAAATCTGACCCCATAAGGGGTAGAGAATGGCATTCCAGACCATGAAATTCTAGATGAAAATGGGAAATAATTTCCGATTCTCATTCTGCTTTTGGTTCAAAGAACAAGCATTTAGATACAAAGCAACATATTTGATCTTCTGCATAAATCATTCAATTTCTTTAATGTTCAGCCAAAGCCTGTGAAGCCGTGTAACCACTGGACTTTGCCAGGCGATTGATAAAGGTGTAGTCACCTGGAAAATGCTAAAAGGATTGACCGAAATCTATTTTCTGCCATTCTTGTGAAATGTTTTTCTGTTTCAATTAGGTTGATTTGATAGCTAATGAAACAAAAAGAGCCCACTGGGCACATCCCTGATGCCCACTGGCCGTGTGGCCTAACCCTTTGTTTCATCCAGTTGGTTACACAAGCAGGTGATATTGCCACTCAACCTTCGTCCCCCCAAATTAAGTATTATTTTTATCAACTTAAAAAACCTTTTTTTCCCTGCAGTTTAATAGTAAAAAGAACACCAGTAACAAAATCTGAAAACTTAGATTCCAATCTTGATGTTATTGCCTACTGGGTTTGTGAGTTCGCTCAGTCATTTCACGTATCTTCATCTTTGTTTCTCTACATTGAGTAATTATTCATTAAACACGCTGAGCAATACAAATGCAGTGTCTGCAATGCATGTTTAGTAAAGAATTGTCATTATTTAAAGTATTAAATACAACTTTCTACAAATAATACATTTTGTTTAGAGCTAAATTAACATGTACAAGTGGCATTTATGATGATCATTTAAATGAATTCTTTCTAGCCTAGAAAAGCTATGTATTTATTGTAAGAACATTCGTGGCCCTGGGTTGGTAACTCATTTGGTTAGAGTGTCAGCCTGAAATGCCAAGATTGCAGGTTTGATCCCTGGTCAAGGCACACATGATAAACAACCAATGAAGGCACAACTAAGTGTGACACAAATGAATGCATCTCTCTCTCTCTTTCTTCCTCTCTTTGTCTCTCTAAAATCAATAAATAAAACCAACCAATGATGCCATAAATAAATAGAACAACAAATAACTATTTATCTCTGTATGTATCTCTCTCCCTTCCTCTCTCTCTAAAAATCAGTCAATAAAAAAATTTTAAAAAAGAACATTGAGAAACATGAATATAATTTATTGAATTTGTATTTCTTTCACTTGGGTTTCTTAAATATCACTTAAGAGTATAAAAAACTCAAAGGGGAATTAAAGTCAAACTTGATTTAGTTGATTGTCATCGCTATATTTATTTGTTCTGATTAAAGTTTGCCAGTGCCTTATGGAGGCATAGATTTTTCCTAATCTAGCCCTTGGAGTCAATGGAGACTTGTGAATTTCCTCAGTCTTCTCTGCTTTCTATCTCTTGTTTCCTCCATGTAATGTAAGAAATATTGCTGAGTTGCAAAGTCAGTGACACCTATGTGTTCATGAGGAAGATGTAATTCAATTTATTTAGCTACATAGAAGACATCACCATGCAGGTACTTACCAGAAATGCTAAGTATGTGAAGCAGGTTCCTTCAGTGAGCATAAAACTGTGCCTAACTAATTTCTATAGGTATTTATTACAAGGTTAAAATATTTTCTGAAGTATAATTTAAATTATAGCTTTTATTTTTAAAATTTTTGATACCTTGTTAATATTTCTCTTTGTCAGATCAATGATTAACTTTACTAGAGATTATATCAACAGAATTAGATTGTTTACTTATTTTGGATTTTCTATTTGTAACTTTATTTTTTTTATTTATATATGTGTATATATATATATATATATATATATATTTTTTTACAGAGACAGAGAGTAAGTCAGAAAGAGGGATAGACAGGGACAGATAGACAGGAATGGAAAGAGATGAGAAGCATCAATCATTAGTTTTTCATTGCGCATCATAACACCTTAGTTGTTCATTGATTGCCTTCTCAAACGTGCCTTGTCTGCGGGCCTTCAGCAGAATGAGTAACCCCTTACTGGAGCCAGCGATCTTGGGTTCAAGCTGGTGAGCTTTTGCTCAAACTAGATGAGCCCGCGCTCAAGCTGGTGAGCTCGGGGTCTCAAACCTGGGTCCTCTACATCCCAGTCCTACGCTCTATCCGCTGTGCCACCACCTGGTCAGGCTGTAACTTTATTTTTTAAATGCATAATAGGTCAATAAGAACTGACACATTCAACAATGAGGACATTTATTTAGCTCTTCTACTATTACTAAACTGCATTACTATAACTTGTAACTGGATGTCGGTTGGGCAGTATGTGTGTGCCAGATGCAGTGCTTGGCTCTTCATATCCTGTATCTCACTCCACAAATCATGTGTAGGGTGTATGGGATTAAATTTCATCCTTCTCCTTAGGTACAAATTGTTTGAGATGTTTCTAGAACTAGATTGGAAATTGCTGTGGTCAGTGTGGCTGACCTGTGGCTAGTATAGCCCTTTTGGGGGCCCTCTTCTCCCCACCAACCATTTAGCCTCTGCTGGTTCTGGAATGTGCAGATGAGGCCCCAGGGTGTAGACTGATACACAGATTGAACTGAGTGCCATGGAGTGCGGTTTTCGAAAAGTCAGGGGATTTTAGCACGTGAAGTTGGAAACAAACCCCATTTTATATTATAAATGGGTATGTTTTGGCCCTCAGTTGATATTCACTGAAGCCAAGATATAGAATCTCTTTTACTTTTGTATAGTGTTGAAAACCCACAAATATGTCCCATTTTGTCTGCCTGTGTCAATATTAGTCAAAGTCAAAAGCCTTGCCTTTGTGGGTACTGGGCCAATGCTGATTCTTTCTTTCTTTCTTTCTTTATTTATTTATTTATTTTATTATTATTATTTTTTACAGAGACAGAGAGAGAGTCAGAGAGAGGGGTAGACAGGGACAGACAGACAGGAACGGAGAGATGAGAAGCATCAATCATTAGTTTTTCGTTGCGTGTTGCAACACCTTAGTTGTTCATTGATTGCTTTCTCATATATGCATTGACCGCAGGCCTTCAGCAGACTGAGTAACCCCTTGCTCGAGCCAGTGACCTTGCGCTCAAGCTGGTGACCTCGGAGTCTCGAACCTGGGTCTTCCGCATCTCAGTCCGACGCTCTATCCACTGCACCACCACCTGGTCAGGCTGCCAATGCTGATTTGATGTGAATGTTGACTTAGGTGTGTGTGAGTATATTCTGATCCTTATAAACCTCCCCAATTTACAGAAATATGTCTTGAACTCCTAGCAGAGGGTAGCCCATGTGATTTTCTTTATCAAGTCATTTGTTGATAATACTCATGGCAAAGTCCAAACAGTACTCTTGGGGGCTAGCATTAGCAAAAGCAATCATTTTTTGTATTATTATTCAGATTATGCTGTTTTATTACCACAATGTGTGGTAGTGGTTAAGAAACAATTTAAGAATACGAAGTAATGGATTACAATCTAGGCTTTGCTACTTGTTTAACTGTGTATGTTTTAGAAAATAAGTTAACCTCACTGGACTTAGTCCCTTACTTGTAAAATGTGTGCACCAGTAGGGGGCCCCTTCTGAGGGTTCAGAGGTTCTACATGTCAAGTGCTTAGCACAGTTCCTGGTACCCAGGACACATTTACTAAATGCTAATGTTAGAATAGTTTAAAATAATGATTCACCAATCTGACATTTTCTCCATGTGGCTGCTCCAAATATATCTCATATAGAGCTCCTTAATCTTCTTGCCCTGATCCATTTGAATGTCTGTTTATTATAGTTCAACTTTTCACAAAAATCACCTAAGGTAGAAATTCTAATTACCTACTCTTCCTTCTTGACCCCACACATATAATCAATTAATAAGACCTGATTTTACCATCTAAATATTCCTAACCCTATGTTCTCTTTGGCATTCTTATACCAATGCCTTATTTCAGGCTCTTAGCATCTTTGTACCTGCTAATCAGCCGTTACTTATTCTCACAAATGATCTTGCCTCCTCCCTCAGCACTGCCTGCCAGCCCCTCCTTGAGCACTGCATCACATCCCTGGCACCTGTAGGTGTAAGGTAAGCATTTCAGAAGGGTACCCCCTTTGAGTTCACTGCTACTTTCCTCTCAAACATAATTCCCTTTCACAACATATTTTGAACTTTGGAGGTTACTAAGGAAATTATTTTGTGAAAAATTATTTTCCAATTAGAAAAATTCTAGTTTTATCATCACCTGTGGAATAACAGTACTATCTTATCTTTGCTTTCATAATATGACACTAGTATACTTCACTTTTTCTACCATTGTCACAATTAAATTGAAGCTCGGAAAATGAATATTTACAATATTACCATTTGTTTCCAAAATATTGTAAGTTCAATGAATAAATGTGTTAGGTAGAAATATACATACATAAACTAAAACTGAATATGCTTCCACTTAAAATGAATGTAGATATACAAGAGTATACACTAGAATAATTATTAAATTATACTAGATAAAATATTATTGGCCCTGTTAGAGTGTCAGCCCAGCGTGTAGATGTCCTGGGGTCAATTCCCACTCTGGGCACACAGGAAAAGTGCCCGTCTATTTCTCTACTCTTCCCCCTCTTGCTTCTCTCTCTCTCTCTCTCTCTCTCTCTCTCTCTCTCTCTCTCTTCCTCTCCTGTAGCCATGGCTCAATTGAAGTGAGCTGATGGGCGGGGCACTGAGGATGATTCCCTGGCCTTTGCCTCAGGCACTAAGAAGAGTTTGGTTGCTGAGCAATGGAGTAATCAATGCCCCAGATGGGCAGAGCATTGCCCCCTAGTAGAGTTGCTGGGTGGATCCCAGTCAGGGCACACGCAGGAGTCGATCTCTGTCTCTCCTCCTCTCACTGAATTAATAATATATTTTTATATACTAGAATAATTCCACCCTATGAAGCCTAATATACTTTTTAAAAATTATTTATTCATTTTAGAGTGAAAGACACATTGATTTGTTGTTCCTCTTATTTATGCATCCATTGTTGACTCTTGTATGTGCCCTGACCGGGGATCAAACCTGCAACCTTGGTACATCAGGATGACACTCTAACCAACTGAGCTACCTGGCCAGGGCCTGATGTACTTTTTTGTTTCCTGTTATTGGATGTGCAAGTTGCTTTGATAGATATTTATAATTTCATGCCAAATTTTTAGCTTAATAAATAAACAAGTTGACATTGCCTACTCTACAAGATGTTAAGCTTCTTGATGACAGGGAAATTCTTACAAGTGTGAATGCTTAGAAAAGGAACACTTTTTGAACAATTAGTAAGTACTATTGATTGGCTGTTTGAAGATCAGATCATAAACTTAGAATTCTTTAACAAACAGTAAAGAGAGGTTTGCTATTTGACTAAATACTTTAGAAAGGCTTCTTGTACTAAAATCAGCCTGGAAATCACAATTTCATGGGGGTAAAGGAGGATTGGTTTAAATAAATAAAAATGGCTGCTGGTTTGAGTTCAAATTGTAAGTATGTAGCTTGATTATTGATATGTGCACATTCCCCCCCTTTTTTAAATATATGAATATTATAAAACAATACTAAAATAAAAACAACTAGTGTAAATGTCTTTAAACTCTTCCGCACTCCTCCAATATCTCCAGGGGTCAACAAACCACAGCCTTCAGGTAAAAGCAGCCTACTGCCTGTACTTGTCAATAAAGTTTTATTACAACAAGCTATGCTCATTTGTTTGCACACTATTCATGACACCTTTTCTGCTAAAATGACAAAATTGAGTAGTTGCAACAGAAGCTATAAAATAGAAACTCTCAGGCCCTTTAATAAAATATATGGTAACCTCTGATCTTAGCATATAGCTGTTAAAATTTCTAGATGTAGTTATATTAATATATAATTTTGGTGTGTTGTGATATGTTTTACCTCCATATTACAAATAATGTCCATATCAGCACTGAGCTTTTGAATGAAACATGATGATAAATCTCTAGTACCCATGGAGTTAATATGCCATATTCCAAGGTAGGCCTCACTTCTTCGCCATTTAATTTTTCTCTCTTTTCTTATGTTTTGACTGATTCTGACATACCTTTTTAAAAATATGATACTATATACTTAAAATATAAAGTGTTAAAGTATCACCTTTTATCTATAGAGGTTTATCTAGTGGCTGAACCTGATTTGGGGGATGAAACTCACCTTTATGACCTCAACAGTTACTTTCGTGGTTGTCTACAGGACACACAGGAGACTGAGAGCACAGAGCATTTGGCTGAGCCAGTGGCAATGCTGCTTGGGATTCAGTTTAAAAATCCTAGAGAATCTCTCTTTTGTTTTTCCTTCTGTGAAAAGACATGACAATGAATGTGTACCAAACCAACTCAAAGAAATGAGAGCTGGTGAAGCTGGGAGTTTGTGAAAAAATAAGAATAATTTCTTACTGTCATAATGTCAGCATTTTGCAGTGCCTGCTAGATAACAATGCTTGTTGGATATGTTTGTCTAAATTAATAATGATGCAATAGATAACTGTAGCTGTGCTGGAAAGCTACTGGACAACAGTTTAAAATTGTCCTTCCAGAGTTAGCAACCCTGGGCTTCAACACCATCTTCACTCCTTGCTACCTCAATGACTTCATATGCCTTAAACTTTAAGTGACAATTTTCTTATCTGTAGGATAGGGATCTAATAGTACCTACTTCATAAAATTATTGTGAAAATCAAATGCTAAAATCCAAATAAAACATCCACAAAGTACTTGGCACATAGGCAGCACTCAGGAAATCTAAGTTATTATCATGTATTACTATGAATCTTAAATGAAGAGGTAAGCCTGTTTTGATGGTAATCCTTCCTTGAAGGTCTTCATCTTCTGTTTGGATATAATTGTTATTCTGAATTGCTTGCTCTTGAGCCCAAAAGAATGGATATTAAAATGTTCTCTAATTTCCAAATGTCAGGTTTGTAATTTGTGAGTTGAACCCTTGACAGTGAGACACTCTCTTTGACCTTTTTTGGTCTCACCGATTGTTTAATTTTAAAGAAGGTTTTGTGCTACTTTTTCCTGATGCTTATTATAAGTTCAGAATTGTGTGCTATAAAAAGTATTTGGCTGGATGTGCCTTTATAATGAAAGTAATTTAATTGGGCACTCTGCCTCCCCCAGTTATCTTGGGTCAAAGTGACATTTAAAGAGTCCATGAAAGAAATATATGAAAAGGGGGAAGAAAAGCACACTGTCATTGTGTGCTTTCTATGCTGAATGACATATATATGCTTCCTTAAGGCGATGGTGGGTCTCCACATCAGCCATTTGCAACCCTGTCCACTGTCCACAGAGCTCCTCACAGGTCTCCTGGTGTGGATGGTTAGCCAACCACATCTGTTTAGTGTCTACCTATGCAATTTGACACTCCTAGAACAAGGGCACCTTAAACACATACGCGAATATAATTACACAATATTTTGTCAGAAAGTCTGTTGCCTTTGAAGTTGCCTTGGTGAACTTTCCCAAGATTACACTTGTCACTCTGTGAGAGTACATGTAAACAATACCTTTCTTAAAGAGGGGACACCCCAAGCAAGTAATTTATACACTACTTCCTTTTCACACAACGTCAGCAGGATTAGAGAGTTAACCTCCTGTCATAAGGGTTTCCCACACCGGAGCCACCATCATGCTTCTCTCTGAACATACACACCACAGATCACCCCACTGACAGACACTGAATTTAACTTCTGTGGTCAGGGTCACAGGCCATTTCAATGAGTTGAGGGTATAAGAGAATGAGACCTTAGGGGTCGTGGTAAAAATCCTGAATGTCTGATTTAAGTAACAGTAAGACACAATTATCTTATGACCAACTCTCTGGTGAAGGAAGTAATGTAGATACAGTGGGGGAGGGGGAGACTGAGGCTATATCTCCTAGAACACATCACGCCCGCTGTCAGTATTCCTGACTCATTCTGTTGAGAGACTCTTTTAAATCTTTTCAACCTTGTCTGTCCCAATCTTTTATAAGTTCACAATAGTAGCTCAGTTAAGTATTACATAGGTAAATTACTTTTCTAAATAATTAAAATAGCATTAGTGACAAGTCTTTATATTATATATAGCATGAATCAAAAATATTATATTCCCTTGTAGTTGAAAATGGAGCAAATAATGGAATGACTTAGTTTTTTCTGAGTAGTTTGTAATCCCAAATCAGAATGGGAATATTTTACACAAAGTCTCTGGGTTTTTTTATTCTAATTTCAACTCAAGGGTCTCCATTGTGTATACACACACACACACACACACACACACACACCCCACACACATATATGTCCTTTGAGCCATCAAAAGACCATCATGCTGTTATAGATGAAACACACACAGTTCCTTCATTCAAGTCTTTATCCATAATACTCTAGGTGGAGCTTGTGATCAAGGTGTCATTGAGATTGGCAGCCTTCCAAGTGTGGTTTGGGAGCTGTGTGTTTTCAAGACCCTCCCAGGGAACTCCAGATCAGAGATCTTCATGTTCAAATGCTGAGATGACATGAACTACATGGACACTTGCGATTGGTAGTGTAAAAGCAACAGCAAATCAAGCTGCTGGCTCCTTAGCAGAAATCAAGGCAGGAACACAGGCTGCAGTTGTCCATGAACTCTCTCCACTATCCCTTGCCCACACATATTTCATTTAGGAATGTTTGTGACAATACAGTTGAAAAGAAGCCAACTATTAAGGTGGTGGCTTCCAGTCAAGAAGGCAGAGTTGGTAAACACTGTGCTCTCCTCCTCCTATGACCACATCAAAATTACAGCTAAACTACAGAACAACCATCACTGAGAATCATCTGAAGTCTAGCTGAACAGAAGTCCTACAGCTAAAGATAGACAAAGAAGCTTCATCGAGAATGGTAGGAGGAGCAGGGACTTGGAATGGGCTGATCCCACATCCACGTGTGGCAGTTAAAAATTGGAAGTGATATCTTTGCTGTTGAGGTCCTCCCTGAGAAGTGAGGGGTCCCAGTCAATGCTAAACCCCCAACCCAGGGTTCTAGTGTTGATAAGAAAGTCTCCATAACTTCTGGCTGTGTAAACCATTGGGAATTGTGGCTGAGTGAGATGGAAGGCTGCTGGAGTCCCAGAAAGTTCCTCTTAAAGGGCCCATGCATGGACTTACTTGGACTCACTCCCTCTATGCTCCCACTGGGGCAGTAGTTCAGAAAGCACCATAAACAGTAGGGGAGGAACTGAATTGTCTGGCATTAGGTCGAGACCTAGAGAAGAAGCTTTCTCAAACACAGAACTTCTGGCAGAAGTTAATGTACCTTTGCTGAGCCCTCCCTCAACAGAGCTGGCTATATCTGAGTCTCTATTAACCTAGTTAAGATTGTTTGACCGTCCTGGTGATTCCTTGAGACCCCACTCCAACCACCCTAATGGCTCACCCTTGTGGCTCTTTTTATACAAATGGCTTATCTTGGGTCATGCTTAGGACTACAAGCCCCAAACAAGCAACATTAGCCTTGGCGTGCTTTGTTCTTCTTGCTAAGTAACCCCAAGCCTGCTACTAGTGGAAGCCAGTCTCAGTTCATAAATTAACCTCTCCCAGTCACCTCCAAGTCTAGCACAAGTGGAAATCATCTGCAGAACACTTTGTAGCTCATATCAAGGGGCCCCAGGCAGAATACAGGCAAAGCTGACCTTGGCATGTACCTCCCAAAATGCCCCAGAACCAACATACCCAGTGGCCAGCTTCAGACCACACCAGAGTACCACTAACCACCTCCATGAACAACACACACTTAAAGGGCAGACTTCACAGGCACCTGCATAGCAGCCCTTCCACTATTATCATGGATAGACCTACAGTCAATCAGCCTAAGTGTCAGTTCATCCCACTGATGTGCCAACAGCAATCACGGCTCACCTACAACAGAAGGATACACACAACCTACACAAAGGTTGCACCTGGAGCACTGAGCTTAAATGATCAAGGAGACCACACCATTGAGAAACCTACCACCTATAGCCACTCTACCAAGCCCAGGAGATGTGGCAGCTCAACCTAATACATAGAAACAAACATAAGGAGGTGGCCAAAATGAGGACACAAAGAGATAAGTCCCAAATGAAAGAACAACAACCACAGCAACAAAAAGAACTAAAGATGCAAATAATCAACCAGATGCAGAGTTTAAAACACTGGTTACAAGGATGTTCAATGGGCTCAGTAAGAACTTCAACAAAGAAATAGGAAACATAAAAATGGCAATAGAAAATATAAAGGAGAGCCAATCAGAAATAAAGAATACAATAACTGCAATTAAGAATACATTAGAGGGAATCAACAGCAAATTAGATGAAACAGGGACTCAAATTGGTGATTTGAAAGGTAAAGTAGCAGAAAGCATGTGATCAGAACAGCAAAAAGAAAGAATAATTCAAAAATGAGGATATTTTAATCATCTTCTGAGACAACATCAAGCATACCAACCTTCTCATCATGGAAGTACTAGAAAGAAAAGAGAGAGAGCAAGGGAATGAGAATCTGTTTGAAGAAAGAATGATAGAAAACTACACTAACCTGGCAAAAAATAAGTCCTGAAAGTGAAGAGGCCCAAATAAGATGAAACCAAAGAGTCCCACATCAAGACCCATTATAATTAAAAAGCCAACTATGAAAGACAAAGAGAGTCTTAAAAGCAGCAATAGAAAAGCTCTTAATTACCCTATTTCTCCAGGTATAAGACACACCCTTTTTCAAAAAATTTGGGGTCTAAAAATTGTGCATCTTATACAGTGGTTGTAGATTTTTTTATTTGCATTTCCCACTTTTTTGCACTCATTGTCTTTTTTTCAAATTTCGGGTCCCCAAATTAAGGTCTGTCTTTATACATGGGAGCATGTTACACATGGGGAAATATGGTAACTACAAGGGAGCTCCCATAAGGCTGTCAGCTGACTTCTCAACAGAAACTTTTCAGGCCAGAAATATTTAAAGTGATAAAAAGCAAGGACCTACAACCAAGATTACTTTACCCTGCAAACCCTCATTAAGAATCAAAGAACAGATAAAGAGTTTCCCAGGAAATAAAAAGCTAAGGGAATTCATTATCAAATTTGTATTACCAGAAAATTAAAGGAACTTCTGTAAGAAGAAGGGGAAAAAAGGGGGGAGGGAATTAAAAATCTGAATAATAAAATGGCAATAACTACAAATCTATCAACAATTACTTTAAATATAAAGAGACCAAATGCTACAATCCAAAGACAGTGAATGGGTGGCTGAATGGGTTAAAAAAAAAAAAGACCCGTATATATTCTACCTATAGGAGACTTGCTTTAGTCCAAAAGATACACACAGACTGAAAGTAAGGGGATGAAAAAAGATATTTCATGAAAATTCAAACAAAAGACAAAATAGCCTTTAAAACATAGGCTATGACAAGAGACAACGAAGGACCCAGCAATTCCATTTCTGGGTATTTATCTGAAGAAACCAAAACCAGTAATTTGAAAAGACACATGCATCTCCATGTTAATTGCAGCATTATTTACAATAGCCAATATATGGAAGCACTCTAACTGCCCATCATTAGACAAATGGATAAAAAAGTGATACATATATACAATGAAATATGACTGAGCCATAAGAAAGAATGAAATCTGCCATCTGCAACAACGTGAATGGATTATGCTAAGAGGATCTTATGCTGAGTGAAATCAGTCAGACAAAGACAAATACCATATTCTTTTATTATATGTAGTATATAAAAAATAAATGAACAAACAAAACAAAAACAAACATAGATGCATAGAACATTTTGGTAGTTACCAAATGGGAATAGATTAAAAAGGGGAAAGGATTAAGAAGCACAAATTTGTAGTTACAGGATAATCACAGTAATGCAAAGTACAGCATCCGGAATATAGTTGGTAATATTGTAATAACTGTATGATATCAGCTGGTACTAGAATTGTTTTGGGTATCACCTCACAAGTTATATAAATGTCTAGTCACTGAGTTATATACTTGAAACTAATATTATATATCAACTATAATTGAAAAATAAAGAAAAATATTAAAAAAACAACCAATATTGTCAAACCTTTGGCTTGAGTACTCATCTCTTTTAATATTTTTTGTACATAGTGTGAAGAATAGATAAGTTTCTGTTTCACGCTGAAGCAAGATGCTTGTCTTGAATAAAAGGAGAAAACTTGTTTCAAATGCAAACTAAACTGGCTGCTTTTTTTCAGCCAAAGCCATTTGTACATGAAAAATCTATCCACTAACAGACAAACTCTGGTTATTCAAATGGATGTTTTGCGTGTATTTTCTCAAAAATGAATCCAACGGGCTATCACTTCAAGGAAAATAGTACTTGTTTTTGTTTGTTTGTTTTTTTTTTTCTTTTTTCTGAAGCTGGAAACGGGGAGAGACAGTCAGACAGACTCCCGCATGCACCCGACCGGGATCCACCCAGCAAGCCCACCAGGGGTGACGCTCTGCCCACCAGGGGGCGATGCTCTGCCCTTCCGGGGCGTTGCTCTGCGGTGACCAGAGTCACTCCAGCGCCTGGGGCAGAGGCCAAGGAGCCATCCCCAGCGCCCGGGCCATCTTTGCTCCAATGGAGCCTTGGCTGCAGGAGGGGAAGAGAGAGACAGAGAGGAAGGGGGGGGTGGAGAAGCAAATGGGTGCTTCTCCTATGTGCCCTGGCCGGGAATCGAACCCGGGTCCCCCGCATGCCAGGCTGACGCTCTACCGCTGAGCCAACCGGCCAGGGCCATTGCCAATAGTAAAATTCAACTTTTCAAGTAAAAATGAAAATTTTGGAAAAATTATATTCAATACTGTGAGTTAGACAGCTTTATAATATTTGAAGAGTTTTCTGATGAAACAGGTGGTAGTATTAATTAATGTGAATTTTTTGTATTACATGATGAAATGTGTTGAAATTTGGAAGGTTTGCATAATTCAGTGAACCAAAGTTTTTAAAAAACGCAAGATGCTACCAGATTATCCATGGACATAGATTGGTTCATAATAAAATAGATTTTAATATAACATAGTATAAAAACTTTATAGATATGGTTTTAGATTTCACATTACATTTCAATGAATCTCATATTTAAGAAACCACCACTGTTAAGTTTAGATATATTTTCAAAGTAAAATACCCACAATTATCTAAAAAAAATTTTTTAACTACTCTCTTAACTACATATCTCTGCTAAGCTAGATTTTATATATGTATTTCAATCTAAATAATGTATCTCATAACAAATTGAATTTAGCAGGAGCAACCAGAATCTAGCCATCCTCTATAAGTCCAGATATTAATGTCATTTGCAAAAATGTATATCGGTGCTATTCTTACCAATAAGTTTTTGTTTTAGCTAATACAACCTCTTTTTGACAAAATTACATTATTTGTGTTAGCCCATAATTTGGTGGTTTTATTTTAAATTAACTTTTAAATTCTCAGCTTTAATTCTTAATGTAATAAATATTGATATACTTGTATCTATATAGATTTATACATATGTATGTATGTATAAAGGAATGTATCTATCACCATAAACAAAAGGTCTTTGGTCTAGCATTAGTTTTAATAGAGTGGAGAGGATGGGGTCTGAGACTACAGTTTGGAGAACCTGTGTGTCTGATAAGGGGACTACAGAGTGAAAGGCAGTCTCCACCTTCACAGTGTGATAGAGGAAGCAGGACCAGCAAGGAAGCTAGGACATTTCCTATGACACTGACAGAGAAGTCTATAAGGAGTTGTGGGAAGAAAGGGGCAGAACTTCTAACACAGGTGGGGCAGGGAGGACTTCTGAAAGGAAATGTCACTATATCTGAGTCTTGAACTTTATCTGAATCTTGAGGTTTATCTAAATCTTGAAGCTCAAGTACACATTAGGCCGATAAGGAAAGAGTGGGCATTTTTATCGAGAACAGTATGTTCAGAGAAACTGATTACAGGAGAAACTGATTACAGGTTCTGTGTTTTAGAACCTGCCAATTTTGGTTGCCAGAGTGAACCATGGGTACAGGAGCCGGACATCAGAACTTGCACATGGTTCTGACCACAAGGAAGAGGCCACAACTGAAAGGTTCACATCATAGAAAGATAGCTCTGGCTGTAGCATGGAGGCTCATGTGGGTTTGGAGGAAGACTGGAGACAGAGAGATAATTGAGGACTCACGGCAGTGATCCAAGAGTGGATTGATCAAAGGTGGAGTCAGGGATGGAGTGTGAATTTGAGCAATATTGATGAGGAGAAACTGATAGGACTTGATAGCCAACTTAATGCACAGGATGAAAAAGTGGAAAAATACAGCTTTAAGTTTCTGGCTTAGATGTTTGGATAGCAGAAGTGCCATTTTTTGAATGAGAGAAAGAAGGAGGGAAAATTTGAGGAGGATGGTGTTGATACATTAATGTTTTCAGTGATACTGATTGGATGACCAAATAGAGAGAGCCCGTGAGTGGTTGAATGTACATGTCTGTTAGGGAAAACACTGGGACTAAAAACAGATATGTGGGCCATCAGTACATAGATGTTACGTGGGTGCACTGGTCTGACTGAGATCACTCACACCCTGGGGGTAGGAAGAGAGCATGGGCAGTGTTAACGTCTGTTGCAAAGACAGGATGAGGGTGGAAGGAGTACATTGCGGTGATGTTGGCTAGCGTAGTACATGTACTTCTATTTAAAATAGTTTTGTTTTCAACATAGTTAGCCTAAGGCTGAGGTTAATGAAGATCACAGCAGGTGATCTGTTTGTAACTGAAGAGTTCAGTGATTGATGCTCTGTTGTAGTTCTTTTTATATGCTATTAGTATACTGAGCTGTATGCATTCTTGCAATGTAAGTGAGACTAAAAGAGGGAGAGAGGGAGGAGGAAGAGAGGATGGACCCTAGTGAATGTGCATGAATATGAAAACTTAACATTCTCTAATACAGATTTTCTCTTTATAAATATCTGGCTCCATTTAGATAATTTAAAACATTTTAATTTTGGTTTACATTCAAATGCATCTTTTGCCAACTGTTTATGATCTACAGGTAGCCACTAAGATTATTCCCTCAAAAACTTAAAAATCTTTACTGCTGGCCTCAGGGATTTGGCAGAAATAATGATCCAAAAACTGAGAAAAATAACCAGTAATTGCCTATATGGGCCTGTGTTTTACATTATAAAATATATATTAAACCACCTTAGGAGGACTATGGTTCTAGAATATAAAGAGTAAATGTAAATTATTAGGTTCAAGCACAGTTATTTAGCAATCTTTACATTTTGATTATAACTCAAAAGAATCTGAGTCTTAAAAATGCTCAGTGTTAGAGCCATGAGAACAGGGGACTTTCTTCTGTAGGTCCATACGTGGTTAGTCCTCTGCTCATATACATGTGAAAATCAGTGATTCCCACAAAGTCGTTTAAAACATACTACATATATATAACCATAATTAATATCTCATTTTATTTGATTAATTGGGCTAACTTTATTCCAAAACAGGAACAAGAGCTTAACATTCCTTCCATTCTTAGAAGTGATATCCTCCCTACAGATGTCTTGTCTAAATTTTATTCAGTAACTACTTTATGTCAACTTCTTCTTTAATCATCTGTTTTCCTGGTCATTTAGTCAAGTTGACCAAATTCTGTTCCATAAGCTCTCCACCTGTTTGAATAACTCCTCTGAATGACCTCTTATTCCAAACCATAGCACCACCACCCTGAAATCATCCGTGAGCTGAAATGCAGACAGGGTCCAGCTCAGCATCTGGACAGCTCCCCATAGTGTGGGAAGCAGAGCTCGAGGGTGGGAGAGATACAGAGAAGGGCAAGGAGTGTTTCTCCAGCTGTCTTGAAGAGCTTTGAAAAAAAGGAGAGTATTGAGGCCAAAAGTTCTATTGACTGTGGGCACATGGTTATTTGTAGATACTTGACATATAATAAGCATCCAAGCAATATATTTTATTATTTTTTTTATTATGTTATATTAGCAGTAATAGCATTTAGTCATTTTTAAGGTCGTCTAGGTTACAGATTAGCAGTAAATTCTTGTTTTGCTGCCAACCTTGTGCATACACATAAAGTTACTGTAGTTTAATTACAAAGGACATTTATTTTTGTTTTAGAGAAAATATTGAAGTATGAAGATTAAATAGGAAGTTAGGTTGAGTCAAGAATCAACTGCAATGTTTTCAGTATGGCTTTACTGGCGTCGTTAGATACACTAAGGCGAAGGGAGAGGAACTCTTTGGAAGCTTCTCTGATCTGTCAGACATTGCTAGGGCCTTACAGACATCATTTCATTTAATTCAATTTAACATATAGCATTTTCTCTCTTACACTTCTTTGTGGAAGATGTCAAACTGTACTAAAAGTGACTCTAGATCAGGGGTCCTCAAACTACGGCCCGCGGGCCGCATGCGGCCCCCTGAGGCCATTTATCTGGCCCCTGCTGCACTTCTGGAAGGGGCACCTCTTTCATTGGTGGTCAGTGAGAGGAGCATAGTTCCCATTGAAATACTGGTCAGTTTGTTGATTTAAATTTACTTGTTCTTTATTTTAAATATTGTATTTGTTCCCGTTTTGTTTTTTTACTTTAAAATAAGATATGTGCAGTGTGCATAGGGATTTGTTCATAGTTTTTTTTATAGTACGGCCCTCCAACAGTCTGAGGGACAGTGAACTGGCCCCCTGTGTAAAAAGTTTGGGGACCCCTGTTCTAGATGTTATGGATCTAAGTTTTATTTTTATTTAAGCCCTTTTCCTTTTTTTTTTTTTTTCCTTTTTCCGAAGCTGGAAACGGGGAGGCAGTCAGACAGACTACCACATGCACCCAACCGGGATCCACCCAGCATGCCCACCAGGGGGCGATGCTCTGCCCCTCTGGGGCGTCGCTCTGTTGCGCCCTAGTGCCTGATGCAGAGGCCACAGAGCCATCCCCAGCACCTGGGCCATCCTTGCTCCAATGGAGCCTCGCTGCAGGAGGGGAAGAGAGAGACAGAGAGGAAGGAGGGGGTGGGGATGGAGAAGCAAATGGGCGCCTCTCTTGTGTGCCTTGGCCGGGAATCAAACCCGGGATTCCTGCACGCCAGGCCGACGCTCTACCACTGAGCCAACCGGCCAAGGCCAAGCCCTTTTCAAATGACAGACATGACTATGCCTGGTAGACTTTCCACACTTTCACATGCAGAAGAGGTGTTAGTCGACTGTCAGCAGCTTTTCTCTGTGACATTACTGTTACCTCCTCTGGCAGCTAACCTAAGAGCAAGGAGCATCTCAGGCATTCAGATTTTGGTCTCTAAAAATCATTTTCCATTTGAAGGAAAGATTTTCCTCTTGGAGAAATGGCTTCAGGTCTGGGGCAGGTAATACACAGACTGCACCTGGAGTATCTTGTTGCCCTAGCAACAAGGAAGCCAGATTCTGAGCCAGCTGTGGTAGACTCCCACTGGTGCAAATGGTGTTGCTATTTGTGCGTTTGTAATCATACTGAAAAGTTGGTAACTTTTGGAGAATGCTAGGAACTCAGCTCAGTATTCTGAAAACTGGTAAATAAAGAACACTCAAGAGTCTTTTTCTACCTTTCTTTTTCAAACCAAATCTCCAACTCTACCAAGTAATTGATAAGGAAAATGTTATCTTTTATAGAAAAATTCCAGTTATTAACTGATGAAGAAATAATAAACTTAGACTATTACTGCTTTTTAAAACCCTTGAATGAAGTAATGAATGTGGGCAGTCTTCATCTTCAACAAAGGGGGGGAAATGGGGGACTCATAGACTAAGAGGACAAAGTTCAAATAAATGCAATGTGTGGACCTTATTTTGATCCTGATTTGAACAAATCAATTATAAAATAACATTTATGATATAATCAGAGAAATACCATCAGTGAGTATTAGGGAATCTTTGACATTTTTTTAAGTGTGATATTGGTAGAATATTTATATATCTAGAATTTGCTTCAAAACAATCCAGGATTGAGAGAAGCAGGTGGGAATATAGATGAAGTATGAACATCATATTTTGGCAATGGTTGAAGTTGGGTAATGGAGTTCATTATTATATCTCTACATCTGTGTATGTTGGAAATTTTCCATTATTTAAAGAGAGAGAGAGAGAGAGAGAGATTCCATAAGGTGTCCTCTTTTAAAATATAGGACATTTGCATTTGCTTCAAAAGGGTGATTATGTTAGAATGGGAAAAGAATTAGGATACTTTTAATTCACTTATTTTTGTAGGGGAGAAAATAGACTGGGTTTATGTGCTCAGATACAGAAACAAAAAACTTTATTATAAAATCAATATTACATGAGTTTATCATCCCTCCTGTCAACCCTGGTGAGATCACTGTGACTGATCTCAGTGGCCATGCAGGGACTTCCTTTCAAAGTGAAAGTAAGCTAGTCCCTCTCATCGTGTGTGGATGCTGAGGCTTTGCTTAGCATTCCTCCAGCTCAGAGAGCCTTGGCCACGTCTGCTCGCTGTCCTGCCCAGTGACCATTAGCAGCTCTGTCTTTCTGCTGCACCGCACATTTCAAGCTGCTGAAAAGTTTTAAACGGGAGACAAATTTTCCCTGCTTTTATTTTTCTTTTAAATATAAGCCCATTTAAAAATCATAGAAAAATTTTGAATATTTTTGTCATGGATAGACAGACAGGAAGGGAGAGAGATGAGAAGCATCAACTTGTTTTTGTGGTACTTTAGTTGTTCATTGATTGCTTCTCATGTGCCTTGACCAAGAGGCTCCAGCTGAGCCAGTGACCCCTTGCTCAAGCCAGTGACCTTTGGGCTCAAGCCAACAACCACAGGGTCATGTTTATGATATCCCACGCTCAAGCCAGTGACCCTGTGCTCAAGCTGGTGATCCCAAGGTCTTGGGTCCTCAGCATCCCAGGTTGACACTCCATTCACTGCACTACTGCCTGGTCAGACTGGATTCATTACTTTTGAATCAAATCAAATCAATGAATAAAAACAACAAATAATAAATGTTGCTGTCACATTCCTTTTTCTGACCATGTTATTTGATCATTACCTCTTGAGGACTGAATTTGTTTCAATTACTTCTTTTTCCTTTTGTCCTTGAGTATTTGCCTCCGGGAGAAAATTACCTCCCTAAGAAGAATGCTGAGAAATTAACATTATTATATAATTTACATAAATCAGCAAAGCAGTTATACTGAAATAGTTTAGCAGCTGAGACCACACAGGAGGATTCTCTTAGAGATGGGTAGGTGTGCCATGATGTTTGCTAGTCACACCCTCCAGCCATCAAGAGTCCTGTGGAAAACTAAGAACAAAGGCATTAATGACCACCTAACCTCATCTTCACTACCTCCTGTCATTAGGTCTGAGCTTGGACCATGAGGAGAACTAAACGATGCTGGTGTCATTATATTCTAGACTAAATGACAGCAGCTCCGAGAGCCCACACACTTCCCATGTGCCAGATGTAGCTCTCCCACCCTTTATGTATCCACGCCTTTTGTCTTCACAGATGTCCTACACAGAGGGTGTTGTTTATTATTGTAGGCATCCCTGTCACATGAGGAGCTCGGGGTGAGTGGGAAGTAAGCTGCCCCAAAGTCAACAGGCTAGACTGTGCTAAAACTAGAATTTTAACTCTCCTGTCTAAGTCTGTAATCAACAAGCCTCTTTGAGGGAGACTCGCTTATTACTATCAGCTAAACAATGGTATATTTGAAAGCCCAACCAATCACCAATAATATAACAGCAAGGATAATAATAATAGATTAGAACTTCTTAAATCCAGCTCCACGTTAATACTGCACTAAACGTAGCAACCTCACCTTGTTGTCTCATGGCAGTGGTGTCAGTGTGTCCATTTATTGGTGTAGGGATAAAGGATTATATATTCTAGGATGTATTATCAGATGCTTAACTTAATGATTGTCAGATTAATACAGAATGCTATAGATTTTGCTTTATGTTATGGATTTGAAACTCCATCTCAGTTTGTTTTTTAAGTCTTTCCAAGTAGAATTGCTGATCTTGCTGATGTGATTTCTGTAACAGATGATGCCAATAAAATTGACATTTGTAGCATTGAGTCACTGGAGTTTCGTTTTCCTAAAACATAATGAAGTGAGTGTCACGAATTAGCTTGTGAAGAAATCACCTATAAAAATTGCTGCAACTTGGAATTTACTTAAAACATTTCCTTGGGTAATCACAGACATCAATTCTCTGTTTTTAATTTAGTTCTGTATGAAAGTTCACTCTTGCCAAAAATGTACAAATACATGTATATTTGTAAGGATTCACTACTACTGCAGAGTATTTTTAAGTAAGTTATTGTTGTATGTTCTTTTCAGGTATTTTTTACCCCTAAAGCTAACTTCAGGGCAATTAAGTATTCATTTGACTTAATATCTACATTTTCCTCATACATGTCATGGCTCTACAATATACATATTGAGAATGGTATGCCTGAGTCTACTCACAATCACTTGTCACCCAGGGCCTATTTACATTAGTATATGGTTTAATAGACTTTTAAGTTACATTTTAATAAAATAACAGAATACCTGTTATACTTTGTTGTCCTTTATCTTCACTGGTAACTGTGTAATGTTCTCTTTGCACAACATGAAGAGTGTTTCACAGGATATCTGAGTAAATAAAGGAACTTAAATCTAACCAATAAATTCCAGATCAGTCATGGAAAATGTGATGATGTTACCATTGGCATAATTGCTACAGATCATTTAAAGAAAAGATAAAACACAACTAAACCACAGCTATTCAAATGTGTCAAGTGCCAATTACCAAAGCCCCAAATGCAGACCTCAGTGCTAGAACTCTGCCAAGGAGCTTTGACCTTACTACTTTTCAAATCTCCTCTATTCCACACCCTTAAGAAACAACTGCTTTCTTCTTGCACAGTGAGACCTGGCACGGTGGGTGACCTGGGGCAGAGTGGTGTTTTCCAAAGTAGAGCTGGCTTTGTTGGCAACATAATTCTGTTTTCTCTGCTGTTTGCGTTTGTTTGAAGTACTAGATAAACTCTAGAAACTCTTCCTGAAATACCCTGATGAGGCTAGAATTGTGAGAGATTACAGAGCTGCCTGTCTAAGTGTCTTTGGGTCATGCATCTGAGAGTTAACTAATGCCATAAATTGACTTCTCAGAACACTCATAAACATTGTATTATTTTCACATAGTCAATTGAAAAAAACAATTACTAGATATACCTTCTCTAGTTTGTCTATTTCATTTATTGCAAGAATGAGGAGAAACACTTTAAATGACTTGTATGGGTTGAGAGTTACAAGTTTTGTTCCATGATGGTTTTACAGCATCAGTGTGATTACACTTTTTCTTTAATCATACTACAAACCTGACTTATAGAAATCAGTTTGGTCTCTTATCTCAGCATCATTCTCATCCCTGTGTCCTGCATTGCTCACTCTAATGCCATTTGCAGTTGTAGGATGCTTCTCTGGACAGCTGGGTCCCTCAGCGTGCAAGCACGCACCCCCCTGAGGAAAGCCCTGGCTTGTAGTCAGCACAGAGCTCAGCGGGAGGGACAGCGGTGTTCCCAGTCAGCCAGATGGCGATTGTCATCTCAAAGTCAGGACGGTATGTAGGTAGAAGATCCGGCATGCACTGATCCCAGTGCAGATAAAATCTGTCCCTCCCCTGGGAAGGTGTGATTCTGGTCTTGGGTGAGTGAATGTGATCAGGTTGGTATTAGAAACCTGTTAACTAGACATTCAGACATGAGGAATGAAAAAAGGAAGAGAGCAAAAGCCCAGGCAGGCAGATATAGGACCTTCCTTCTGTCCCACTTCTGGTGCGCTGGCAACAGAAAGAGAAAATTAACCACTTTGGCCCTCTTCCTGCTCTCAAAATATTCACAGAGTGTACTCAGTGCACTTGAAAGTGTGGGGAGTTGTGTCTTGTTAAGAAAGGAGTGGAAAATGTTCATCCACTTCCAGCCCTGGAAAAGATAGGTTTCATTTAAGATGTGTTTTGAGCAGAAGTCTGGGTTACAGCTAAATCCTGGCATGCATCCCATCTCTTCTGAGGGTGGCCTCCCATAGGCCATGCTCACCGTGAGACCTGTCAGCCGTTTGTTAGTGTTAAGTGCAGGCAGCACCCCACGGGAGAGTTGCTGCCCTGAGTGGGTTCTATCTTGGGACGTGGTGGGTGGACAGCAGCCAAAGACGTTGTAGCATAGGGTGTCAGGCTGGGTCTTTGAGGTTGTGTGTTTGCCAGGGCACGGTGGCACCAGCAGCTCTGTGATGTGTTTGAAAGCGCCATTTCAGACGCACTTGAAAAGGGCCTGCAGGTGGCACTGCTGCTGTGATTGAGGGACTGTTTGTGGGCACTCAGGGCTTGTACTTGCTCTGCCTTCCTTATCAGTCAAAAACATCCAAAAGCTTTTCTCTTCTGCTACAGGACTCATCAAGCCAACTGTGGCAGTCTTCAATAGAGCATCACATAGCTGTTAAAACTTCCATCAGGGCAGCTGCATTCTACTCCCTTCTTTGTGCACAAGGTATTACAAAATTCATGCTGAGTAAAAGTGGTGAGTGCCCAGGCTTTCTCCGGAGTCTGGGAAACACCACTCAGCTCTGGTCCTGAGCAGGGTGTGTTCTGAGGAGCTCAGCTTGGTTTCTATACCCAGGCACCCAGAAGCCTCAGTTTCATGCTGGGGGAGCTGCACATGGGCTTGTTTTAAATTCTGTACTGGGACAAAATGAGGCCTGTCACCATTATCTCAGAAAAAATAGTGAAAATGATGTAAAAAGAAAAAAACAACAACTTAGTGTCTATTTTCTTTAGCAACCTAGTATTTTTTGAAGAGATTGATTTTGCCCTGGCTAGATAGTTTGATTTGTTGAAGCATGGTCCCGGAGCACAGAGGTTGCTGGTTTGATCCCTGGTCAGGGCACATACAGGAACAGACTGAGTAAAATTTATAAGTTAAAAAATATATATGTTTGTTTTTGTTTGTTTGTTTGTTTTTTGTACTTTTCTGAAGCTGGAAACAGGGAGAGACAGTCAGACAGACTCTCGCATGCACCCGACCGGGATCCACCCGGCACGCCCACCAGGGGCGACGCTCTGCCCACCAGGGGGCAATGCTCTGCCCCTCCGGGGCATCGCTCTGCCGCAACCAGAGCCACTCTAGCACCTGGGGCAGAGGCCAAGGAGCCATCCCCAGCGCCCAGGCCATCTTTGCTCCAATGGAGCCTTGGCTGCGGGAGGGGAAGAGAGAGACAGAGAGGAAGGAGGGGGGGTGGAGAAGCAAATGGGCGCTTCTCCTATGTGCCCTGGCCAGGAATCGAACCCGGGTCCCCCGCACACCAGGCTGACGCTCTACCGCTGAGCCAACCGGCCAGGGCCAAAAAATATATATGTTTTTAAGAAATTGATTCCTCTGATACTTTGCTAGCTGGTGGTACCTGGAGTCAAGAGGCCAGTGACCTTGTTCTTAGTGAAAGAATGTGACCTGCTCTAGTGGGGTGGCTGTCCAGGGAGACACGGGCCACTGTGGGCCTTGCTTCTCCATGGGCATTCGTGCAGTAACTATGCCACCTTCAGAGTCAGGAGAGAGAGAATGTTCTGGGGGGGGGGGCAGTGTGACACCTGCGGAGGGTCAGCTGCTGAGAGGCATTAGGTGTATGTCTCCTGCAAGGTCACTTTCTGTCACACAACCTTCTTCTTCCTGTCAGGGAATGGATGTTCTGGAGCCCAGCATCTTCAGAGGTGAAGACTGGAGTTAATTAAAATATTATCTTTTCACATAACTGGAAATTTCTTCAAAATGATACAGCTTTGCCCAGGATTTGAAGGAAAATATTTCTTTTTTCTTACTATTGTTTACCAATTTTTAAAGCCAGGAGTTTGGAATTTGGATACGATGTCCTAGGCTCAGACTGACCTTCTTAAGCAGGAAACAAATCTGCCAGCTCTGGGGTCCCACTGGCTCCAACAAACTAGGATGTTTTTATAGACACTGAGGGAGGGTGAAAGTTAAATTACATTAAATAAATTGTTTTCAAAAATAATTTTCGTCCTTAGTCTATTATCACTACTGCCATTTAAATTATTTTAAGAACTGCTCTCTCACTGTTTTTAGCTTTCCCTGATACATTCATATTTTCTGGTCAGCTCTTTGTATGTAGTCTATGAACCATTTTATTTTGTTTTATTTTCATTTTTTTATTCAGTGAGAGGAAGGAAGGCAGAGACAGACTCCTGCATGCTCCCCAACTGGGATCCACTTGGCTAGCCCACTAGGGGGCAATGCTTTGCCCATCTGGGATGTTTCTCCATTGCTCAGCAACTGAGCTCTTATTAGCACCTGAGGTGGAGGCCATGGAGCCATCTTCACTGTACAGGGCCAACTTGCTCCAACTGCAGGAGGGGGAGGTAGAGATAAAGAGAGAGAGAGAGAGAAAAGCAAGAGAGGGAGGGGTAGAGAAGCAGATGGATGCTTGTGCTATGTCCCCTGACCAGGAATTGAACCTGGGACCTCTGCATGCTGGACAGATGCTCTACCACTGAACCAACCAGACAGGGAATCTGTAAGCCATTCTATATCCTTTTAGAAAGACATCTGGATTTGAACAAATAAATGAATGGAATTCCATCACTGAATATTGACTGAAATCGGTCATAGTGGTTTTATATTTTTACAATTAAGCACCGACACCCCACTAATTTTTACTTGTATTCTCTCTTACACACACACAATCTTATATTTACATGGAAAAGTGGTCAAAAGCTATATTTACCTTCACAAAGATAAAATTGTGGTAGAAGAAAGGAAGACTTCTTTCTAAACAATGAATATAGTTTTAATTTGTTCACAACCCCATGTGTGGCTGTCCCTTGTGTAGCTCGTGTGAGGCACGGTCAGCCGCAACATCGTGGGAGCTCTGATTTCCTCACCTGTCACCATCGGATACTGCTCCCACGCCAAGCCTGAAGCCTTCTCACACTGCTGCAGAACCAGGCCTCTCTCACTCTTCTGAAGGCCAATTGCATTTTGAGAAGCCCCAGATATTAGCATTATTTATTCCTTAAGTAATTTTAAGTAAATAATTTAAATAAAGTGCATATAATTTCTACATCTCCTGAGTCACAGACCAAAGTGCACTGGAGGCACCGAGAAGGCACTGACTTCCTTTGGTGTGACTGCTGTCAGTGTTGGCTTTCCAATGCACCCTGGAGAAAGTTTTCTAAAGTCTTACATTTCTTCAGTGATATGATAAATTTAGTTTTTTCTGAGAAAAAAAAGGATGATAAGTCAAAGCACTTGCTATAGGCATTTGCCTGAACAGAATATTATAATTCTTGCCTTACACTGCAGCATACATACATTTTGTTGTTGTTCATTCTCTGTTTAGATAGCTTTGACTGAACTTCATACAAGGGAAACCTTATATTAAAGTGATCAATATTAGAAAACATTTTTGTCATTTAAATGACTTTAAGAACTGCTTTCTCAGTTTTCTATTCTTTACAACCACCTCAAAATGAATGATTTAAAGCATAACCACCTGTTGTTCACATTTCAGCAGTCTGGACTGGCTGCAGCTGGGCAGAACTTGGTGGCTCCCTCCTGGGGTTACTCGTGCAGCCACAGTCACCTGGAGTTTCACCTGAGCCAGATGACCCAAGACTGTCTCACTTACCTGTGTAACAGCTACTGGGCTGTCTGTGGGTGTCAGTCCTCCACTGGCAGATCTTGCAGGTGAACCACGGTGCATAGGACAGTCCTGCCAGTTGACTGGGTAGAACAGAGCATCAGGCCTCTGGAGGCTCAGCTGTGGCGGTCATATATTATATAATTGGGACCTTCACATCCTCTTGGTTGAGGCAAATGATAGGTCAGCCCAGATTTGAGGGGTGAGGAAATACCTATGATGAGAAGAGCAGGAAATAATTTGTGACCATTTCTAATATATCAGTCTTAAATTTTGTCAAATTCATTTAAGTAGTAGTCAACATGCAAACAAGAGAAATAACATTTTTATGTTGCAAGACTGAGCATTAAGGAAATAAATGGAGGCCCAGTGAACCAGAGGCTCTATTGCTAATTTCTTTTTTTTTTAAATAATTTTATTTTTTTAATGGGGCGACATCAATAAATCAGGATACATATATTCAAAGATAACAAGTCCAGGTTATCTTGTCATTCAATTATGTTGCATACCCATCACCCAAAGTCAGATTGTCCTCTGTCACCTTCTATCTAGTTTTCTTTGTGCCCCTCCCCCTCCCCATTTCCCTCTCCCTTTCCCTCCTCTCCCCCCTGTAACCACCACACTCTTATCAATGTCTCTTAGTTTCACTTTTATATCCCACCTACGTATGGAATAATGCAGTTCCTGTTTCTTTCTAATTTACTTATTTCGCTTCGTATCATGTTATCAAGATCCCACCATTTCGCTGTAAATGATCCGATATCATCATTTCTTATGGCTGAGTAGTATTCCATAGTGTATATGTGCCACATCTTCTTTATCCAGTCATCTATTGATGGGCTTTTTGGTTGTTTCCATGTCCTGGCCACTGTGAACAATGCTGCAATAAACATGGGGCTGCATGTGTCTTTACGTATCAATGTTTCTGAGTTTTGGGGGTATATGCCCAGTAGAGGGATTGCTGGGTTATAAGGTAGTTCTATTTTCAGTTTTTTGAGGAACCACCATACTTTCTTCCATAATGGTTGTACTACTTTACATTCCCACCAACAGTGGATGAGGGTTCCTTTTTCTCCACAGCCTCTCCAACATTTGCTATTACCTGTCTTGCTAATAATAGCTAATCAAACAGGTGTGAGGTGGTATCTCATTGCAGTTTTGATTTGCATTTCTCTAATAGCTAAAGAAGATGAGCATCTTTTCTTTTTTTTTTTTTTTTTTTTTTTTTTTTTTTTTAATAAATTTTTATTAATGGTAATGGGATGACATTAATAAATCAGGGTACATATATTCAAAGAAAACATGTCTAGGTTATTTTGTCATCAAATTATTTTGCAAACCCCTCGCCCAAAGTCAGATTGTCCTCCGTCACCCTCTATCTAGTTCTCTGTGCCCCTCCCCCTCCCCTAACTCTCTCCCTCCCTCCCTCCCATGTCCTCCCTCCCCCCCCACCCTTGGTAACCACCACACTCTTGTCCATGTCTCTTAGTCTCATTTTTATGTTCCACCAATGTATGGAATCATGTAGTTCTTGTTTTTTTCTGATTTACTTATTTCACTCCTTATAATGTTATCAAGATCCCACCATTTTGCTGTAAATGATCTGATGTCATCATTTCTTATGGCTGAGTAGTATTCCATAGTGTATATGTGCCACATCTTCTTTATCCAGTCTTCTATTGAAGGGCTTTTTGGTTGTTTCCATGTCTTGGCCACTGTGAACAGTGCTGCAATGAACATGGGGCTACATGTGTCTTCACGTATCAATCTTTCTGAGGTTTTGGGGTATATCCCCAGTAGAGGGATTGCTGGGTCATAAGGTAGTTCTATTTGCAGTTTTTTGAGGAACCACCATACTTTCCTCCATAATGGTTGTACTACTTTACAGTCCCACCAACAGTGAATGAGGGTTCCTTTTTCTCCACAGCCTCTCCAACATTTGCTATTACCCGTCTTGTTGATAATAGCTAATCTAACAGGAGTGAGGTGGTATCTCATTGTAGTTTTGATTTGCATTTCTCTAATAACTAATGAAGCTGAGCATCTTTTCATATATCTGTTGGCCATTTGTATCTCTTCCTGGGAGAAGTGTCTGTTCATGTCCTCTTCCCATTTTTTTATTGGATTGTTTGTTTGTTTGTTGTTGAGTTTTATGAGTTCTTTGTAAATTTTGGATATTAGGCCCTTATCTGAGCTGTCGTTTGAAAATATCAGTTCCCATATAGTTGGCTGTCTGTTTATTTTGATATCAGTTTCTCTTGCTGAGCAAAAACTTTTAATTCTGATGTAGTCCCATTCATTTATCTTTGCCTTCACTTCTCTTGCCATTGGAGTCAAGTTCATAAAATGTTCTTTAAAACCCAGGTCCATGATTTTAGTACCTATGTCTTCTTCTATGGACTTTATTGTTTCAGGTCTTATATTTAGGTCTTTGATCCATTTTGAATTAATTTTAGTACACGGGGACAGGCTGTAGTCGAGTTTCATTCTTTTGCATGTGGCTTTCCAGTTTTCCCAACACCATTTGTTGAAGAGGCTTTCTTTTCTCCATTGTGTGTTGTTGGCCCCTTTATCAAAGATTATTTGACCATATATATGTGGTTTTATTTCTGGGCTTTCTATTCTGTTCCATTGGTCTGAGTGTCTATTTTTCTGCCAATACCATGCTGTTTTGATTATCGTGGCCCTATAATATAGTTTAAAGTCAGGTATTGTAATGCCCCCAGCTTCATTCTTTTTCCTTAGGATTGTTTTGGCTATTCGGGGTTTTTTATAGTTCCAAATAAATCTGATGATTTTTTGTTCCATTTCTTTAAAAAATCTCATAGGGATTTTGATGGGAATTGCATTAAATTTGTATATTGCTTTGGGTAATATGGCCATTTTGATTATATTTATTCTTCCTATCCAAGAACAAGGAATATTTTTCCATCTCATTGTATCTTTTTCGATTTCCCTTAACAATGCTTTGTAATTTTCATTATATAGGTCCTTTACGTTCTTTGTTATGTTTATTCCTAGGTATTTTATTTTTTTTGTTGCAATCGTGAAGGGGATTATTTTTTTGAGTTCGTTTTCTAATATTTCATTGTTGGCATATAGAAAGGCTATGGACTTTTGTATGTTAATTTTGTATCCTGCGACCTTACTGTATTGGTTTATTGTTTCTAATAATCTTTTTGTGGAGTCCTTCGGGTTTTCGATGTATAGGATCATATCATCAGCAAAAAGTGATAGCTTTACTTCTTCTTTTCCGATATGGATGCCTTTTATTTCTTTGTCTTGTCTGATTGCTCTGGCCAGAACTTCTAGCACCACGTTGAATAAGAGTGGAGAGAGTGGACAACCCTGTCTTGTTCCCGATTTAAGGTAGAAAGTCCTCAGTTTTATGCCGTTTAATAGGATGTTGGCTGATGGTTTATCATATATGGCCTTTATCATGTTGAGATATTTTCCTTCTATACCCATTTTGTTGAGAGTCTTAAACATAAAATTGTGTTGTATTTTATCAAAAGCCTTTTCTGCATCTATTGATAAGATCATGTGGTTTTTGTTCTTTGTTTTGTTGATATGGTGTATTACGTTAACCGTTTTGCGTATGTTGAACCATCCTTGAGATTCTGGGATGAATCCCACTTGATCATGATGTATTATTTTTTTAATATGTTGTTGCATTCGGTTTGCCAGTATTTTGTTTAGTATTTTAGCATCTGTATTCATTAGAGATATTGGTCTGTAGTTTTCTTTCTTTGTGCCATCCTTGCCAGGTTTTGGTATGAGGGTTATGTTGGCCTCATAAAATGTGTTTGGAAGTATTGCTTCTTCTTCAATTTTTTGGAAGACTTTGAGTAGAATAGGAACCAAGTCTTCTTTGAATGTTTGATAGAATTCACTAGTATAACCGTCTGGGCCTGGACTTTTATTTTTGGGGAGATTTTTAATAGTTTTTTCTATTTCCTCCCTGCTGATTGGTCTGTTTAGGCTTTCTGCTTCTTCATGACTCAGTCTAGGAAGGTTGTATTGATCTAGGAATTTATCCATTTCTTCTAGATTGTTGTATTTGGTGGCATATAATTTTTCGTAGTATTCTACAATAATTCTTTGTATTTCTATGATGTCTGTGGTGATCTCTCCTCTTTCATTTTGGATTTTATTTATTTGAGTCCTGTGTCTTTTTTCCTTGGTGAGTCTTGCCAAGGGTTTGTCAATTTTGTTGATCTTTTCAAAGAACCAGCTCCTTGTTTTATTGATTTTTTCTATAGTTTTTCTGTTCTCTATTTCATTTATTTCTGCTCTGATTTTTATTATCTCCTTTCTTCGGCTGGTTTTGGGTTGTCTTTGCTCTTCTTTTTCTAGTTCCTTAAGGTGTGAAGTTAAGTGGTTTACTTCGGCTCTCTCTTGTTTGTTCATATAGGCCTGAAGTGATATGAACTTTCCTCTTATTACTGCTTTGGCTGCATCCCAGAGATTCTGATATGTCGTATTTTCATTTTCATTTGTCTGTATATATCTTTTGATCTCTGCGCTTATTTCTTCTTTGACCCATTCATTTTTTAGAAGTATGTTGTTTAGTTTCCACATTTTTGTGGGGTTTTCCCCCTCTTTTTTGCAGTTGAATTCTAGTTTCAAGGCTTTATGATCAGAAAATATGCTTGGTACAATTTCAATTTTTCTAAATTTGCTGATATTGTCTTTGTGGCCCAACATATGGTCAATTCTTGAGAATGTTCCATGTACACTAGAGAAAAATGTATACTCTGTCGCTTTGGGATGAAGTGTCCTGTAGATGTCTATCATATCCAGGTGTTCTAGTATTTCGTTTAAGGCCACTATATCTTTATTGATTCTCTGTTTGGATGACCGATCTAGAGCCGTCAGCGGTGTATTGAGGTCTCCAAGTATGATTGTATTTTTGTTAGTTTTTGTTTTAAGGTCAATAAGTAGCTGTCTTATATATTTTGGTGCTCCTTGGTTTGGTGCATATATATTAAGGATTGTTATGTCTTCTTGATTCAACTTCCCCTTAATCATTATGAAATGACCATTTTTGTCTCTGAGTACTTTTCCTGTCTTGTAGTCAACATTATCCGATATGAGTATTGCTACACCTGCTTTTTTTTGGGTGTTGTTTGCTTGGAGTATTGTTTTCCAGCCTTTCACTTTGAATTTGTTTTTATCCTTGTTGCTTAGATGTGTTTCTTGTAGGCAGCATATAGTTGGATTTTCTTTTTTAATCCATTCTGCTACTCTGTGTCTTTTTATTGGTAAGTTTAATCCATTTACATTTAGTGTAATTATTGACACTTGTGGGTTCCCTACTGCCATTTTATAAATTGCTTTCTGTTAGTTTTGTATCTAGTTTGATTCTTCTCTTTTGTTTTTCTATCATTTGTTTTTGTTTGTTTGTGTTCCATACTTCTTTCCTCTGTTGCTACCTTTTTTAAGTCAAGTGTTTTTGTGGTGGTTTTTTCAAGGGTGGTTACCATTAAGTAATGAAAAGGGTACCTACCATATTCATTGTAGTACCCTATCTTATAAGTATTTCTGCACTTCATCATCCTTTGCTACTGTTAATCTCCATCCTCTCCCCCCTTTTTTTCCTTTGTTGTCACAGTTTAAGTTTGGTTTTATTGTGTTCTTGGTGGAGCTGTTACTTGTGGTGTTGTTTTCTTTTGTTCTTTGAATCTGGTTGGAAAACCCCCCTTAGTATTTCCTGGAGTGGGGGCTTTCTGTTGATAAATTCTCTCATCTTTTCTGTATTTGTGAATGTTTTTATATCTCCTTCATACTTGAAGGATAGCTTTGATGGGTATAGTATTCTTGGCTGAAAGTTCCTCTCTTTCAGGGCTTTAAATATTGGGGTCCACTCTCTTCTAGCTTGTAGAGTTTGTGCTGAGAAATCTGATGATAATCTAATAGGCCTTCCTTTATATGTTGTACTCTTCTTTTCCCTGGCTGCCTTGAGAATTTTTTCTTTGTCATTGGTTTGTGTCATCTTTATTATGATGTGCCTTGGAGTGGGTTTGTTGGGGTTAAGAAAACTTGGTGTTCTGTTTGCTTCTTGAATTTGAGGCTTTAGTTCCTTCCACAGGCTTGGGAAGTTCTCGTCTATTATTTGTTTGAGTATATTCTCCATTCCATTTTCTTTCTCTTCTCCCTCTGATATACCTATTATTCTTATGTTATTCTTTCTGATGGAGTCAGACAATTCCTGTAGGGCTTTCTCATTTTTTATTATTTTTGAGTCTCTTTCTTCTTCTCTCTGTTGTGCCTCAAGTTGTTTGTCTTCTATTTCACTAATCCTATCTTCAATCTGGGCTGTTCTGTTAGCTAAGCTTGTTACCTCGTTTTTCAGCTCGTGAATTGAGTTTTTCATTTCTGTTTGATTTGTTTTTATAGTTTCAATTTCCTTGGTAATATATTCTTTGTGTTCATTGAGTTGTTTTCTGATCTCCCTATATTGCCTTTCTGTGTTTTCTTGTATATCTCTGAGTATTTTTAAGATTTCTATTTTAAATTCTCTGTCATTTAGCTCCAAGGCTTCCAATATGTTAAGTCTTTTCTCCATAGATTTTTCCACATCTATTTGTGTTACCTCTCTTTCTTTTGTATCCATAATATTCGATTTCCTCTTTCTTATCGGCATCTGAGGGTGGTCTTATTGATAGCACTAATTAGAATTAATAAAGAGTAAAAAGAAAAAAAAAAAAAAGGGTAAAACACCCCACAAAAAAAAAAAAGTAATAATTTATTATTTCCCCCTTTTTTTCTCTCTTCTCTTTCCCTCCTCTCCCCTCCTCAGGGAAATATCATGCCTATAATGGAGGGCCTGATTTGGGGTGAAGAGTTCAAGGGGCAAAAAAAGGGAGTAGGGACCTACTAAATGCAGAAAAAAAAAAAAAAAAAAAAAAAAGAATAAAATCTTAGACAAGCATAAAATAATTTGCTTGTAAGTGATGGTCAACTAAGAGATATAATGAGAGGGATAAGAGGGAATCAGAAAAAAGGACCAAAAAAGAATAATAAAGAAGAAAATATAAAAATAATAAGTAAAAATCTGTTGTATTAAGTGGAGCGAAGACTAAATACAATGGAGTCCTTGGATTGGGAGGACCCAAAATGCCACAAAAATAAACAGACAAGAGAAAAAAAAATAAATAAATAAAAACAAAAGCAAAAAAGAGAAATAAAGCCAAAAAAAAGCCTTGAGTCCCAAATTAACTAATTTGTTCGTGATTGAGGATTATATCGGAGGAAAGTAAAATGAGAAAAGAAAAAACGAATAGAAAGGAAAAAATAAGAAAAAGAGAAAAACGAAGGAAGAAATAAAATAGGAGGAGAAAAAAACAAAATAAAGCAAGACAAAAAAAACAAACAAACAAAAAAAAAACAAAAGAGGAGAGAGTGAGAGTTAAGTGTTTTGGAGTATAACCTTAAAGGAGGGTGAGGATGAAGAAGAAAAATAAAATGCAACACTCATGGGTAGTGTAGTTCAAGAAAGGGGAAGCATAAGATGGGCAGAGAATAGAAGGACCGAGGTCGAGGAAATAAAGGCAAAAAGATAGAAGAAACAAACGACAACAACAATAACAACAACAAAAAATTAGTGGATCAAGTTGTAAAGTCTGTGGGTTTTTCTTGATTTTGAGAGGTTAACTTCTTCCTTTTTCTTTTCTCTCCCTCTTCCTGGTCGGTGACTCTGTACCCCAGGCTCTGCCCCTGCGTCACTCTTAGGTAGGGATTTGCAGTTGATGGGATTCTATGGCAATGTCATATAATTGGCTTTAGTCTTGCTGGAAGTAAAGGCTTGTTGGCGTTTGCAGGGTCCAACGATGAGAGAGTTTGCTTTCCTGGATTCTCTCTCCTAGTCCCCCCTTTCTGAATTAGCAGCCTGGTGATCCAGCTATAAGGCTGCAACTGCTTCTGCCTGGGGAGTAAGAGGCTCAAAGAGCTGGGAAATCCCCACTCTATCCCCACTCAGTGCAAGGCTTTGGGAAAGGCTCTGAGAGTCAGGGCCTCCAGTGTAATCAGGCGGGGGTGGGAGTCAATTGTTGTCAAGGTGACTGTTCAGCGCCTATCATTTAGTTGGACCTCTCAACCCAGGCTTTCCACACTTTGTAGCCTGTTTTTGCAGGGAAGCAGAGGCACTAGTCTCTGCTTACGACTAGTGTAGTATAGACCTTATTATCTGCCAAGTCCTTCTTGTTAGCGTTTATCCCTGAATATGGAGGCTCTATCAATCAGAAGTTGCCCCCGCCCCTTTAGCGAGAGGCACTAAAAAATATCACGCCTCTTGTCTTGGATCGCTGAACTGAGAGAGATCTTATCAATTAGAACCGAGGGTGCGCAGATTTTATGGGTTAAGCTAATTTCAGTGATTGGGTCGCAATTGTGTTTCTGAAGGTATTTTAGGCTGCCTGCGCGCGCCCCTCCCCCAACGCTTGATTGTTAGCTTGAATGGCTGGGTGAGGTGCCCCGCCCACGGAGAGAATCTCCCAAGCCTCTCCCGCTCGCCCTGCCACTGGTGGCTGGACCGCACCAGGCGCAGGATAATGGAGCCCCCTGGGTGCGCAGGCCAGCAGGGCGCCCTGGGCGCGTGGAATGCCCAAGGCACGCGCGCGAATGGGGCGCTCCGGGCACCGGTGGCTGGCGACCCCCACTCGCAGTGTGCGGGCCGCTGGGAACGTCAGCGGTGCTCAACCGGACCGGGCGCGCGCGCGGCGGCTCGTGGCGGCCGCTCGCGGTGGCGGTTCACGGGGGTTCGCGGGGCTCGCGGCAGCTCGCGGTGGCGGTTCACGGGGGCTCGCGGGGTTCGCGGCAGCTCGCAGGGGCTCGCGGCGGCTTGCGGTTCCCAAGTATATGGGCTGACTCACCGCAGGCGCACTCCCTGGCGGCTTGAATGAGCCTCGCTGCGGTAGCTTCCTCCACACCCTCGTCTCTCAGATTCAAGTGATAACAGTCCTTTTGCTTTCAGTTTGTGTGGAACTCCGGAATGCTCCGAGGATAAATTTTTCTGTTTCTAGTTGATAAATTTGTTGTGATTTAGGGGAGAGCTGTCGGACACGCTTCTCACGGCGCCATTTCCGTGACGTCAACTCCACTTCTTCGAGCATCTTTTCATATATCTGTTGGCCATTTGTATTTCTTCCTGGGAGAAGTGTCTGTTCATATCCTCTTCCCATTTTTTTATTGGATTGTTTGTTTGTTTGTTGTTGAGTTTTATGAGTTCTTTGTATATTTTGGATATTAGGCCCTTATCTGAGCTGTTGTTTGAAAATATCATTTCCCATTTAGTTGGCTTTCTGTTTATTTTGTTATCAGTTTCTCTTGCTGAGAAAAAACTTCTTAGTCTGCTGTAGTCCCATTCATTAATTTTTGCCTTCACTTCTCATGCCTGTGGAGTCAAATTCATAAAATGCTCTTTAAAACCAAGGTCCATGAGTTGAGTACCTATGTCTTCTTCTATGTACTTAATTGTTTCAGGTCTTATGTTTAGATTTTTGATTCATTTTGAGTTAATTTTAGTACAGGGGGACAAACTGTAGTCCAGTTTCATTCTTTTGCATGTGGCTTTCCAGTTTTCCCAGCACCATTTATTGAAGAGGCTTTCTTTTCTCCATTGTGTGTTGTTGGCCCCTTTATCAAAAATTATTTGACTATATATATGTGGTTTTATTTCTGGACTTTCTATTCTGTTCCATTGGTCTGAGTGTCTGTTTTTCGGCCAATACCATGCTGTTTTGATTGTCGTGGCCCTATAATATAGTTTGAAGTCAGGTATTGTAATGCCCCCAGCTTCATTCTTTTTCTTTAGGATTGCTTTGGCTATTCGGGGTTTTTTATAGTTCCATATAAATCTGATGATTTTTTGCTCTATTTCTTTAAAAAATGTCATCGGAAGTTTGATGGGAATTGCATTAAATTTGTACATTGCTTTGGGTAATATGGCCATCTTGATTATATTTATTCTTCCTAACCAAGAACAAGGTATATTCTTCCATCTCATTATATCTTTTTCGATTTCCCTTAACAATGGTTTATAGTTTTCACTATATAAGTCCTTTACATTCTTTGTTATGTTTATTCCTAAGTATTTTATTTTTTTTGTTGCAATCGTGAAGGGGATTATTCTTTTGAGTTCGTTCTCAATTGTTTCATTGTTGGCATATAGAAAGGCTATTGACTTCTGTATGTTAATTTTGTATCCTGAGACCTTACTGTATTGGCTTATTGTTTCTAGTAGTCTTTTTGTGGATTCTTTGGGGTTTTCGATGTATCGGATCATATCATCTGCAAAAAGTGATACCTTTACTTCTTCTTTTCCAATATGGATGCCTTTTATTTCTTTGTCTTGTCTGATTGCTCTGGCTAGAACCTCTAGTACCACATTAAATAAGAGTGGAGAGAGTGGACAACCCTGTCTTGTTCCTGATTTAAGGGGGAAAACCTTCAGTTTTGTGCCATTTAATATGATGTTAGCTGATGGTTTATCATATGTGGCCTTTATCATGTTGAGATATTTTCCTTCTATACCCATTTTGTTGAGAGTCTTAAAGTTGTGTTGTATTTTATCAAAAGCCTTTTCTGCGTCTATTGATAAGATCATGTGGTTTTTATTCTTTGTTTTGTTGATATGGTGTATTACGTTAACCGTTTTACGTATGTTGAACCATCCTTGAGATTCTGGGATGAATCCCACTTGATCATGATGTATTATTTTAATATGTTGTTGTATTCGATTTGCTAGTATTTTGTTTAGTATTTCAGCATCTGTATTCATTAGAGATATTGGTCTGTAGTTTTCTTTTTTTGTGCCATTCTTGCCTAGTTTTGGTATGAGGGTTATGTTGGCCTCACAAAATGTGTTTGGAAGTATTGCTTCTTCTTCAATTTTTTGGAAGACTTTGAGTAAAATAGGAACCAAGTCTTCTTTGAATGTTTGATAAAATTCGCTGGTATAGCCGTCTGGACCTGGACTTTTATTTTTGGGGAGGTTTATAATGTTTTTTTTCTATTTCTTTTCTACTAATAGGCCTGTTTAGGCTTTCTGCTTCTTCTTGACTCAGTCTAGGAAGGTTGTATTGTTCTAGGAATTTATCCATTTCTTCTAGGTTGTTGAATTTAGTGGCATAAAGTTTTTCATAGTATTCTACAATAATTCTTTGTATATCTACGGTGTCCGTGGTGATTTCTCCTCTTTCATTTTGGATTTTATTTATATGAGTTCTTTCTCTTTTTTCCTTGGTAAGTCTTGCCAAGGGTTTGTCAATTTTGTTGATCTTTTCAAAGAACCAGCTCCTCATTCTATTAATTTTTCTATAGTTTTTCTGTTCTCTAATTCATTTATTTCTGCTCTGATTTTTATTATCTCCTTTCTTCGGCTGGTTTTGGGTTTTCTTTGTTCTTCTTTTTCTAGTTCCTTAAGGTGTGAAGTTAAGTGGTTCACTTGGCTCTCTCTTGTTTGTTCATATATGCCTGAAGTGATATGAACTTCCCTCTTATCACTGCTTTTGCTGCATCCCATAGATTCTGATATGTCCTTTGTCATTTTCATTAGTCTGTATATATCGTTTAATCTCTGCACTTATTTCTTCTTTGACCCATTCATTTTTTAAAAGTATGTTGTTTAGTTTCCACATTTTTGTGGGATTTTTCCCCTTTTTTTTCAGTTGAATTCTAGTTTCAAGGCTTTATGATCAGAAAATATGCTTGGTACAACTTTGATTTTTCTGAATTTGCTGATGTTGTTTTTGTGGCCCAACATATGGTCAATTCTTGAGAATGATCCATGTACACTGGAGAAAAATGTATACTCAGTCACTTTGGGATGAAATGTCCTGTAGATGTCTATCATATCCAGGTGCTCTAGTGTTTTGTTTAAGGCCACTATGTCTTTGTTGACTCTCTGTTTGGATGACCGATTAGAGCCGGCAGCGGTGTATTGAGGTCTCCAAGTATGATTGTATTTTTGTCAGTTTTTGTTTTAAGGTCAATAAGTAGCTGTCTTATATATTTTGGTGCTCCTTGGTTTGGTGCATATATATTAAGAATTGTTATGTCTTCTTGATTCAGTGTCCCCTTAGCCATTATGAAATGGCCATTTATGCCTCTGAGTACTTTTGCTGTCTTGTAGTCAGCATTATCAGATATGAGTATTGCTACGTCTGCTTTTTTTTTGGATGTTATTTGCTTGGAGTATTGTTTTCCAGCCTTTCATTTTGAATTTGTTTTTATCCTTGTTACTTAGATGAGTTTCCTGTAGGCAGCATACAGTTGGATTTTCTTTTTCAATCCATTCTGCTACTCTGCCTTTTTATTGGTGAGTTTAATCCGTTTACATTTATTGTAATTATTGAGACTTGTGAGTTCCCTATTGCCATTTTATATCTTGCTTTCTGTTGGTTTTGTGTCTTGTTTGATCCTTCTCTTTCGTTTTTCTATCTTTTGTTTTTATTTGGTTGTATTCCATACATCTTTCCTCTGTTGCTATCTTTTTTATCTCATGTGCTTCTGTGGTGGTTTTTTCAATGGTGGTTACCTTTAAGTAATGAAAAGGGTTCCTACCCCGTTCATTGTAGCGCACTATTTTGTGAGTACTTTTGCACTCCATTGTCCTTTGCTACTGTTAATCTCCATCTTCTCCTCCTCTTTCTTTTTGTTGTTGACACAGTTTAAATTTGGTTTTATTGTGTTCTTCTTGGAGCTTTTACTTGTGGCTCTGTTTTTTTTTGTTTGTTTGTTCTTTGTATCTGATTGGAGAACCCCCTTTAGTAATTCCTGGAGTGGGGGTTTTCTGATGATAAATTCCCTCATCTTTTCTGTATTTGTGAATGTTTTTATTTCTCCTTCATATTTGAAGGATAGCTTTGATGGGTATAGTATTCGTGGCTGAAAGTTCCTCTCTTTCAGGACTTTAAATATTGGGGTCCACTCTCTTCTAGCTTGTAGAGTTTCTGCTGAGAAATCTGATGATAATCTAATGGGCCTTCCTTTATATGTTGTATTCTTCTTTTCCCTGGCTGCCTTGGGAATTTTTTTCTTTGCTGTTGGTTTGTGCTAATTTCATTATGATATGCCTTGGAGTAGGTTTGTTGGGGTTAAGAAAACTCGGAGTTCTGTTTGCTTCTTGAACTTGAGGCTTTAGTTCTTTCCACAGGCTTGGGAAGTTCTCATCTATTATTTGTTTGAGTATGTTCTCCATTCCATTTTCTCTCTCTTCTCCCTCTGATATACCTATTATTCTTATGTTATTCTTTTTGATGGAGTCAGACAATTCTTGTAGGGCTATCTCATTTTTTTAAATTTTTGAGTCTCTTTCTTCTTCTCTCTGTTGTGCCTCAAGTTGCTTGTCTTCTATTTCACTAATCCTCTCTTCTATCTGACCTGTTCTATTAGCTAAGCTTGTTACTTTGTTTTTCAGCTCGTGAATTGAGTTTTTCATCTCTGTTTGATTTGTTTTTATAGTTTCAATTTCCTTGGACATATATTCTTTGTGTTCATTGAGTTGTTTTCTGAGCTCCCTAAATTGCCTTTCTGTGTTTTCTTGTATATCTCGGAGGAATTTTAGGATTTCTATCTTGAATTCTCTTTCACTTAGCTCCAAGGTTTCCAATATATTAAATTTTTTCTCCATAGATTTTTCCTCATCTAGCTGTGTTACCTCTCTTTCTTTTGTATCCATGATATTCGATTTTCTCTTCCTTCATGGCATCTGAGGGTAGTTTTGTTGATAGTATTAATGAGATTTAATAAAGAATAAAAAGTTTAAAAATAAAAAATCAAAAAGAGTTGTTTTTTTAAAATAATAATGAAATAAAGAAAAAGAAAAATTTAAAAAAAAAAGGAAATTATTCCCCCCTCCTTTTTTCCTCTCCTCTCCTCTCCCCTCTTTCTTGAGAAAATCTTGGGGTGAACTGTGAATTATAACAAACAATGCGTGTAATGGAAGGCCTGAAGTGGGAAAAAGTAATAAAGGGGCAAAAAAAAGAAGGGGGTATGGACCCACAAAAAGTGAATAAGAAAAAAATTTGGGTCAAGAATAAAATGATTTGCTTTTAGGTGTTGTTTGACTAAGAGTTATGATGAGAGGAATAAGAGGGAAACAGAAAAACCGGTGACAAATTAAAAATTACTATTGTATTTAGTGGAACAAGAACTAGATAAAATGGAGAGCCAGGGATGGGAGCACTGCTAGTGAGTTAAAAAGGTGAAGTAAAAAACCCCCAAAATGCTACAAACATAAGTTTGAGTCCCAGATATGATATTGTTCATTATTGAGGTTTGAATGAGAGGAGATGTAAAGGAGAAAGGAAGAAACTAATATAGAGGGAGAAAAGAAAGAGAGAGAAAAAAAGAGGGAACCACTAAAAGAAGTAAAAAGAAAAAAGAGGAGAGAGAGAGAGAGTTAAAAGTTTTGGAGTGCAACTCTCATAGAGAGAAAGGAAGAGGAAAGAAAAGATCATGGGAGATGTAACACTTATGGGTAGTGTAGTTCAAGGAGAGGAGAGAGTAAGACCGGCAGAGAGTTAATTGGCCAAATTGGAGGAGGAAAAAAATATCAAGAATGAAGATAAGAGAAACAAACGAACAAATATAATAAAATGGGATAGTTTATAAAGTCTGCAGATTATTCTTGATTTTGAGAGGTTATCTTCTTGCTTTTTCTTTTCTCTCCCTCTTCCTGGTTGGTGACTCTGTACCCCGGGTTCAGGTAGAGGTTTGCAGTTAATAAGTCTCTATGGCGATGTCATGTATTGTGCTTTAGTCTCGTTGGCAGTTGAGGCTCATTAGCATTTATAGGCTCCGACAATGAGAGAGTCCGTGTTCCTGGAGCCTTTCTCCTAGTCTTTCCTTCCTCAATTAGTAGCCTGATAATCCAGCTATGGGGTTGCTGCTGCCCCTGCCTGGATAGTAAGAGGCTCAAAGAGCTGGCAACTCCCCACTCTATTTCCACTCAGCACAGGGCTCTGAGTAAGGCTCAGTTAGTCAGAGCTGCTAGCATAATCAGGCGGGGTTTCCGCCCACTCAAAGACCTCTGGCTCTGCCACTCTGTCCGGTAACACAGGTGGGTGCTCACTCCCGGGGCGCATGGAGGAAACTCTTGCACACTATCTGTGCGCGCAGACCAGGATATCCGGCCGGCAGTCTCACACTCTGAGTGAAACCCCCAACTGCATGGAAAAGTTCCAGCGTTGGAATTGGCTTTTGCTCCGTCCCTTGCGCGGCTTTTGCAAGGCGCTGGGGTTGCCCGAGATTCTGCTTTGGCCCACGCAAAGGCCCCTGACTCTGACCCTCTGTGCGATAACACAGGCGCGCACTGCCGAGGCCCTCAGAGGAATCTCTCGCTATCTGCGCGCGCAGACCAGGATATAAGGCTGGCCTTGTTTCCCTCTGAGTGAAACCCCCACCAGCACGGAAAAGTTCCACCGTTGGAATTAGTTCTCACTCCCTCCCATGCACGGCTTTTCCAGGGCACTGGGGCTGCCCAGAGATTCTGCTTTCAGCCCACACAAAGGCCTCTCTGTGGGGTAACATGGGCACCCACTCCCGTGGCTTTGGAAGAAATCTCTCGCCCACTATCTGCGCGCGCCGACCAGGAGATAGGGTAAAATGGCTGCCCTGCTTGTCTTTCTTTGTCTGGGTTTGGCGCGAGTGTTAGCTTGTATTGCCCGGGTTGCCACAGGAACAGTTTTTCCTTGGCTTGGATCTCCATGCCACAGCCTGGTTCGGCCATTTGTGCCGTGTCCTGGGTCTATTCACCCCCTTTGCTTGCCTCAGTTTCTATATTCACAGTTCCCAGAGAAAGCCGCCCTGTTTAGGTTAGTGAGGAAGGCGGAGCATTTCTTACTCCCTATTTCCTTCGGGGTTTGGTTATATATTTAGCCAATTTTTTGCTCGACCATACCTTCAGGTGTATTGCGAAACATCTGGAGGCTCCAAGTATAGGTTTTTCTGTTTCTGGTTGAAGATCTTGTTGAGTTTTGGGGGAGATTTATCAGTATCGCTTCCTACCCCACCATTACTCTGACATCATCTCTATTGCTAATTTCCATTTCCTCAGACTTACCATCATTTGGCTCTACCTAAAATTTCATCTGCAGAATATAGATCTTCATAAAAAGTTGCCCGTTTCTATAATTTCCTAAAAGGGGAAACAGTTGGAGGATGTGATCAGTGTCTAGTAATATTTCATGGAACTGACCTGAAGCCTAGTCAGAAATAAATAAATAAGACTTAATTTAAATGAAAACTAAAAAATTTTAGGCAATGAGGATGCCTTCATTTTATGACTTATTTTATTTGTAATTTAAATTCAAAATTGAAATTGATTTGCAAAAGAGAGAGTATTGTTTACATCAGTCCCAAGTGACTACTAGCGTCACTTTTCATCAGTTTTGTTTGTTTGGTTTACTTTAGACATTTTTTCAGGATACACATTTTTAGTAAACTCCATTTAAGCATAAGTATCCTTGAACCATTATAGCACTTATGTTTTCTTGCTGAGGAAAACCATTTCCTAATAACCTTCATGCAAGCCTATTAACCCGGCATTTTTGTGGAACATGGCGGCAGGACTGCCGCGGGCACTGCACCACACACGTGACCCTAGGATGTGGTGCGTGGATTTGTCAGTTACACTTCTCTGGAGCCGGGCAGGAAAAAGTCTGTTTGCAAGGAGTGGAAATGTTCATAAAAGTGGACCTTATTCATGAATTTGGCATATTACTCCATGTAGTGCAGTGCTGGTCAACCTGTTTGCTACCGCCCACTAGTGGGCATTTCAGCTTTCATGGTGGGTGGTGGCAGAGCAACCAAAGTATAAATAAAAAGATAGATTTAATTATAGTAAGTTGGTTAATAAAGATCTATTCTGCCAAACTTAGTGAAAATCCGACATAAAGTACTTGTTAAGTAATAATTATTATATGCTTTAACTTGCTGTAACTCTGATTTATAAATTTTATAAAGTAAAGTGACTTCCCTAGTTTATAAATCATGATTACTGTGGAACCGGTGGGCGGTTAGAAAATGTTACTACTAACAGAGATACAAAAGTGAACAGTAGGTATAAAAAGGTTGACTACCCCTGAGCCAGTGGATTGTGTACAAGAGATGGTCAATAAGGTTTTACAATTTTCTTCATTAAAAAAAAAGAAAAGCAAAGAAACACAGCATATGTTTATTTGCCAAGAAGACTGTCCCCCATTCTTACCAACAAATTAAACATGTCTTAATTATAAATTTATTACTTCCCACCACATACGTTAAAAGTTGGTTTGAATAAATGAAAAATCAGAATATTACATCTTACATTTAGATAATTTAGAAGAATGTTAGAGAAAGGACTTTTTATTATACTCACGCAGAAACCAAGTACTGCAGTCTGGAGAGTTGTCACCCAGGACTTGCTGACTCAGTCAGCCTGACAAAGGAGCACATGCAGGGGCTGGGCCCCCAGGGCCCTTCTCCTTTCATCAGACCATTTTATTTGGGCTCTGCCATCAGCAGGAGGAAGCCTGGCTATCCTGTGGTTCAGCTGAGAGAGCTGAGCCTCAGTGTTCTTAGGTAACTTGGTCCAGGACCAGGGCTAGTAAGTGATTAGCTAGAACTGTAACACAGGTGTATCTTGTTCTCATCAATGTCTGTGCCTCATTATAAGTCAGTTTTAACCCTTTACTCACAGGTCTCCTCTCTTTTAGTGCCTGTATTTGCAGATGGCATGAAAACAGTTCCAATGCCCTTCTAACCAACTTCTTTATTCCTTAAATGTTTTGGAAAGAAAAGGCATCCTTAACAGCAAAAGGGCTTTTCACCTCTAGAAATGGCAGACCCTTAAGGAAAAACAAGGCTAGGGTGAAAGCTGAACCCATGTGCCTGGTTCCACCACCCCCAGGTTGTCCTCTTTTCTCCTTTTCTTAGGGGCACAGGGAAGTCTTTGCTTTTATCCATCATCCAGGCTACAATGATTTCTTTCTTTTTTATTTGATTTACTGAGGTGACATTGGTTAATAAAACTATACAGGTATCAAGTGTACAAGTCTATAATACATCACCTGTATATTGCATTATGTATCACCTCAAGTCAAGTCTCTCTCTGTCATCTTTATCTCTCCCCACCCCGCCTCTGCTTTACCATCTTCTACATCCCCACCCACCTTTTCCTCTGGTAACCACCATACTATTGTCTGTGTCTGTTCTTTGTTTGTTTGTTTGTTTTTTTATTTTTACTTAATCTGTTCAGCATTTTTCACTGAAAGACCCAACCCCTATTCGCTCTGACAGCTGTCAAGCTGTTCTCTGTATCTATGAGTCTGTTTATATTGTGGGGGTTTTTTTCATTTATTTTGTTCATTAGCTTCCACATATGAGTGAAATCATATAGTACTTGTTTTCCTCTGACTGGCTAATTCACTTAGTATAATGCTCTCCAGGTTCATCATGCTGTCACAAAGAATAAGATTTTCTTTGTTTTTATGGCAGAATAGTATTCCATTCTGGAAATGTACCACAACTAGGAACTTGGGCTGTTTCCAGATCTTTTTTATTGTAAATAACACTGCAATAAACATAGGCTTGCATATGTTCTTTGAATTAACTTTTTGGATTTCTGTGGATATATGCCCAGAAGTGGAATCAATGGATTATAAAGCTGTTCCATTTTTAACTTTTGATGTAACTCCATACTGCTTTTAATAGTGACTTCACCAGTCTGCATTCCCACCAGCAGGTACAAGGGTTCACTTTTTCTCATATCCTTACTAACACTTGCTGTTTGTTCATTTATTGATGATAGCCATTCTGAGAGGTATAAGGGGATATTTCATTGAGTTTATAATTTGTATTTCTCTGATAGTGAGTAATGTTGAGCATCTTTTCATATGTCTATTTGCCATCTGTATGTCTTCTTTGGAAAAGTGTCTATTCAGTTCCTTTGCCCATTTTTAAAAATTGGATTGTTTGTTTTCTTGGGAGTTGAGTTGTATGAGTTCTATGTATATTTTGGATATTAATTAACCCCTTATCAGTGTATCACTGGCAAGCATGCTCTCCCATTCATTGGGTTGTCTTTTCATTTTGTTGATGGTTTCCTTTATTATGCAAAAACATTTTAGTTTGATGTTGTCCCATTTATTTATGTTTTCTTTTGTTTCCCATGCCCAAGGAGACATATTAGAAAAAATATTACTATGAGGAAATTATGAGATTTTACTGCCTATGTTTTCTTCTAGGATTTTTATGGTTTTCAACTTACATGTAAATTTTTCATCCATTTTAAATTTATTTTTGTGAATGGTGTAAGAGAGTGGTCTAATTTCATCTTTTTTTGTATGTATCTGTTCAATTTTCCCAACACCATTTTTTGAATCTTTACCCCATTTTATGTTCATGACTCCATTGTCAAATATTAATTGACCATAAAGGTGCGGGTTTATTTCTGGGTTCTTCATTCTGTTCCATTGACCTGTATGTCTGTTCTTATGCCAGAACCATGCTGTTTTGATTACTCTGACCTTGTAATAGTATAATTTGAAATTAAGGAGTATGATACTTCTAGCTTTGTCTTCTTTCTCATGATTGCTGAGGCTATTCAGGTTTTTGTTTTTGTTTTTTTTGTGGTTCCTTATAAATATTTGGAATATTTGTATTAGGTCCATGATATATGCCATTGGAATTTGAAATGAAATTACATTGAATCTATAGATTGCTTTGGGTAGCATGGACATTATAATGATGTTATCTCTTCCTATCCATGAACATGGTATATGCTTCTGCTTATTTGTATCTTTCTCAATTTCTTTCTCAGTATTTTATAATTTTCTAAGGACAGGTCTTTTACCTCCTTGATTAAAATTATTCCTATGTACCTTTTTTGTTGCAATATTAAATGGGATTGTTTTCTTAATTTCTCTTTCTTATAGTTAATTATTGGTGTGTAAAAATGCCCCCAATTTCTGAATATTAATTTTTATCCTGCTACTTTACCATATTCATTTATCAGTTCTACTAGTTTTTTGGTGAAGTCTTTAGGGTTTTCTATGTACAATATTATGTCATCTGCAAATGACATTTTTACTTTCTTCTTTCCAATTTGGATGCCTTTTATTTCTTCCTGTTTGATTGCGGTAGCTAGAACTTCCAGTACTATGTTGAATAAGAGTGGTGAAAGCAAACATCCCTGCCTTGTCCCAATCTTAAAGGGATATGCTTTTAGTTTTTGCCCATTGAGTATGATGTTGACTGTGTGTTTGTCATATATGGTTTTTGTTATGTTGAGTTATGTTCCCTCTATTCCCACTTTGCTAAGAGTTTTTAAAATAAATTGGTGCTGTATTTTATCAAATGCTTTTTCTGCATCTATTGATCAGATCATGTGATTTTTATCTTTAACTTTGTTCATATGGTATATCACATTTATTAATTCACAGATGTTCTACCATCCTTGCATCACAAAAACAAATCCTATTTGATCATGGTGTATTACCTTAATGTATTGCTGGATCCAGCTTGCTAATATTTTATTGAGGATTTTAGCATAAACGTTCATCAGGAATATTGACATATAATTTTCTTTCTTTGTAGTGTCATTATCAGGTTTTTAATTAGGATAATCCTGTCCTCGAAACATGAGCTGGGAAGTCTTTGTCCTCCTAAATATTTTGGAACAGGTTCAAGAGGATGGATGTTAGTTCTTCTTTGAATGTTTGATAAGTTCACCTGTGAAGCCATCAGATCCAGGACTTTTGTTTGGAGATTTTTATTATTGCTTCAATTTGATTAGTTGTAATTGGTCTATTCATATTTTTTGATTCTTCCAAATTCAGTTTTGAAGATTGCATGTTTCTAGAAATTTATTCATTTTATCCAGGTTGTCCTATTTCTGGCTTATAGTTGTTTACAATATTTTCTAACAATCTTTTGCATTTCTGTGGGATCAATTTTTACTTCTCTTTTCTTTTTTCTTCTTCTTCTTATTCTTTCTATTCTTATTCTTATTCTTTTCCAAGTGAGAGGAGGGGAGATTGAGAGACAGATTTCTGCATGCGGCCCAACCAGTATCTACCTATCTACCCCTATCTAGGACCAATGCTCTGCCCTTCTAAGGCCATGCTTGCAACATAGCCATTTTTAGTGCCTGAGGTGGAGGGTCCATGGAGCCATCCTCAGTGCCCAGGGCCGATGCACTCAAACCATTTGACCCATGGCTTTAGGAGGGGAGGAGAGAGATAGAAGGGCGAGGAAGAGTAAAGAAGTAGATGGTTACTTCTTCTGTGTTCCCTGACTGGGAATTGAACCCAGGATGTCCACACAGTGGGCCAACACTCTACCACTGAGCCAGTCGGCCAGGGCTAAATGAACTCATTTCTATCATTTCTTTATCAAAGAACTTACTAAATATCATTATTACACAATTATTTACTGGGTATATACTATCTACTAGGCACTGTTCTGAACATTCAATAAATAACAGTAAACAAAATAACCACAAGTCCCAGTCTTTTTGGAGTAGATATTTGGTTTCAATTTGCAATGTGTTTAACCAAATATTAACATCAGAATTACCCATGGAGTGGTCTACGGATGCAGAGAACTCTCCTCAGGATCCTAGGATATTTGCATGTTAAAAGTTATACAGAATATTCTGGTTAGGAACATCAACTGAGAAGCTTTTATAGAATAAAGTGGTGATGCTAACATTATTCCTCTATTAAAATAATTCTTGTTCTTTTCTTTTTTTCTTTTTTTTTCCTGTATTTTTCTGAAGCCGGAAACGGGGAGAGACAGACAGACTCCCGCATGCTCCTGACTGGGATCCACCTGGCACGCCCACCAGGGGGCGACATTCTGCCCACTAGGGGATGGTGCTCTGCCCCTCCGGGGCTTCGCTCTGTTGCGACCAGAGCCACTCTAGCGCCTGGGGCAGAGGCCAAGGAGCCATCCCCAGCTCCTGGGCCATCTTTGCTCCAATGGAGCCTCTGCTGTGGTAGGGGAAGAGAGAGACAGAGAGGAAGGAGAGGAGGAGGGGTGGAGAAGCAGATGGGCGCTTCTCCTGTGTGCCCTGGCCAGGAATCGAACCTGGGACTTCTGCATGCCAGGCCAACGCTCTACCACTGAGCCAACCGGCCAGGGCCTCTTGTTCTTTTCTTATCAAATTCATACCCTTTGGTCAAACATGGAGAGTGATTTGAAAAACACAGGACACAGAATTCTTGCTTTGAGAATGTGTGGTTTTCTCTGTATTTTAAAAGTATGATAAAATGCTGTATATCAATTTTACATATAGAAAAATACTTTTAATCCATTAGAAATATTGATGTGTAAAAGAACACTATCAAACAAGATGAGGAAATAATCTTGTTTTAATTTAAATAGACACCTATAAATTTCACAGTTTTTAAAAATTTTACTGGACTATCAAGTATTGGGGTATTTTAGCCCAACACTCAAGAAACAAGTTGTGCCTGACCAGGCAGTGACGCAATGGATAGAGCGTCAGACTGGGATGTGGAGGACCCAGGTTCGAGACCCCGAGGTCGCCAGCTTGAGCATGGGCTCATCTGGTTTGGGCAAGGCTCACCAGCTAGAGCCCAAGGTCACTGGCTCGAGCAAGGGATCACTCAGTCTTCTTTAGCCCCCCAGTCAAGGTGCATATGAGAAAGCAATCAATGAATAACTAAGGAACCACAATGAAGAATTGATGTTTCTCATCTCTATCCCTTCCTGTCTGTCTGTCCCTATCTAACCCTCTCTCTGACTCTCTCTCTGTCTCTGCCAAAAAAAGAAAGAAACAAGTTGTGTGCACCCTTGCCTATTATATACACTGATTTAAAATGTTGAATATGAACTACATTTTATTATTAATTCTCATTTTGGGAATCACATTTCTCATTTTTACTTTATTTTGGTTTTCCAAACATCAGTTCTCTCTTATATTAAGGATGGGTTTTATTGACATATCTTTCTAGTTCTCAGCCTGACCAGTCCTTCATATGGTCTTACACTCAGCCTTTATTCTGGTAAAGGATAAATCATAATACCCATCTGTCCTTGACTTTTGAATTCCAGAGATTAAATATTAAACAATATTAAATAATGTTTTTCAGTTCATGAAATGTCTGGCCAGCTGAGTAGTCAAGTCTGTGCAGAAGTTGATTTCTAGGTCAGAAACATTTAAACTCTGAAGTTATTAACTAGAATCAATTTATATAGATCTTGCTTCATTGTTCCCTCAGTGTTAGGAAAGAAAGATGAAACAGTGGGGGACTGTGTGATTTGTCCAAATTAATAGATAGAATTCATTTGATGAATATAATTTGACTTTAAACACCAGCTTCCTCAAACGAGGAACAATTTGTAGAAGACAAAGGAAGTTTATGCAAATCCTGGGGTGCCTTCTGTTTGATGTTAGCCTTTCTCTAAATTTCATGCAAAACTGAGAAAACTTATCTCTATGCAATTCTGAGTCTGGACTTGGCTCCGAGAAAGATGTTTCACTCTGAAAGTAGGAGCTTAAGTGAGCATCAACATGAAATTCAGAGTCCCTCATTAATATGCAGGTGAGGAAAGCCAGGCGGGGAGCTGTGTAACCACAGCCAGCGCTGTGTTTCTCACTAGCACAGAAGGCCAAGTACATATTTATTTTTATCCCTGCCATGTTTGCTTTCTCTTTTAGTAAAATCTGGGTTAGGCACCATTTGGTAAAGAAAGAAGAATCTTTGCCTTTTCACCTTCAACAACTCTGCAATAATAACTTTAAATGGATTTATTTTTTATTTTTATTTTTGGCTTTAAGGAGACTGTTTTTCATCAGACCCCTTATGTGTGGCTCTGATATTCCAAATGATCCCAAAAGCATGAAAGCAAAGTGTTCTCTTTACCTCTCTAAATTGTGGGGTGCTGAGCCAGGGTTCAGTGGGAAGGTTTGCGTGCTGTGTGAGCATCTGGGCTGCAGGGGGTGCCACCTATTTCCACAGGAACAGTTTAATTATACTAACGAGAATGAGTGTGTTCAGTTCAGGAAGAGTTTCGGTTGTAAACAAATGAAAACTTGTGTAGGATACCCTGACCTCAGTTTATAGAGAAGTCCATGGTGGATACTGAAGACTTCACTCGCTTAGATGTAAGAGGATAGATACATTAGTTAAAGGAGCTGTGCCACGTGACCCTTTGGCTTTGGGTCTCAGTTAAGAGCAGCTCTGTGACTGCTGTTTAAGAAATACTTATTCATAGATTGAATTGTTATTAATGGGGATAATATTTGTCTTATTATATCAAGTTTTATCTTAAATATCACCCATTCTTTGGCACTTCCTCTACCACTCTGTTCTGAGCACCCTTTTGCCCCACTATTCTGACCTGTGAGCACCTCCATCCTTGCACTTGTAACTCAGCTTGTGAGTCTGCATCCTACTTGATGGGCTGGCTCATACAATCGGGAAAATGACAGACGCATAGATCTAAATGCTCTTGGCAGAAAGAACATGAAAGGCTGACAATGAAATGGGATAAAAGCCTATGATGAATGAACACTCTAGGAAGTCTCCAGTGGTGTGTCTTTATTGCAGTCCAGTGCATTTCTGCAGTTTATTGAGAAGTTATTTTTTATGTGATAACTTGTGTTGCTGTCATCATTCAACTGACTCTTCAAATCCCATTTCCACGTTTTCTCGTTCAAGGAATTTATATAGTCACCACCCAGAAGTGTTCTTCTTGCCAAATATGCCCTGAAGAATTCTTTTATCTTATTCTTAGCAAAGGATAAAGAGTCCCTTTGGGATTTCTTGCTAGCATCAAGATCTATAAATTAATTTGATGGTCCCTGGAAGAGGTATTCATTGAAGTGATATTCATTGTTATCTCTAATAAGCATCCTATGTGTTGTCATAATGGAAAACCAAGGCAAGGTTTCTGGGCTTCAGGTGCTCTCCACCCAGTCAATTTCTGCAGTTTAATTTCTGTGAAGTAAATCTGCAGTTCACATCCCTCACCCTAGACTGACTTGTACGGTTGAAAAAGAACGAGAGAAAATTGATCATTTAATGCAATTCATATTAATGGAATTCTCATCAATCATTTTATTAAAATGTTTTTACTTATGACATCCCTTTTTTTAGAGGCTGGACTTGTGGACCACTGCTCAATTACATAACTAGCTTGGTAACTTCAGAGCAACAAAGAAAAGCACTTCAGAAGAAAGAGTGGAGGCACTCAGACTGAGATTCTAATCTTAGCCCCACCAGGTTATTTGAGGGGCCTTAATATTCCTCTCCACAAAATGAGGATACTGATAGAATCTACCTAAGGGAGTTTATGGGAGTAATAGGACCAGATAAAGTGTTTGAAATTGGATGAAATACAAAACAATGAGCTATCATAGGAGCATCACATTATTATTTTAAAGGTATGTGAGGAGACATGAGAGAGACTGAATTTGCTGGAGAGTACATCATGACTGGGTATTAGACAGGGAACATTATGTTGCTTTAACATAAGACCCCATGTGTCAGTGGCTCGGTGGATTCCAGAGTTTACATGCTGTTCACATATACCTCCTCAACACGTGTCCCACATCAGCAAGCTCTACTTCGTGTCGCCATTATCAAAGCCTCTCCTGTTACCATCATTCAGCTTATGAGAAGGACAAAAGCATATGGAACTGCATGTGTGGGGGTTGAGATCTAGCATGGAAATGCCTCTGTCACCTCCACCCCAGTTACATTGAGCGAAAAGCAACCACAAATGAGAAAGCAATCAGTGAACAACAAAGGTGCTGCAACGAAAAACTAATGATTGATGCTTCTCATCTCTTCATTTTTTTTTTTTTTTGTATTTTTCTGAAGCTAGAAATGGGGGAGAGACAGTCAGACAGACTCCCACATCCACCCGACTGGGATCCACCTGGCACGCCCACCAGGGGGCGACGCTCTGGCCCTTCGGGGTGTCGCTCTGTTGTGACCAGAGCCACTCTAGCGCCTGGGGCAGAGGCCAAGGAGCCATCCCCAGTGCCCGGGCCATCTTTGCTCCAATGGAACTTCTGCTGCGGGAGGGGAAGAGAGAGACAGAGAGGAAGGAGAGGAGGAGGGGTGGAGAAGCAGATGGGCGCTTCTCCTGTGTGCCCTGGCTGGGAATCGAACCCGGGTCCCCCGCACGCCAGGCCGACGCTCTACCACTGAGCCAACCGGCCAGGGCAATGCTTCTCATCTCTTTTCGTTCCTGTCTGTCCCTGTCTATCCCTCTCTCTGTCTCTGAAATAAATAAATAAATAAATAAATAAATAAATAAATAAATAAATAAATATTAAAAAAAAAAGAAAAGAAAAGCAACCACAAAGCTCTTCCCATGGAAGGGCTCACAGTGGGCACCCATGTGCTGGTGTTGGGAGAAACAGGTCCCCTCTTAACCCTAACCCTGTGTGTTCTTTTGGCCTAAGAGTTAGATTAATAGGAATAAATAACCAGATTTAATTATACATGTGCATGGGGGGACTCCATAAGAGTAGGGGACTTGAAAACAAATCAGCCAGTGGAGGCTTGGATGTCATCTTGAGCTAAGAGAAGGGAGAGTAGTGGCTTGGGACTTGGAAGGAAAAGAAAGCAACCTACATGGAGGTAGAAAAGCAGACGTTTGGTAAACACATGTTTTCTGGGACGTTTACAGTGGACACAGAAAATGACCAAGGGCCTCGCTGGGATCTTCCCTGTCACACCTAGTTCATATTAAACTATAGTTATCTATGATTCTCCTCCCTGGATCAGGTCTCCATCTAAATCCTTTTAGACAGGGAGGAGGTCACAGTTTCTTTCTGAGCCTTATTGTTTCTTAAAAATAATCAATATCCCAAAGAGGCATATTTTAGGGTGGCAAACTCAGCCCCCTTCTCAACACCACAAATTTGCTTCCATGGAAGAAAAAGAAAACAGATTTTTCTTGATCTGCTGGTATTATGTACCATGGGAGATTGTTAGAGTGCCCACAGGTCTACGGAAATTGCCTTCTTTTAGAGTTTACGAGTCGAGCCTAGCTGTGGTTTATAGTTCTGTGGTTTGCCTTTAATTAAGTGAGAGTGTGGGAATAAACCATTTACAGGAGCACTTTCAGTTCTTGGTATATCGACTTTTAGTAAAATACCACCTTGATTAAATATTTTTCCCAATTGAAATATCACCCACAAAAATAGAGTATGGACTCTATGTATTTTTTCTTTTTTATTAATTTTAATGGGGTGACTGTAAGGTATTTTTCCCCACCGAAAAGGAAGGAAGAGGGCTAGGAGCCACCAAGTATGGAATAATAAAAAGGCTTTATTGAGTACAGAGCGCGCATCCCGCCCAGCAAGGTTCCCTGGCCCTGAGGTAAGATGGAGGCCAGGGAAGTTGCAAAGATTAAACTGCGTGGGAGATATTTAAAGGGTCCCTCTAGGGAAGTGGAGCTAACATGATGTGGTGAAATCCCACTGGCTGGCAGACGATCGCTTTTTTCCAAAGGTTCCTGTGAAGCCTCCTTTGGCGCGCTTGGTTGTGGGTGGTCCTAGCCAAAGTTCCCGGGTCTGAGTTTCCCACATGACCATCCTCCATTATTCACAGACCTTACATTCTGACCTTTTGTGTTAAATAGAAAAGGGGCGCCGTTTATTTGTCTGACTACTTCCTGCTGATTAGGGGCATTGTGGGGAGGGGGGAGATCAGAAGGTGGTGGCTTTGAGGGGTGTCAGGAGGAACATCTGTTTGGCCCTGAGTTGAGAAACTTCATGGATACGGTACTGTAAGGATTTAAAAAAAAGAGGAGTAATAGGGGGATTTGCAGGGTCCAGCCTTTTGGTGAGCTGGAGATGGATGGAGTCCAGTGGTTCCAACTGCCAGTGGTCCTGTAAGGAGGCAAGCTTGAGGCAAAACTGCATGTCAGGAGTGGCGTAAAAAGTGGAAAGGTAGGGGTCCCTCTGTTCCCATAACTGAGACCTGTGAGGGAATTAGAGGTCCAGAGTGTGATGGCAAAACAGAGAAGGCAGCCCCCGTGTCCACAGAAATGAGATGGACTTACCCACTCATTGCAGCATACCCTGGGTTCTCCGAGTCCAGGCCGTATCCTAGAAGTTCGAGTGATGCACCCACCTGGCTGGATTGGCCTTCCCATTTGGGTGGCTTGTCCTCCACATAGAGGCGCTGAGGAAAAACCTGTTGCCCAAAAGGGCAATCACTCTGCCAGTGACTGGGCTGCTTGCAGTCAGGGCAGGGCTCAGTGGGCAGCTGCGGGCAGGGGCCCTGCCGGGACCAATGGTCCTGCTTGCCACACTTAAAACAAGCTGCTGGTGGCTCTGCTGTTCTCAGGGTTGCCACAATAGTTGGGGTTTGGAGCATTACCTTCTGCTGCATGTGGGCCTGGCGAATAGCTTTGGCTTGTTTCTACTAGTTGGGACCATTAAAAACTTAAAATGTCGTGTTCACAGGTTCCGGATAGGGGTTTGGGGGTTTGGGAATAAGAGGAGGAGGACTCATGTGGAGTACGGCACCCAGATCCCACAGGAAATGCTGGAGCCAAAGGCAAGACAGGGCCAGAACTTCCTGCAAGAAAACTGGGGTTGGACGTCCTGAAAACCGGTGTAAGAGCCAATGCCAGGCTGAGAATGGCCTGACGGAGGAAGGACTTAAGAACACAGTGAAGGGAGGGTCCCCTGGCCAGCAGGGGAGGAGAAAGAGATGGTAGTAGTGAATAAGAAACAGATTTTTGCGAAGGGAGGGGAGGAGGCTCTCAGAGGGAAGAGACCTGAGCACAAAAGAGGTCCGCAGAGGGACCAGAGAAAAGTCCCTAGAGAGGGGCGCCCCTGGGGGTCAGACAGGAGGGAGAGAGAGTTGGGAGTCCATGGAGAAGGAAAGATCAGGAGTGGAGGTTTTAGGTGAGGTTTCTCTGGCCAGAAAAAGGAACAGGCAGCACAGAGATTAGGGACGGGTGTGCGAATAATTAGAAGCCGTGTATATAAGAGATCTCCAATCAGTTCCCAGCTTTTTTGGCGATAGTTAAATTGGTGATAGTGTTAAAACCGAAAGTCCCTTCAGGAGGCTAATTCAGTGGGTTCTATGGCCTGGCCACAGTGGAGAAGAAGAACAGTTTCTTCTTCTTTAGGGAGGGAGATTCCTGTGCCCCCACAGCCGCCCTCAGTCCTCGGAGTGGTCAGTATTGAGTATTAGCATCCTAAAAACTCAAGGTCTGGCCACGGACGGAAAAGGTAAAGTGGATATGCTTGGGGACAAGCACACGCACTTGGACGGAGAGATTTCCCTGACGTAGCTACAGTTTTGGACAGGGAGTCTCGGAGGAAAGAACTGAGAGGAAGGCGGAGGCAGGGGACTTACCGCACCGTGCGCCAAAGTAGATGGAAGGTCGGAGATCCTGGTTCTTTCTCCTGGTTCTTTCTTGGAGGGGATGAGAAAGAGGAGCGGTCCTTGCAGACTTCTAACTCCTTCCGGGTTTTCGGCACCAAAATGTAAGGTATTTTTCCCCACCAAGAAGGAAGGAGCAGGTCTCGAAGCCACCAAGTGTGGAATAGCAAACGGCTTTATTGAGTACAGAGCACGCATCCCGCCCAGCAAGGTTCCCTGGCCCCGAGGTAAGATGGAGGCCAGGGAAGTTGCAAAGATTAAACTGCATGGGAGATATTTCAAGGGTCCCTCTAGGGAAGTAGAGCTAACATGATGTGGTGAAATCCCATTGGCTGGCAGACGATCGCTTTTTTCCAAAGGTTCCTGTGAAGCCTCCTTTGGCGCGCTTGGTTGTGGGTGGTCCTAGCCAAAGTTCGCGGGTCTGAGTTTCCCACATGACCATCCCCTATTATCCACCAACCTTTAGTGACATTGATTAATTAGGGTACATAGGTTCAGAGAAAACATCTACAGGTTATTTTGACATTTGATTATGTTGCATACCCATCACCCAAAGTCAGACTGTCCTCAGTCACCTTCTATTTGGTTTTCTTTGTGCCCGTCCCCACCCTCCACCCCACCTCCTATCCTCTGTTCCCATTCCCCTGGTACCCACAACACTCTTGTCCATGTCCCTGAGTCTGATTTTTGTGTTCTACCTATGTATGGAATCATACAGTTCTTGTTTTTTTCTGATTTACTTATTTCACTCAGTATAATTTATCAAGATCCATCCATGTTTTGTAAATGATCCAATGTCATCATTTCTTATGGCTGAGTAGTATTCCATAGTATATATGTACCACATCTTCTTTCTCCAGTCATCTATTGAAAGGCTTTTTGGTTGTTTCCATGTCTTGGCCACCATGAACAATGCTACAATGAAAATAGGGCTGCATGTGTCTTTACATACCAGTGTTTTTGAGTTTAGGGATATATATACCCAGTAGAGGGGTTGCTGGGTCATATGGTAGTTCTATTTTTAATTTTTTGAGGAACCACCATACTTTCTTCCATAATGGTTGTACTACTTTACATTCCCACCAACAGTGGATTAGGGTTCCTTTTTCTCCACAGCCTCTCCAACATTTGTTATTAGCTGTCTTGTTGATAATAGCTAATCTAACAGGTATGAGGTGCTATCTCATTGTAGGGTTTTTTTTTTGTTGTTGTTGTTAGTTTGTTTGTTTTTTGTACAGAGACGGAGAGTCAGAGAGAGGGATAGATAGGGACCAACAGACAGGAATGGAGAGAGATGGGAAGCATCAATCATTAGTTTTTCATTGTGACACCTTAGTTGTTCATTGATTACTTTCTCATATATACCTTGACCGGGGGGCTACAGCAGACCAGTAACCCCTTGCTTGAGCCAGCAACCTTGAGTCCAAGCTAGTGAACTTTTGCTCAAACCAGATGAGCCCACACTCAAGCTGGAGACCTCGGGGTCTCGAACCTGGGACCTCCGCATCCCAGTCTGATGCTCTATCCACTGCGTCACCTCCTGGTCAGGCCTCATTGTAGTTATGATTTGTATTTCTCTAATAACTAATGAAGATGAGCATCTTTTTATATATCTGTTGGCCATTTGTATTTCTTCCTGGGAGAAGTGTCTGTTCATGTCCTCTTCCCATTTTCTTATTGGATTATTTGCTTGTTTATTGTTGAGTTTTATGAGTTTTTTGTATATTTTGGATATTAGGCCCTTATCTGAGCTGTTGTTTGAAAATATCATCTCCCATTTAGTTGGCTTTCTGTTTGTTTTGTTGTCAGTTTCTCTTGCTGAGCAAAAACTTCTTAGTCTGATGTAGTCCCATTCATTTATTTTTGCCTTCACTTCCCTTGCCTTTGGAGTCAAATTCATAAAGTGCTCTTTATGACCAAGCTCCATGAGTTTAGTACCTATGTTTTCTTCTATGTAATTTATTGTTTCAGGTCTTATATTTAGGTCTTTGATGCATTTTGAATTAATTTTAATACAAGGGAGCAAACTGTAGTCGAGTTCCATTCTTTTGCATGTGGCTTTCCAATTTTCCCAGCACCACTTATTGAAGAGGATTTCTTTTCTCCATTGTATGTTGTTGACCCTTTTATCAAAGATTATTTAACCATATATATGTAGTTTTACTTCTGGGCTCTCTGTTCTGCCCTATTGGTCTCAGTGTCTCTTTTTCTGCCAATACCATGCTGTTTTGGTTGTCATGGCTCTATAATATAATTCGAAGTCAGGTATTGTGATGCCCCCAGCTTCATTTTTTTCCTTAGGATTACTTTGGCTATTTGGGGATTTTTGTAGTTCCATATAAACCTGATGATTTTTTGTTTCATTTCTTTAAAAAATGACATTGGAGCCTGAACTATGGTGGCGCAGTGGATAAAGCGTCGACCTAGAAATGCTGAGGTCGCTGGTTTGAAACCCTGGGCTTGCCTGGTCAAGGCACATATGGGAGTTGATGCTCCCAGCTCCTCCCCCCTTCTCTCTCTCTGTCTCTCTCTCCCTCTCTCTCCTCTCTAAAAATAAATTAATTAATTTAAAAAATGACATTGGAATTTTGATGAGAATTGCATTAAATTTGTATATCACTTTGGGTAATATAATCATGTTGACTATATTTATTCTTCCTATCCAAGAACAAGGACTATTTTCCATTTCACTGTGTCTTTTCTGATTTCCCTTAACAATGCTTTGTAGTTTTCATTATATAGTTCCTTTACATTCTTTGTTATGTTTATTCCTAGATATTTTTTGTTGTTGTTTTTTTTGCAACCATAAAGGATATTATCATCCCAGAATCACAAGGATGGTTCAACATACATAAAATGGTTAATGTAATACACCATATCAACAAAACAAAAACCATATGATCCTATCAATAGATGCAGAAAAGGCATTCAATAAAATACATCATTTTATATTTAAAACACTCAACAAAATGGGTATAGAAGGGAAATATCTCAATATAATAAAGGCCATTTATGATAAACCATCAGCTAACATCATATTTAATGGCATAAAACTGAGGACTTTTCCCCTGAAAACAGGAACAAGACAAGGCTGCCCACTTTCTCTACTCTTATTCAACATAGTGCTGGAAGTTCTAGCCAGAGCAATCAGACAAGAGAAAAAAATAAAAGGCATTCATATTGTGAAAGAAGAAGTAAAAATTTCACTTTTTGCAGATGATATGATCCTATACATCGAAAACCCCAAAAGCACCACAAAAAGACTATTAGAAACAATAAACCAATACAGTAAGGTCGCAGGATACAAAATTAATATATAGAAGTCTATTGCGTTCCTATGTGCTAACAATGAAATATCAGAAAACGAACTAAAATAAATAATCCCCTTCATGTTTTTCATTTTTAAATGTGAATAACATTAAGGGAAGTTATCACAAACTTATGCATTCAAATATTTTTTTAAAAAACAAATAAAATAGTTTAACTGTGACAGTTTTCCTAAACTGGTATTCTAAATAAGAAAACTCTAAATTCCTGTGATTCTCTATTACATGTTTTAAATATACCTTTTAAATATTTTTCAGTAGGCTTCAGCTGTTGTGGGATTTGCATCAGAAACAAAGGGAAAAAAAAAGAATTAATATTAGGGTTAGGATTAGCCTCTTCATATCTTCATAAAGAGAATATAAAGTTTATTATATATGTATATTTATATATTTTTATATATAGTGAATTCTATCAAATATTTAAGGAAGAAATACCAATCCTATAGAAAGTCTTTCAGAAAATACAGGAAGAGAAAACACTTCCAAGTTATTTTATGAAGCTAGAATTATCCTGATACCAATGCCAGACAAAGACATTACAAGAAAAATATGCAATCTATCAGGCAAAATCATGCATGAACATAGAAGCAAAAATCCTAAACAAATATTAGAAAGTCAAATCAGTAAAGAAAAAAGTATATATAATTATATATAACTTATACATATTTATAAACATATAAATAGATATGTAATTAGCATTTACATATAAGGAAAAAGTGATGCCTTTTAAAATTTGTCTTTTGGGCAGCACAGCTGGAATAACTACTTTGATAAACTGCCTAAAACTGCAAAGATATAAACTACTGTGTATAAGATTAGAATAATTTATGTTCTTTCTGAAATCTACTAGAGTGAACATATGAACCTCCCCTGGGGATATCAGTGCTTAGAATGCCTTCAGGTAAAAAATATAAAATTTTATTATAGTTTCCTATCTCTCTTACTTGCCTCAGGATCTATAGGAATGCCTACTAAATGCAGATATAGATATAGGTGGAAACTTGGACATAGACATAGATTAGATATAGATATAGATATAGATATAGATATAGATTAGCTATATATATACTTTTTTAATGTTTGTTTCTTTTTATTTAAGGGGTTTTATTTATTCAATTTAGAGAGAAGTGAAAGAGAGATAGGGAGGGAGGAGCAGGAAGCATCAACTCCCATATGTGCCTTGACTGGGCAAGCCCAGGGTTTTGAACCGGCGACCTCAGTGTTCCAGGCTGACACTTTATCAACTGTGCCACCACAGGTGAGGTATATATACACTTAAAATTGAGACCCCCAAGTAGGTACAGATACGGTATAGTTGATAGATGGTAAATCCTATTTTGTTGAATGAATGAAGGATTGTAGAAGTCTGAGCATCAGAGGCCCCAGCTGACTCCTGGATTATATAAGCAACATGCAAATTGGGAAGATGTCAGTTTTTACATGACCATGGTTATTAAAGTCAACAAAGGATATTTTCTAAAAGAATTTTTCAAGAGATATTTTTGACAGAATATGAAAAGTGACTCAATAGAAGTAGACTGTTTCTTCTGTTGACTTTTTAAACATAAGTCATGTATGACAGATCTGTTCTTATTTGATTCTGGGCATCTTGTATGGTTGGTAGCAGCTTTGCTGTGTTCATTTATTTACTCATTTTATTTTTTTTAATATTTAGGTATGCCACACTCTGTGCTTAGCACTGTGATTACATTGACAAACAAGGGGGACAAGCCAGGACACCTCTCCCTAAACAACCTATAGTTTAGAGGCAAATTCAGAAACACCAGCCTATTTGGAATGTGCAGAACATATACTGATAGCTTCCAAGGAAATGCCTGCCAACTGCAGTGGTTGGTGCAGAGGAGATGTGTGTGAGAACCACAATTACAAGCTATAAACATCATGTTCCATGTGTGCAAAATGTTTAGAACCTACGTATTTCCTGCATATTGATTCAGCATTTCTTGACCAGGATGACCTGTGCTGGCCTCATTCTAACCTGTGTGTTTTGTTGGATGGCGGTAAGGGTGACTGTTTGCTGCAGACTGCTCAGCATGACACAGTGTATAAAGGGGCTCTTAGTTGGGAGCAGTAGCTCCCTCCAGGAGGCATTGGAAAACATGTTGGAACATTTCCAGTTCTCACAATAACTGTGGACACTGAGCAGAGGCTGAGATTCCTCAATGCCTTATAGTACATGGGACAACTCAGAACAGTTCACAAGATAGCACAGGCAGTACACAGGACAGCTCAGGACAGTTACATGAGACAGTTTAGGACAGTGCAGGAGTGTTTTCCCCAGAATGTCCTGGCTCCCTGTTAAGTGCATTAGAGAGAGATTATTCTTTCCATTTTGTGTTCTGAAGATCCTGCTTCAGAGTCTTTCCTGGATTAAGCACAGAAAAAGGAAATCCATCCACATGCTGGAGCACAGGACAGAAAGAACCAGAATCTGTGAAGACGAATGTTATGTCCTTAGGAAAGCTGTGATCCTAGGACAGACCCAGCTAGGGTACAGTGAAAAGAAGAAACTTCAAATCCATGGATCCTAGGCTAATCCTCATGGCTGATAAAGGAAGAAGGAGGAAGGAGGGTATTCTTTTATACTCTGTCTGATTGTATAAAGAAAATGCTCAATTATCAGGTTAAGACCATGAATGAATTTCAAATGTTCAGACCCAAAGCTGTCCTATCCTATCTTAAAAAGATTATGGATTGGATTAAGGGACTTTCCTGTTCCCATGGAAATTTACAGGAAGTTCCCTACTTTACTGAGGATGAACTCTCTTTCATTTTAATGAGATTTATCCTTTCTTTGTTCTCTTAAAACTGAATCCAAAGCATGTCCTTATCAATGCTTTCATAATCAGGTTAAATATTCCAGATGACTCTATAACCCTATTTTTTAAAGGAAATTTGTTGGAAGCCACTGGGTAGGCTGTGCTCCACAGTCTGAAAGGCTTGGCTTGCCTCAGGTATGTCAGGTGGCCTCCAGGCTGGATTCTGCAAACCACTGTGTTTTATTTCAGTAACACAATAAAAGCTACTTATGAGGAAGTGCTTTATCTGTGAAGCTCAAATATGTAGGACATTGTAAACCCAACCAACAAATTTCCTGATGTCTATGCCAAAAACGGAAAACTTTCAGGCTCTCCTGGGAATCAATTTACTCTCAATTTACACACAGTTCTAAGAAGCTGGGTCATCGGGTCTCTAGCTTGCAACTGGTGGAAAACCGCACAACCCGAGCAGTGTCGAGTTGAGGAGGGCACTTGGAGCAGGAGACTGCTAGCAAGGAAATGGAGGAGGAAAGGGACCAAGAAGTTATCAAAGCCTGACCAGGTCGTGGCACAATGGATAGAGTGTCGGACTGGGATGCAGAGGACTCAGGTTCAAGACACTGAGGTCACCAGCTTGAGCGCAGGCTCTTCTGATTTGAGCAAAAGCTCACCAGCTTGGACCCAAGGTCACTGGCTGGAGCAAGGGGGTATTCGGTCTGCTGAAGGCCTACGGTCAAGGCACATTTGAGGAAAGCAATCAGTGAACAACTAAGGTGTCACAATGAAAAACTAATGATTGATGCTTCTCATCTCTCCGTTCCTGTCTGTCTGTCCCTGTCTATCCCTCTCTCTGACTCTCTCTCTGTCTCTGTAAAAAAACAAAACAAAACAAAAAAAGAAGTTACCAAAGCTTGATTGGAAAACAATTAAGGAACTCCAAAACCAGCCTCGTGAGTGTTAACATCCATAGGAAGTTATATTCAGGAGAGCCGCTCTGTGACAAAGCTCTGGAAGGGCAGCTGGTTCCCCACTACCGAGAGAAGTTTATAGCATGTTTTACAAGATTCTTCTCAAATTTATAATTTTTAAAGTTGTGTTACTTTTTTTTTTTTTGTATTTTTCTGAAGTTGAAAACCGTGAGGCAGTCAGACAGACTCCCGCATGCGCCCAACAGAGATCCACCCGGCACGCCCACCAGGGGGCGATGCTCTGCCCATCTGGGGCATTGCTCTGTTGCAACCAGAGCCATTCTAGCACCTGAGGCAGAGGCCACAGAGCCATCCCCAGTGCCTGGGCCATCTTTTGCTTCAATGGAGCCCTGGCTGCAGGAGGGGAAGAGAGAGACAGAGAGGAAGGAGAGGGGGAGGGGTGGCGAAGCAGATGGGCGCCTCTCCTGTGTGCCCTGGCCAGGAATCGAACCCGGGACTCCTGCACGCCAGGCCAACACTCTACTACTGAGCCAACCGCCAGGGCCTAAAGTTGTGTTACTTTAGCTAGAAAGTTGAGTTAAGCTATAGTTGCATGGGGAAAAAAAACACCTTTATTTAAAATATCTTAATTCTTTTTTTTTTTTTTTTTTTTACAATGACATAGAGTAAGTCAGAGAGAGGGATAGATAGGGACAGACAGGAACGAAGAGAGATGAGAAGCATCAATCATTAGTTTTTCGGTGTGACACCTTAATTGTTCATTGATTGCTTTCTCATATGTGCCTTGACCATGGGGCCACAGCAGACCGAGTAACCCCTTGCTCAAGCTAGCGACCTTGGGTTCAAGCTGGTGAGCTTTTGCTCAAACCAGATGAGCCCGGGCTCAAGCTGGCGACCTGAGGGTCTTGAATCTGGATCCTCCGCATCCCAGTCTGATGCTCTTTCCACTGTGCCACTGACTGGTCAGGCAAAATATCTTAATTCTTAATAAAACTGGATCCATCAGACAGATGTATGTGAAAGTTCAAACTATTAAAAGCTGAAAACAGAAAATTCTGCATTTCCTTATGCCCCTGGAAGGAGTGTGTCTTTCTGGCCCACAAACTTCTTGCTAATGTCTGTAGTTCACTTGATTTGCTGGTACACATTTGGGTCCATAATGAATTGATCTCATACTATTGTGCATAGTCAGACATAGATTGTAACTTCCTAACACTCATTAAAGTGGAGACATTGTCTTCATTGTCTTCTCTTCCTTGGGCTCCAGTATGGATAAAGTACATTGAGGAATTAGACTGAAATCAAATGCTACCAAAATAGAAAATAGCTGTTAAATAATAAGCAAGTCTTAGATATTAGATTACCTTTATCTCTTTGTTAATAGTTACATTAATATAATTGCATTTTATATTTTCAGAGTAGGCTACTTCCCATGAATTTGTTGATAGTGTAAAATGCATTGCTCTAAAATGTTTGTATATACTGAGACAATCTTATTCTAATACACAATGTCTAATAAGAAAGAAAAATACAATAGTTACTGAAATAATAATAAGAAATGGGGGTGAACTGAATGCTATGTGTATAAAACATGGTAGGAAAGAAGGGCTGCTCTGTTTCCTGTGTGAAGTTTTGAGTTCTTTTAGTTGTAGGGGAATTTGATGCCCTGAAAGGGCAGCCCTGGGAAACTGTTGTTACCCATTGCTGCCTCTCTGTTTCACCTGAATTTTTCACATACCATATTTTCCCATGTGTAAGACACTCCCATGTATAAGATGCACCTTAATTTGGGGGCCCAAAATTTGAAAAAAAAATGTAGAATGATACCTCAGTTTTCGTCAATACTCTGTCCTAAAACAATTGGTGAAATCCAAAACTGACAAAAACCAAGGCAATTATTTCCATATGAATCAATGTAAATCCAATGAATTCATTCTAAACAATCCAAAATACATACCAAAAAAACACATTTTATAGAGAATAAATGTAGTGTTTAATACTAAAAACAATAATAAATTAATATAAAATGAATATAAAAGACTAATGTAAAAAATAAAGGAACATTTAACATGGCATTTACCTTTCTGAAGACTCTTCCTGGTGTATGGAAGACGGCAAGGAAGGGCGAGAGGCACAGATATTGTATACGCAGTAATCACATGTAATTGTAGTATTAGCACTTGCAATCAGTAAAAAAAAGCAGAAAAACACTGGAAAGCAATGGAATTGTTGGGCTAGACTCACGGTGTGATGCTCACACAAGAAACAATGCCACACTGAGCAGGAGAATGTGTGGCTTGCCCTTTGTTTTTGCAAAATTAGCAGCGAGGTCACGTGGGCATGCCTACAAAATCCGAGGCAGGCGATGAAATCAGAGGCACCCGACAAATACCGAGACAAATTTTTCACGGAAAAAATTAACGAAAACTGAAACCAACAATAACCAAAGTCAACAAAAACCGAGGTATTACTGTATTACATAAAGTTATTGAACTCAAGTTTTGTTCATCATAAAATTTATACAACTCCTCATTACTGTCAAAACTCCCATCCATAAGCTTCTCCTCATCTGTGTCTGATGACGAATCACTGTCTTCATATATTGTCTTGACCTCAGTTCCATTTATGGCATTTGAAATGCTACAACCACTGTATAAGACACACTCAGTTTTTAGACCACAAATTTTTCGAAAACAGTATGTCTTATACATGGGGAAATATGTTAATATTTCTGCCCGCTTACTATCCAGGGGAACATTATTTAGACTGTTTCTATTTTGTTAATGGGGAAATTCTGAGATGTAGATTGTCATTTGCATTTTTAAGAATTAGACAAATGACTTGTAATCATTAAAGAGTTCTATAATTATTCATAGTTTATTTAATGGAATCTAAAATTGAACAAGTGCCTTGCCATAGCCTTGTTTTCCTCGTTTGACAGTAAAATATGATCTTTCTTTCACACAACAATGTGTTAAGGACTTTGAGAATTTCATAACAAGCTGCTAAAAAGGTTTTTTGGCTCCAAAATAAATATTGTTGCAATTTTGATGTATTTCCCTTATCCGTATTTCAAATTTATATTTATCCCAAACTTCATGTACAATTGTTGTTAATTCGAGGAGTGAGATACTGAAAGGTCAGTTGTTCACATTTCTCATCTTATGTTGTCTAATTAATGAGTGTTCACTACATCTTCTCTGTTAGTATCTACAACTACTTTTAAATAACTATAAGGAAGACATCCTTAGTAAGTAGATGTGAAAGTATTTTTTTTTTGTACTCGCCAGTGACTATATAAGGTAGAAGTTCAATACAAGCAATCCATTTAGTTTTTTGCTTTTCTTACTTTAAAGCTCAGTAAACATTTGGTAAGCAAATGTTGAATGTTAATGCATTCTATTTGCCTATCTCATGAAATAGACAAAAGGAAGCAGGTAACTTGCTAAAATCAATAGCAATTTAAGCACTTAATCCTGGTGTTATGAAGATGTTTAAATGCAACTCACTCTTCCTGAGAGACTCTAGGTCAGAGGCAATCAGTCAACCAGAAACATTTTTTTTGTTTTGTTTTTTGTTATTCTGAAGTTGGAAATGGGAAGGCAGTCAGACAGACTCCCGCATGCGCCCCACCGGGATCCACCCGGCATGCCCACCAGGGGGCGATGCTCTGCCCATCTGGGGCGTTGTTCTGTTGCAACCAGAGCCATTCTAGCACCTGAGGCAGAGGCCAAGGAGCCATCCTCAGTGCCCAGGCCAACTTTGCTCCAATGGAGCCTTGGCTGTGGGAGGGGAAGAGAGAGCCAGAGAGGAAGGAGAGGGGGAAGGGTGGAGAAGCAGATGGGTGCTTCTCCTGTGTGCCCTGGCTGGGAATCAAACCCAGGTCTCCTGAACGCCAGGCCGATGCTTTACCACTGAGCCAACCAGCCAGGGCCCAACCAGAAACATTTTATGTGTTGTTAAGAAATCCAAACTATACTGACTGGTGGTAGCACAGTGAATAGAGCGTTGACCTGGGATGCTGAGGTACTACATTCAAAACCCTGAAATCACTGGCTTGAGTACAGGCTCATCCAGCTTGAGTGCGAGCTCATCAGCTTGAGCGTGAAATTGCTGGCTTCAGTGTGGGATCAAAGACATGACTCCATGGTTGCTGTCTTGAGCTCAAAAATTGTTGGCTTGAGCCCAAGGTCACTGCCTTGAACTAAAGGTTTCTGGCTTGTGCAAGATGTCACTGACTCATCTGGAGACTCCCAGTGAAGGTACATATGAAAAGCAATCAGTGAACTAACATGACACAACGATGAGTTGATACTTCTCATCTCTCTTCCTTCCTGTCTGTCTCTCTCTCTCTCTCAAAAAAAAGAAAGGAAATAAACCTAAATTAACTTGTAGAATTAAATAATGCCCAGCATTACCCAACAAGATAATTCTAGATCTTAGCTGTTTGTTTCTTGGTCTATAACACTGAGTATCTTACCCCACTCTCCTGGACGGAACATAGATGCCTGAAACTGCCCAGTCTCACTGGCTGCTAGAATCTAAAATAATAGACTTCTGAGGAATCTTTCCTTTTGCCTATTAACAGTATATATTTAGGCTCTTACTAATCACAAAAATATCCAAATATGAATATAAAACTTCTGTAAATTATGTAGATTTTTACATAGTGTTGTTGTTTGTTTTGTTTTTTTATAGAGTATCAAATATCCAGATTTAAGAACCCCATTGAAGGTAAATGGTAGGGGAAGTTTACCTTGACCTAATACAGTACTGTCCAAGGATTATAGCTCTTGACACTTGAAATAGATGTCTCAAAATAGTAATTAGGAAAGAGCCTTTATATCTTGTATTTTATTTTATTTTATTTTACTATTTTTAATAAATATCTTTATTTTTCAATTACAGATTACATTCATATTAATCTGTATTAGTTTCAGATGTACAGCATAGTGGATAGAAAATCATGTTCTGTACAGAGGGGTCTCTTCCCCACAATATTTCAAGCCACCTCTCCTCTGATAACTGAGTCCTAAGTGGTAGATGGAAGACAGACTCTGTTCTCGTATGTGTTCCCTGAGGCAGGTAGCTCCTTGCCTGCCACAGAGTAACCTTTGTAACCAGTATTGCGGCTTCTGGAGTGGTCGCTTCTCCTCTCCCATCAAACAAGATAATGTGATGATTGCAATGAGATTGCAGGAGCTGCAGTGCATTCACATGAAAATGGTGGGCAAGTACTTATTGCAGTATGAATATATAAATGATCTCATATTTGTTTATTTTTAGGGGTTGTCTTCATGCTTCACAATTTTGGAGATAACTGAAATTATTATTAAATTCCTGAATTGTTTTTTCTTTTTATTGGCTTGTCTATTAAAAGTAGTTCTGAATATAATTGATTCAAAGAAACAAATTTTTTATAGTTTTATGATTTTTTATTAGGAAAACTCTTAATTTGCTGATGCTCTTATTTTCTTGGTAAATTATTGCAGTTATTGATGAATTTCAGAAGTAGACACCTTTTTTTTATAAATATTCATGCAGTAAAGCTTGCATTGGAGGAATGTGATTCTTAATTCTCATGCCCCTTGGCTACTTAAAACCTACTGCCTGGAAACTGAAAAAATCTCTTCTAGAAAGTCAGTGAATCAGCTCAGCGGTGGAAATTGTCTCATCATCAGGTATTTGACGCTCACATGTATAGGTTGTTCCATTGTTGGCACTGGAATTCATTAAATGGCTCCACACCCAAATCATAAAAGCCACAGTAGAGGGACAGCCAGCACTAGAACATTTTCTTCCAAACTCAGTATTCAGTTTAAGAGGCTTATCCAGCATGGCTGTTGTCTTTAGCAAAGAGAAAACTCATATTTTGAAATATGTGCATATACAGCTTGGGCTGAATTTTAACTAATAGAAACATGTTACTTTGGAACACACCCTTTAATATATTACAGGTTTAATTTTACCTTGGATTTTGCTTTCTATTAATTTGTAACAGAAAAAGTGAGGATGGATGTAAATACCATTTACACTCTAAATAAGAAAGCACACACAAAAGAAATAACAGGCTTTTTGGTATGTCCAATAAGTCTTGGACATGTGACCACAAAACATAAGCCGTTTTTATCATTCAAGAGAAAATGACACTGATATGTCTTTTTAGGTGTCTAATTTTGTTTTTTTAGTCTCTACATAAAAATAGCCTTAAATTTGTTTTGAAATAAACCGTAAAATTAAAAGACTTTAAAATGGAAAAATGGTGTAGTCATGCCACATTTTGCCCATTTACACAGACAGGAAGTAACCAAGGGAGTGAGTGTAGGCCCTTTGCCCTTCTCCTAGGACAAAGTTTTGAGGATTAAGAAATCAAGTCACTGTTTTTGAAAAGCATCTCAATAGGTGTAGTTGAATCATTTATAATCAGCTTCTAAGATGTGTCTTTTAATATCTATTGATATATTTATATTTCATACTTATATTTAAAATAATAATATATAGTCTATACAATAAATGATATAACCTATCATTATCCCTGGCTGGATAGCTTGGTTAGTTAGAGCATCGTCCTGAAGCAGAGGTTGCCGGTTTGATCCCAAGTCAGGGCAGGTGCAGGAACAGATCTATGTAACCATCTCTTTCTCTCTCCCTTCCTCTCTGGCTAAAATAATCAATAAATTTAAAAATTTTTTAAACATAATTATATTTATAATTTCTTTCAGTTTTGCCTCATCAGTCATTTCTCCAGCCTGTATTCCAAACAAGGTTTCTAAAATATTGTGCATCATCTCATCCCAATAAAGTTTTTTCACTGAGAGCTCCACTCTGTTTGGGGAAAGGAAAGTTTCTTTATTGTAGCTGGGAAGACAAGGGGCCCTTGGACCTGCCGCTGAACTGTTTCCTCTCCGCACCTGCCCTGTTTTCCATGGACTGCCCCACACACTGTCACGTCCTGTCTGCTCCCTGGGTTCACGGTGCCTCTTCCTACCTCCACACCTTTTCCTCCATGAGCCCCTTGGTCCCTCCAAGCACCTCCTCTGCATTCTGTCATTCTGTCAGTGAGATAGTAGCTCTTCCCTGATTTCAGGGATCCCAGTGCGCTCAGTCTCTCCCCAGAATGCGCTGTCACGGTACCTGCACTTGTCTACGTAATTGTGCTATTCTCTGGGTGCTTGTAAGACTTCGGATTCATCGCTGATTTTAAGCAATTTGATTAGGATGTTCTTTGATGTAGTTTTCTTCATGTTTCTTCTCCATGGAATTTGTTGAGACTCCTCCCATCCCAGGACTGCTAACTTTCTTCACCTGGGTCCCAGGGATTCCCAAAGCACTCGGTAACTCAGGGGAGTCCTGGGCTCTGTGTGGGGGTCCCTCCTGGAACAACAGCAGGAAACAGGGACAGTCAGAGGGCTACTTCCTTTGTTTGTCTTCTCATGGAGATCCCTGCCTGCACTGCCAGTTGTCCAATGTCACCATTGTTGCATAGATTTTGTCTCATTTTGTGGTTAAGGCAGGAGAGTAAATTCAGTTCCTGTCACTCCATTGTGACCAGAAACAGAAATCTAACTTACCCTTTTCATTTCCTTAAATCCTAGATTAACTATCACATCCCTAAGAAAGTTTGTGAGTCCCATTTCTCCCCAGGGGAACTGATTATGACCTCATCAACAGTTTTCTGTTTTTACTCCCTGTACCATTAAAGCACCTCTGCCCTATTTTTGTACTATCTTCAAGGTTTGTAAACCTTTTTGTACTATCTTCAAGGTTTACAAGTTCTCTCTCAATAAACTATGCTTCTGAGAGTAGAATCCATGGCATAACCATTTTTTAAATCACTCATTGCACATAACAAAATGTGTGGTATATCCCATGTGTAATAAAGATCAATTGAATCAATTAATGAAGTATTGCAAAGATTTTTTCTTTTTTTTTAAGTGAAAGGAGGGAAGATAGAGAGATAGACTCCCACATGCATCCCAACTGGGATCTACCCAGCAACACCTGTCTGGAGTTGATGATCTGCCCATCTGGGGTTGTGTTATCAACCAATCTATTTTTATCACCTGAGGCGGAGGCTCAGTGAGCCATCCTCAGTGCCTGGGGCCTACGTGCTCGAACCAATGGAGCCATGGCTGCAGGAAGGAAGGAGAGAAAGAGAGAAGGGGAGAGAGAGCAGTGGAGAAGCAGATGATCGCCTCTCCTGTGTGACCTGACAGGACATTGAACCCGGGACCTCCACATGCCAGGTCAATGCTCTACTGCTGAGCCAACCAGCCATGGCCACAAAAGCTGTTATAATATGTTAATACTAATTCATATGTACAAATTTGAGCCAGTGTTTATCAATGCAAATAAATAACTTTTCCACTATTTGCATTTGCTTTGCTTTGCCCCTTTAGTCTTTCTGCAATTTCACCAGTGACAGAAATGAAGGAATAATAAGCAAGCTCATTAAATTTGTAAATGAAGCCAAAATCCAAAGGGAATCATAACCTCAAAATATGAGATTAAAGCTAATTATATCCTTGGCAAGTGTGAAGAATGATAACAAATAAAGTATGTAAAATTAAAGGAGATTAAGGTGTTAAATTTTAGAAAGAAACTAAGCTGCATGTCCTGATAGAAATGGTTGGAACCAAGTAAGATTGTAGGAGTCAAAGTGAATCACAAGTTGAAAATGCATCAGAAATGAAAATACCTGTTGTTATAAGATGCTATCTAAGAATGGCAGAGATCATTATTTTTTTCTAGTCAAAATTATAAGACCCTTATAAAATTCTGTGGCATTTTTGAGGTCTATTTTATTTTAAGAGCATTAACAAATACAGTGTTTTAAGAAGAGCTATTTAAATGGTACAAATGGAGCCCATGGAGAAACCTATTGCCTTTTTTCCTTTTGCTTTTGTACTTTTCTGCAAAAAAAGGCAGTAGAAAATTAGCATGTTGTGCCTGACCAGGCAGTGGTGCAGTGGATAGATCGTTGAAGTGGGATGCAGAGGACCCAGGTTCGAAACCCCGAGGTCAACGACTTATCCCAAGGTCAACAACTTGAGCACAGGTTCATCTGCTTTGAGCAAGGCTCACCAACTTGAGCCCAAGGGTGCTGGCTTGAGCAAGGGGTCACTTGGTCTTCTGTAGCCCCCCGTCAAAGCAGGAATGAGAAAGCAATCAATGAACAACTGAGGTGCCGCAACAAAGAATTGATATTTCTCATCTCTCTCCATTCTCATCTGTCTATCCCTATCCCTCTCTGTGTCTCTGTCACATACACACAAAGACAAGAACGTGTTGTAACAAAGCAAACATGCAAGCAAACAAAAACAAATACTGCCTTTACCTGAAGCAAAAGCAGTTGACTTAGAGTTGGGAGTCAGTCAGTGGAACACAGTACTAACTACCTTCGAAGTTACCAAAAGAATGCCTAACATTTCCATAGCTCTTTGGGCTTTTCAGTTTATCATGAATATATAACATCATTTAAATCTCATAGCTATTCTGTGAGCCATTATTGCCATTTTAGAGATGATAAATTTGAGTGTCTCAAGAGACACAAATTCTGTTTCAAGTCAGGTAACTAATGAGCAATATGGTATATAGACAAATAGAGAGGTCTCTGCAATGCTCTTTAACAAGTACTCATCTCAAATGTCTGGATAGATGGGGAGTGCCCAGAAAGAGAATTCCTTCAACATTCGGGGGGAAAAAAAGTTAGTTATTTTCTGCGTTCTTGTACTAGGCATAGAAAAGACACACAACCTAAGACCTTTGTCCTCAGTGAGCATTTATCTCATTGAGTCTATGGGAAGAGGTGGCCACAGATGTTCTAGGCTGATTCTGCTGCCATCCCTTCCCCCTGTTGCACAGGAGGTAGTGATTGATTTACCATGCAAATAGTGTTCATTTATGTTGTTTTGTTTTACTCTTTGAGAATGATAATAATAGCGCACTTTGAGGTGTATGTTGAAAAGTTGAGCAAAAGAGGCCAAAAGTGATGCAGAGTGAGAAGAATTATCCTTTGCATGTGGAGGATGGTCCTCTTCTGTTAGTGTGAAGGGAAGAAAGGAAAGAATTAGCACAGCAGCTAGTGATAGGTGGATGCTAAGTCAGTTGTCACAAACGTTGCTTTCTCACAATTCCACGGAGTAGACCAGCTGCTCAGATGTGTGTTGGGCGCAAGACTTAGGCATGGGGAGGGTGGTGATGTGGAAGGGGGATTTCAATCCAGAGGGGTTTCAGGAGCAGCTGTGGAAGCCCACCTCTCTGACTCTTGTGTCCTATTGTGTGCACATGAAGTTTTCACAACAGGAAAGAGTTTTGTTAGCTTCTGAATGTCCACCTCTGGCATACTGGGTTGATAAATTAGGCTACACTATCTCAATTAGAATACTTTTGGTAAAAAAGAGGCTATTTTCTAGCTGTTTCTCATTAGATTCCTCTCTTAGCTTGGCAGGTTCTAAACAGGTAAAGACATATTCCACAGCTCTGGCCAGGTAGTTCAGTTGGTTAGAGCACCCTCCCAGTATGACAAAATTGTGGTTCAATCCCCAGTCATGGCACATATAAGAATCAACCAATTAATATATAAATCAATGGAACAACAGATCAATGTTTCTCTCTTTCTCAAATTAATATATAAACTTTTTTTTCAATCTAAAAAAAAAGACATTCTACATGGTTGTCTTGTCCAATGAGCCTGCAGTAGCCTTTTTTTTTTTTTTTTTTTGGATAGTAAGTGTGATCATGTGAAGGAACTTTGACAGTTAACTGGTTACCACTGAAGAGAAGTTACACGACTCTAGAAGTTCTTCTCTGCCATTCCCCATACTCGACAACTCTGAATATTTCAAAAAAAGAAATCCCTAGTCCCATTTTGGTTTTTTTTTTAATAAATTTTTATTAATGGTAATGGGATGACATTAATAAATCAGGGTACGTATATTCAAAGAAAACATGTCTAGGTTATTTTGTCATTAAATTATGTTGCATACCCCTCGCCCAAGGTCAGATTGTCCTCCGCCACCCTCTATCTAGTTCTCTGTGCCCCTCCCCCTCCCCCTAACTCTCTCCCTCCCTCCCTCCCATGTCCTCCCTCCCCCCATCCCTGGTAACCACCACACTCTTGTCCATGTTTCTTAGTCTCGTTTTTATGTTCCACCAATGTATGGAATCATGTAGTTCTTGTTTTTTTTTCTGATTTACTTATTTCACTCCTTATAATGTTATCAAGATCCCACCATTTTGCTGTAAATGATCTGATGTCATCATTTCTTATGTCTGAGTAGTATTCCATAGTGTATATGTGTCACATCTTCTTTATCCAGTCTTCTATTGAAGGGCTTTTTGGTTGTTTCCATGTCTTGGCCACTGTGAACAGTGCTGCAATGAACATGGGGCTACATGTGTCTTCACGTATCAATGTTTCTGAGGTTTTGGGGTATATACCCAGTAGAGGGATTGCTGGGTCATAAGGTAGTTCTATTTGCAGTTTTTTGAGGAACCACCATACTTTCCTCCATAATGGTTGTACTACTTTACAGTCCCACCAACAGGGAATGAGGGTTCCTTTTTCTCCACAGCCTCTCCAACATTTGCTATTACCCGTCTTGTTGATAATAGCTAATCTAACAGGGGTGAGGTGGTATCTCATTGTAGTTTTGATTTGAATTTCTCTAATAACTAATGAAGCTGAGCATCTTTTCATATATCTGTTGGCCATTTGTATCTCTTCCTGGGAGAAGTGTCTGTTCATGTCCTCTTCCCATTTTTTTATTGGATTGTTTGTTTGTTTGTTGTTGAGTTTTATGAGTTCTTTGTAAATTTTGGATATTAGGCCCTTATCTGAGCTGTTGTTTGAAAATATCATTTCCCATTTAGTTGGCTGTCTGTTTATTTTGATATCAGTTTCTCTTGCTGAGCAAAAACTTTTTATTCTGATGTAGTCCCATTCATTTATCTTTGTCTTCACTTCTCTTGCCATTGGAGTCAAGTTCATAAAATGTTCTTTAAAACCCAGGTCCATGATTTTAGTACCTATGTCTTCTTCTATGTACTTTATTGTTTCAGGTCTTATATTTAGGTCTTTGATCCATTTTGAATTAATTTTAGTACACGGGGACAGGCTGTAGTCGAGTTTCATTCTTTTGCATGTGGCTTTCCAGTTTTCCGAACACCATTTGTTGAAGAGGCTTTCTTTTCTCCATTGTGTGTTGTTGGCCCCTTTATCAAAGATTATTTGACCATATATATGTGGTTTTATTTCTGGGCTTTCTATTCTGTTCCATTGGTCTGAGTGTCTATTTTTCTGCCAATACCATGCTGTTTTGATTATCGTGGCCCTATAATATAGTTTAAAGTCAGGTATTGTAATGCCCCCAGCTTCATTCTTTTTCCTTAGGATTGTTTTGGCTATTCAGGGTTTCTTATAGTTCCATATAAATCTGATGATTTTTTGTTCCATTTCTTTAAAAAATCTCATAGGAATTTTGATGGGAATTGCATTAAATTTGTATATTGCTTTGGGTAATATGGCCATTTTGATTATATTTATTCTTCCTATCCAAGAACAAGGAATATTTTTCCATCTCATTGTATCTTTCTCGATTTCCCTTAACAATGCTTTGTAATTTTGATTATATAGGTCCTTTACATTCTTTGTTATGTTTATTCCTAGGTATTTTATTTTTTTTGTTGCAATCGTGAAGGGGATTATTTTTTTGAGTTCGTTTTCTAATATTTCATTGTTGGCATATAGAAAGGCTATGGACTTTTGTATGTTAATTTTGTATCCTGCGACCTTACTGTATTGGTTTATTGTTTCTAATAATCTTTTTGTGGAGTCCTTCGGGTTTTTGATGTATAGGATCATATCATCAGCAAAAAGTGATACCTTTACTTCTTCTTTTCCAATATGGATGCCTTTTATTTCTTTGTCTTGTCTGATTGCTCTGGCCAGAACTAGCACCACGTTAAATAAGAGTGGAGAGAGTGGACAACCCTGTCTTGTTCCTGATTTAAGGTAGAAAGTCCTCAGTTTTATGCCATTTAATATGATGTTGGCTGATGGTTTATCATATATGGCCTTTATCATGTTGAGATATTTTCCTTCTATACCCATTTTGTTGAGAGTCTTAAACATAAAATTGTGTTGTATTTTTTCAAAGGCCTTTTCTGCATCTATTGATGAGATCATGTGGTTTTTGTTCTTTGTTTTGTTGATATGGTGTATTACATTAACCGTTTTGCGTATGTTGAACCATCCTTGAGATTCTGGGATGAATCCCACTTGATCATGATGTATTAATTTTTAATATGTTGTTGTATTCGGTTTGCCAGTATTTTGTTTAGTATTTTAGCATCTGTATTCATTAGAGATATTGGTCTGTAGTTTTCTTTCTTTGTGCCATCCTTGCCAGGTTTTGGTATGAGGGTTATGTTGGCCTCATAAAATGTGTTTGGAAGTATTGCTTCTTCTTCAATTTTTTGGAAGACTTTGAGTAGAATAGGAACCAAGTCTTCTTTGAATGTTTGATAGAATTCACTAGTATAACCGTCTGGGCCTGGACTTTTATTTTTGGGGAGGTTTTTAATAGTTTTTTCTATTTCCTCCCTGCTGATTGGTTTGTTTAGGCTTTCTGCTTCTTCATGACTCAGTCTAGGAAGGTTGTATTGTTCTAGGAATTTATCCATTTCTTCTAGATTGTTGTATTTGGTGGCATATAATTTTTCATAGTATTCTACAATAATTTTTTGTATATCTATGATGTCTGTGGTGATCTCTCCTCTTTCATTTTGGATTTTATTTATTTGAGTCCTGTGCCTTTTTTCCTTGGTGAGTCTTGCCAAGGGTTTGTCAATTTTGTTGATCTTTTCAAAGAACCAGCTCCTTGTTTTATTGATTTTTCTATAGTTTTTCTGTTCTCTATTTCATTTATTTCTACTCTGATTTTTATTATCTCCTTTCTTGGGCTGGTTTTGGGTTGTCTTTGTTCTTCTTTTTCTAGTTCCTTAAGGTGTGAAGTTAAGTGATATACCTCGGCTCTCTCTTGTCTGTTCATATAGGCCTGAAGTGATATGAACTTTCCTCTTATTACTGCTTTTGCTGCATCCCAGAGATTCTGATATGTCGTATTTTCATTTTCATTTGTCTGTATATATCTTTTGATTTCTGCGCTTATTTCTTCTTTGACCCATTCATTTTTTAGAAGTATGTTGTTTAGTTTCCACATTTTTGTGGGTTTTTCCCCCTCTTTTTTGCAGTTGAATTCTAGTTTCAAGGCTTTATGATCAGAAAATATGCTTGGTACAATTTCAATTTTTCTAAATTTGCTGATATTGTCTTTGTGGCCCAACATATGGTCAATTCTTGAGAATGTTCCATGTACACTAGAGAAAAATATATACTCTGTCGCTTTGGGATGAAGTGTCCTGTAGATGTCTATCATATCCAGGTGTTCTAGTATTTCGTTTAAGGCCACTATATCTTTATTGATTCTCTGTTTGGATGACCGATCTAGAGCCGTCAGCGGTGTATTGAGGTCTCCAAGTATGATTGTATTTTTGTCAGTTTTTGTTTTAAGGTCAATAAGTAGCTGTCTTATATATTTTGGTGCTCCTTGGTTTGGTGCATATATATTAAGGATTGTTATGTCTTCTTGATTCAACTTCCCCTTAATCATTATGAAATGTCCATTTTTGTCTCTGAGTACTTTTTCTGTCTTGTAGTCAGCATTCTTAGATATGAGTATTGCTACACCTGCTTTATTTGGGGTGTTGTTTGCTTGGAGTATTGTTTTCCAGCCTTTCACTTTGAATTTGTTTTTATTCTTGTTGCTTAGATGTGTTTCTTGTAGGCAGCATATAGTTGGATTTTCTTTTTTAATCCATTCTGCTACTCTGTATCTTTTTATTGGTAAGTTTAATCCATTTACATTTAGTGTAATTATTGACACTTGTGGGTTTCCTACTGCCATTTTATAAATTGCTTTCTGTTAGTTTTGTATCTAGTTTGATTCTTCTCTTTTGTTTTTCTATCATTTGTTTTTGTTTGTTTGTGTTCCATACTTCTTTCCTCTGTTGCTACCTTTTTTAAGTCAAGTGTTTTTGTGGTGGTTTTTTTAAGGGTGGTTACCATTAAGTAATGAAAAGAGTACCTACCATATTCATTGTAGTACCCTATCTTATGAGTATTTCTGCACTTCATCATCCTTTGCTACTGTTAATCTCCATCCTCTCCCCCCTTTTTTTCCTTTGTTGTCACAGTTTAAGTTTGGTTTTATTGTGTGCTTGGTGGAGCTGTTACTTGTGGTGTTGTTTTCTTTTGTTCTTTGAATCTGGTTGGAAAACCCCCTTTAGTATTTCCTGGAGTGGGGGCTCTCTGTTGATAAATTCTCTCATCTTTTCTGTATTTGTGAATGTTTTTATATCTCCTTCATACTTGAAGGATAGCTTTGATGGGTATAGTATTCTTGGCTGAAAGTTCCTCTCTTTCAGGGCTTTAAATATTGGGGTCCACTCTCTTCTAGCTTGTAGAGTTTCTGCTGAGAAATCTGATGATAATCTAATAGGCCTTTTTTTATATGTTGTACTCTTCTTTTCCCTGGCTTCCTTGAGAATTTTTTCTTTGTTATTGGTTTGTGTCATCTTCATTATGATGTGCCTTGGAGTGGGTTTGTTGGGGTTAAGAAAACTTGGTGTTCTGTTTGCTTCTTGAATTTGAGGCTTTAGTTCTTTCCACAGGCTTGGGAAGTTCTCATCTATTATTTGTTTGAGTATATTCTCCATTCCATTTTCTTTCTCTTCTCCCTCTGATATACCTATTATTCTTATGTTATTCTTTCTGATGGAGTCAGACAATTCCTGTAGGGCTTTCTCATTTTTTATTATTTTTGAGTCTCTTTCTTCTTCTCTCTGTTGTGCCTCAAGTTGTTTGTCTTCTATTTCACTAATCCTATCTTCAATCTGGGCTGTTCTGTTACCTAAGCTTGTTACCTCGTTTTTCAGCTCGTGAATTGAGTTTTTCATTTCTGTTTGATTTGTTTTTATAGTTTCAATTTCCTTGGTAATATATTCTTTGTGATCATTGAGTTGTTTTCTGATCTCCCTATATTGCCTTTCTGTGTTTTCTTGTATATCTCTGAGTATTTTTAAGATTTCTATTTTAAATTCTCTGTCATTTAGCTCCAAGGCTTCCAATATGTTAAGTCTTTTCTCCATAGATTTTTCCACATCTATTTGTGTTACCTCTCTTTCTTTTGTATCCATAATATTCTATTTCCTCTTTCTTATTGGCATCTGAGGGTGGTCTTGTTGATAGAACTAATTAGAATTAATAAACAGTAAAAAGTAAAAAAAAAATGTAAAACACCCCACAAAAAAAAAAACAGTAATAATTTATTATTTCCCCCTTTTTCCTTTCTTCTCTTTCCCTCCTCTCCCCTCCTCAGGGAAATATCGTGTCTATAATGGAGGGCCTGATTTGGGGTGAAGAGTTCAAGGGGCAAAAAAAGGGAGTAGGGACCTACTAAATGCAAAAAAAAAAAAAAGGAAGAAAATCTTAGACAAGCATAAGATGATTTGCTTGTAAGTGATGGTCGACTAAGAGATATAATGAGAGGGATAAGAGGGCACCAGAAAAAAGGACGAAAAAAAAGAATAATAAAGAAAAAAAATAAAAATAATAAGTAAAAATCTGTTGTATTAAGTGGAGCGAAGACTAAATACAATGGAGACCTTGGGTTGTGAGGACCCAAAATACCACAAAAATAAACAAACAAACAAGAAAAAAACAAAAACAAAAGCGAAAAAGAAAAATAAAGCCAAAAAAAGCCTTGAGTCCCAAATTAACTAATTTATTCGCGGTTGAGGATTAAATGGGAGGAAAGTAAAACGAGAAAAGAAAAAACGAATAGAAAGGAAAAAATAAGAAAAAGAGAGAAAAGAAGGAAGAAAAAAAAGGAAGAGAAAAAACCAAAATAAAGCAAAACAAAAAAAAACAAAAGAGGAGAGAGTGAGAGTTAAGTGTTTTGGAGTATAACCTTAAAGGAGGGTGAGGATGAAGAAGAGAAATAAAATGTAACACTCATGGGTAGTGTAGTTCAAGAAAAGGGAAGCATAAGATGGGCAGAGAATAGAAGGACCGAGGTGGAGGAAAAATAAAGGCAATAAGATAGAAGGAACAAACAACAACAACAACAAAAAATTAGTGGAACAAGTTGTAAAGTCTGTGGATTTTTCTTGATTTTGAGAGGTTAACTTCTTCCTTTTTCTTTTCTCTCCCTCTTCCTGGTCGGTGACTCTGCACCCCAGGCTCTGCCCCTGTGTCACACTTAGGTAGGGATTTGCAGTTGATGGGATTCTATGGCAATGTCATATAATTGGCTTTAGTCTTGCTGGTAGTCAAGGCTTGTTGGCGTTTGCAGGGTCCAACGATGAGAGTTTGCTTTCCTGGAGTCTCTCTCCTAGTCCCCCCTTCCTGAATTAGCAGCCTGGTGATCCAGCTATAAGGCTGCAACTGCTTCTGCCTGGGGAGTAAGAGGCTCAAAGAGCTGGGAAATCCCCACTCTATCCCCACTCAGCGCAAGGCTTTGGGGAAGGCTCTGGCAGTCAGGGCCTCCAGTGTAATCAGGCGGGGGTGGGAGTCAATTGTTGTCAAGGTGACTGTTCAGCGCCTAGCATTCAGTTGGACCTCTCAACCCAGGCTTTCCACATTTTGTAGCCTGTTTTGGCTGGGAAGAAGAGGCACTAGTCTCTGCTTGCGACTAGTGTAGTATAGATCTTATTATCTGTCAAGTCCCTCTTGTTAGCGTTTATCCCTGAATATGGAGGCTCTATCAATCAGAAGTTGCCCCCGCCCCTTTAGCCAGAGGCACTAAAAAATATCACGCCTCTTGTCTTGGATCGCTGAACTGAGAGAGATCTTATCAATTAGAACCCGTGGGTGCGCAGATTTCATGGGTTAAGCTAATTTCAGTGATTGGGTCGCAGCTGTGCTCCCGAAGGTATTTCAGGCTGCCTGCGTGTGCCCCTCCCCCAACGCTTGATTGTTAGCTTGAATGGCTGGGTGAGGTGCCCCGCCCACGGAGAGAATCTCCCAAGTAGGGAAGACTGCCCTGGCGCCTCTCCCGCTTGCCCCGCTGCTGGCGGCTGGGGCACACCAGGCTCAGGATAATGGGGCACCCTGGGTGTGCGGGCCAGTAGGGCGCTCTGGGCACGTGGAATGCCCAGGGCACACGCGAATAGGGTGCTCCGGGCACTGGTGGCTGGCGACTCTCACTCACAGTGCGCAAGCCACTGGGAACGTTAGCGGTGCTCGCTCTGCAACCGGACTGGGCGCGCACTGGCGGCTGCTCGCCTGTCCCGAGTGTGGGCTGACTCACCACAGGCGCACTCCCTCCGCGCCTTGAATGAACGTCCCTGCGGTAGCTTCCTCCACACCCTCGTCTCTCAGATTCAAGTGATAACAGTCCTTTCGCTTTCAGTTTGTGTGGAACTCCGGAATGCTCCGAGGATAAATTTTTCTGTTTCTAGTTGATAAATTTGTTGTGATTTGGGGGACATCTGTCGGACGCGCTGCTCACGGCGCCATTTCCGGGACCTCTAGTCCCATTTTGAATACAGATTTAGAACAGTCAGAAATGAAAGGGACCTAGAGATTATCTTTTTATTCCCTCGTTTTATAGATGAGGAGACTGTCCCCATTAGAGTGTTCCCGAAGGTATGGGTGGTGCTCATTACCTTTCACTGAGGAAGTCAGCAAACTTCTTTACAGAGCTCTGTCTGGTCACAGAGCCTGGGATCTGGCTCTTTCTCCCTCCAGGAAAGGCAGATCCCATTGCTATTAGCCCCTGGACCTGATTAGCTGGCTAAATCCTCATCACTATGGCAACAAGTGCTGCTCAGGGTCAGGTCTGGTTAATGCTTTATTATTTTCTAGTTATGACATTTGTAATGCTAATTGTTTATAGCAACAGACAGTAGGAACCTATGCAGACTTCATTCTGACAGTCTGTGACATTTGACAGAAATAAACTGAAAACAGTTTTAGGTCAAAAGACCAGTAGTTGAATGTTTTTGATTCACTGATTTCAGATTGATCCTAAAAATTGACATATTTTCTTATAAAAAAGTCAGCTTTGTAAAGGAAAAGCTGAATTTCTGACTTTTATCTATTTTTATTTGATATAAGAATGATGATACATGTTAGAAATGTGATCTAGCAGTCAGTATATTCAGCATCATTTATATGACCAAACTGGGGGAAAAGCAATAAAACCTGGCAATGAAATAAACTTAATAACAAGAACAGGTATTTTCTAAACAAAAATAAATGCTAAAAATGGGAAAGATATGTAGGAAGAAATGGTATGTATGAATCTCTGAAAATCTGAGAGCCTAACATCAAATGGTGATTACCATAAGTGTATGCAGTGCCGTATAGAGAAGATAAAATGGAAAACAAGCTCAGCACACACATCACCGCGCATGCGCTCGCCCAGGCTTGCTGGAACCCAGCTGAAAATTGCAAGTCCTTTAAGCACAGTCAATAAGAAGAGACTACCAATACTGCACATAAAGTTTACAAAATTACTCACTTCAACTTTAGGATGCAATAAACTTTTACTGTCATCTTTGTTTTATTTCACATTGTGAAGCACCCACAGGAGCAGTGAGAAGTTCACATTCCCAGCCCTCCGTCTCAGCTCTATGTGATGGGCCAGGGGATAGGTAGAACCAAAGGGCAGATCACCCAGGCTTCTACTGGCAAAGACTCATGCCCACTTCTGGCCAGGTGAGGGGAATGGTCTCAACACAAGAAAGGCAGTCAAGCTTCCAAACTGGCTGAGCTCCTTTAAGAACAGGCAGATTCCTGCAGTTTAGAACCAAACTCCTAGAATGTGTAACGCAGATGCATTAGTAGGTTAGCAAAGGAATGGAATACAAACAACAACACACACAAACCCTGTGCTCTGGTACTGGCTTTGCCTCTAAAGCAGTTTATACCTTATCAAGACCCTAACCATCCCTGGACCTCAGAAATGACCTATTTAAATAAAGTATTTTGTCTCCTCTACCTCTATGGAAACACTATGCAATTTAAAGAGAGGTAATTGTGAAAAAAAACTTTCTAGGCATTTAAAATATACAATATGTGTGTGCATGTGTATATTATATATAGTATATAAGGATATTAGAAATTGAAACAAAATTCCTAGGACTTTATAAGCCCAAGAAAAAAAATTTTGGCCATTTAAGGTATGTGTGAGTACAAAATGCAAATGGAGTTCATAGATATATATTAAATACTAAGGCAAAAATAGAAAATGTAGGCAGAAAATTTTTACTTCCTAATCAAAAATAAAATGTTTTTGTTTAGTTTTACCTCTTTACCAAATAACTGACTTTTATATATTTTTCTTCCTGATTTAGTAGCTTAGGAAATGTCGGCTACATGCAACATGACAATGAGGCTGGTGTGAATATTTTATAAGCTGGATATTGTTTATACATGCCTAAGAAAAATTGACATTGAATCCCTAATTAAATATTAGGGTATTGGCCCTAGCCGGTTGGCTCAGTGGTAGAGCGTTGGCCTGGCGTGCGGAAGTCCCGAGTTCGATTCCCGGCCAGGGCACACAGGAGAGGCGCCCATCTGCTTCTCCACCCCTCCCCCCCCTCCTTCCTCTCTGTCTCTCTCTTTCCCTCCCGCAGCCGAGGCTCCATTGGAGCAAAAGATGGCCCGGGCGCTGGGGATGGCTCCTTGGCCTCTGCCCCAGGCGCTAGAGTGGCTCTGGTCGCGACAGAGTGAAGCCCCGATGGGCAGAGCATTGCCCCCTGGTGGGCGTGCTGGGTGGATCCCGGTTGGGCGCATGCGGGAGTCTGTCTGACTGTCTAAGCATTTCAAATATATAGGAGACTTAAATTCTGGTAGTCATTTGAAATAAATAACTGTAATGACATGTTATATAATATATAATGGGTGAAATAGATGCAGAAAATAAGAATCATAATATGGCCTGACCTGTGGTGGTGCAGTGCATAAAGCATAGACCTGGACCACTGAGTTTGCCAGTTCAAAACCCTGGGCTTGCCTGGTCAAGACACATATGGGAGTTGATGCTTCCTGCTCCTTCTCCCATCTATTTCTCTCTCTCTCCTCTTTAAAATGAATAAATAAAAATCTTTTAAAAAAACTTGATATAAAAGGAATCATATGAACTACTATAATGCCAGGTGACTTATGTATATTATTTCATCTTCACAATGACCAAGAAAAATACATTTTTTTAAATTCAGTGTGAGGAGGGGAGGCAGAGAGACAGACTCCTGCTTGTGCCCTCACTGGGATCCACCCAGCAAGCCCACTTAGGGGCAATGCTCTGCCCATCTGGGGCATTGCTTGGTTGCTCAGCAACTGAGCTCTTCTTAGTGCCTGAGATGGAGGCCATGGAGCTATCCTCAGCGCCTGGACCCAACTTGCTCCAATTGAGCCATGGCTGCAGGAGGGGAAGATAGAGAGAGAAGAGAGAAGGAAAGGGGTGGAGAAGCTGAGAGGCACTTCTCCTACCCAGGACATTCACATGCTGGACTGATGCTTTACCACTGAACCAACTGGCAAGGTCCTTTTTTATTTTTTATTCTTTTGTGAAATACATATTTTCTAGCAGCAGGATATAATTTATGATTCATCAAATCAGCTGGATCTGTCTGGCGCCAAAGCTGAAGCCCTGACCAGTACACTAGGTCTTGCCCAAGTATGTTCTGTGAACACTAGTATTATGTAAATCACCTTGAGTGTCTTTTAAAGTGCAAACTCTGGTATAGGAGGGTTAGGGGGCTGGGACTGTGTTTCTTCATTTTTAACAAGCTCCCAGGAGATATCAATGCTGCTAGTCCATGGGCCACATTTTGAGTAGCAGTGTTCTAAAGTACATGTCTGAGAGGACATCCATGGAAATGACTAAAACAGAAATGTATTCTGTTCAACATAAGAGAGAATGGGCTAAACAGGGCCAACTTGATCTTTTCATTGCAGATCTTGTCAGAGCCTTTAAATTTCTAATGTGCATTGCCACTTTCCTGAAGGAGAATAGCAACACATCTTCCATTTTTCAAATCTATTTGGCAGTAAAAACATTTTCTCATAAAGCATATCTCAATAATATGTTAGGGATTAAGTTCTGGCCAGATAGCTCTGTTGGTTGCAGCATCATCCTAGAGTGCAGAGGTTGCCGGTTTGATTCCCCTGTTAGGGCACATACAGGAGCAGCAGCTTGGTGTTCCTGTCACAATCCCTGCCTTTCTCAAAAAAAAAAAAAAAAAAGCTTAGCTTTGAAATCATTGCTCTCTATCACGTTGGTTGTTTGAAGGTAATACTTTTTCTGAGGAAACACTGATATAAAGACTTGACAGTAATTAGGATAGAGTAAAACTATATAACCTATATAACCATTATTGTGCCTGATGCATGTTACTGGAGTTAGAAAGGGATGGGGTGAAGAAGGGACACAATATTAATAGAGTAGGACTTGTGTCTTCAAGGAGAACTCAAGTTGATGAAAATAAACATAAAAAATTAACAGCAGGGAATGATTAAAAATGCAAGTTTAAAAAAAACATGCTAAAAGAGAGAGGGAGGAACTATTATTGACTGTTATTGCTAAAGCTTTTTAGTAGTTTAGATAGCTTCTTTTTTTTTTTCTTTCTTTATCTGATGTTTCCTGTATTGAAATCCTTAGACCAGGGGTCAAGAACCTTTTTGGCTGAGAGAGCCATGAACATCACATATTTTAAAATGTAATTCTGTGAGAGCCATACAACGACCCATGTACATTAGGCATTATCCATAAAAATTTGGTGTTGTCCCAGAGGACAGCTTTGATTGGTTCCAGCCACCCGCAACCATGAACATGAGCAGTAGGAAATGAATGGATTGTAATACAGGAGAATGTTTTATATTTTTAACATTATTTTTTTTATTAAAGATTTGTCTGCGAGCCAGATGCAGCCATCAAAAGAGCCACATCTGGCTCGCGAACCGTAGGTTCCTGACCCCTGCCTTAGACACTGGGGGGTTGCTTGTGGAGAGATGTAGATGCAGAGAACATTCTCCAGTGTTAAGCTTTTTCTGCATTTTCTGCATTTTAAGTTTCTGCCTTGCCTTACTGCTCCATGAGGGCCCAACCAGGAAACCAGATTTTAGAATATACCCTGAATGATTGTGTACATCTATGTTTGAATTTCTTCTGTAATTCAATTGCTTTCTGGGGGAAGTATTGGGGTCTGTGAGGCCCTGGCTCTTTTCTCTTAGCACAAGAAGAACCATGGCAATGACTTTCAGGGGACAGCTGTGTGTGGCCTCCTGTGCAGGTGGCACCTGGGCTGGCCTCACAGGGCTGTAATCAGTCCCGTCAGCACCAACCTAGGCATGATCTCAATGGGCTCAGGCAAAGATACCTCTGTTGTTATATACCACTAATTGCTGTCTATGGACTTCAATGTCAAGGTTGCTGGTTCTCATAGGCTGAGAGTCCTCTGGTCATCTTTGCTTTAAAATGTGAATATTAGCATCTTGTTCTTAGCCTTTTGGCTAAGATCATGTATAAAACATGAATTTCGGTGTGTTATGTGATACTGACCTATTTAGTAGGTGGAATGGTCGTGGTAGCACCATGTCCAAAAAGGATCACAACATTTTGTATCAGCTTTGCTGCTGTTGCCCCTCTCCTTCTAGATCATTCAATAAACCCATCACTTTTTCTTCTCAGGATTCACAATCATTTATTGGGGTTCCACCTATTTCTTTCAGGGCAACATAATTTTCTTTTGCTCAGATTCTATCAGGGGGTCTTCTTTCCTCTTAAATATTGCAAAAACAAAAAACAAGAAAACCACAAATGTAATAATATTATCTCATTTAAGTCCTTGTTTGATTATAGAGCAGTCTCCTTTAAGACTCACAAAAGCTCAATTTTATAAGGTGTCCCATGGAGCCTGGAAAGTATAGCTGACCAATAGCATTTTCAGATTTAGGAGCTTTTATTTCCACCAGGTGTTGTTGCTCTCAAACTCAGTGAGAGCACGTCTTGGGGACCTCAATCTGACCCAGCTCCGAAACCAGCAGAGGAGCCTGGACAGTGTCTGTGTTTATATATCTGCGATTGCATGGCCTGCTAATAACCTCAGCTTAATCAGGAATGCCTATAACATGGAAAATTTATTTCTTTGTGTAAAATGGTCATAAAGTGAAAGAAATCATTTTAGTAAAATGTAAAAAAAAAAAAAAAAGTATGTTTAACTTGTGATGTGAGGATATACCCAGGAAATAGGTGTCTTCTTCTGAAAATGATTCAGAAGGAACATAGGCGTCTGGATAAACATATCAGTAATCCTGCTGCTGAGCACCCAGGGATGTTTGCCTTTGGAGTGCCATGTGCTGCCCCTGGGCACAAGGGAGGGTTGGCAGTGGAATCGCTTCTCCGGGTGCCAGGGGAGGTCTCGCCACACCAGCCTTGCTGATAGAAAGAGTACATCAGTGTTCATAGTCGTAATTACTGCAAAGTGAAAGTACTCATGTGAGTTTTACATCCATTTGTCAGAAATCCATTTGGCATTCAAGTAAAATCTGCTTCCTGCAGTTCATGTTTCTGTGCTCACCCTTGCTTTTCTGTGGAGGAGTCACCCAACCATTTGACTTCAGAAGGATTTTAATCCCTTCCCTCCCACCTGGACTGGATCCGCTGAGGCTCTCTGTGTTTCCTCCTGACTGTCTCTGCAGACCGTCCCCACTTTGGACTTTTCTGTCTGTAGTCATGTGCCATGAAGAGCCTCCCAACTGGCCCGCTTGCCCTACAATGCACGACTCCAGACTGGACGCTGCCATCAGGATTCTCCCAAACAAGAAGAAAGGAAATGGAAAGTAATCTGTTAATACCGCAGATCCACTTCCAGAAAACTCTCTTATGGAAATACTCAGGGATAGAGATTTATTTTCAAAATGTTCACTATGGTTTTATTTAAGACAAAACAATTGGGTGACCTCTCTATCAATAGGGAAATGATGACATTTACTGTAGTGCGTAGATTATAGATTATAGAACAGAAGTCAGAAGATTTTTTTTTTCTGTAAAGGGCCAGATAGTAGCATTTTAGGTTTTGCACCTCTATAGTCTCTATCATGATTACTCAGCTCTGCTCTTATATCAAGAAAGTAGTCATAGCCTGACCAGGTGGTGGCACAGTGGATAGAACATTGGACTGGGATGCAAAGGACCCAGGTTTGAAACCCCAAGGTTGACAGCTTGAGCACAGGCTCATCTGGCTTGAGTGTGGGCCCCTGGCCTGAGCATGGGATCATGGACATGACCCCATGGTCACTGGCTTAAGCCTAAAGGTCACTGGTTTGAAGCCCAAGGTCACTGGCTTGAGCCCAAAGTCGCTGGCTTGAGCAAGTGGTCACTCACTCTTCTGTAGCCCTCAATCAAGGCATATATGAGAAAGCAATCAGTGAACAACTAAGGAGACTAAGGAGCCACAAAGAAGAACTAATGCTTCTCATCTCTTTCCCTTCCTGTCTGTCTGTCCCTATCTGTTCTTCTCTGTCTCTGTTTCTCTCTCTCTCTCTCTCTCTCTCTCTCTCTCACTCACACACACACACACACACACACACACACACACACACGAATAAAAAGTAGCTAAGCTGTATTGTAGATAAACCTGCACGTGCTTATGGGATAGGCTGTCCAGAATACACTACAGGTAAAACAACATACTGTACTTCGGATATATCCTGTAGTGGGACTCTGCCTTTCTTTTTGGTTATTTATTGAAGAGACAGGTACATACACGAATGCAGGAGATAGAGACAGATACAGAAAATTAGATAAATAAGATGACACAGTTTGTACAAGAAAAGAAAAAGCTCAGAGAACACCCACCAAATGGGGCAGGTATGAAGGCAACAAAATTTTCCATTTTTATATACTTTGCATTTTTATATGTTTCTGTACTGTTTAAACTTTTGCATTATTCTGTATTATATTTATATTATAGAAAAACATTAAAATCGAAATAATGAGCAATCTCCAAAACTCTGATGCTGTGTCGCCACTATTTAAAGGTCTTCAGTTGTTCTGTGTTGTGAACGCAAAGCAGGTTATAGAGCCCCTGAAGCTGGTCACAGTCTGCGCAGCCCAGCCTCCCACAACACATATGCTTGCTGATGACTCCCACTCTACAAACACTGCTTTCATGTGTCTGAATGGCTTTTCCCCTTACACATGTTCCACAGCCATTGCTCCATGTCCCCTTCTCTCTCCTCTCTCACATCTTTGCCATCCACAGGCAGAAATTGCTCCCAACACTTTATTTTAATGTATACCGGTTTCCATTTGTCATAGTCACGATTAAACTGAGTTTCTTCAGGCAAGTATTTTGTCTTGTCATTTCTGGATCCCCACACCCTGCTCAGAGCTTAGCACACAGTAAACATTTGTTACATCTATGTACTTAAAGACTTCCAGTTAAGGAAATATGTCGAGTAACATATTCATATGACGGGGAGATCTTTTCACCAAAATTTCAAATGTACAGGAAAGTCTATGTGATAAACTCACTCATATGGAAAAAGTTTGTAAACAGCCCAATTAGAAGAGGAATATTTATTAATCTTCTATAAGAGAAGAATGCCCATATGAGTATGTTTTCCTGCTTAATCTACTTAGGTATTTTCAGCATCATCTGGTAGCCAACACAAACAGAAGTCTTATGCATAGTATATCAAACAGCACCTGCTATTTGATGAGGTTGACTTTATAGCTATATTCATAGTGACTGTGTTCAGCTGCAAGTTATAGAATACACTGTCCTGTTCATGGCTTGGGCAGTCTAATGCTTGCTTGTTTCAGATATGCAGAAGTCTGGAGAAAAGTAGTAGTAACTGCTCAGTGCTGCCATTTCCATCTTCACCTTTACTGCTAAATGCTGCTCTCTGCAAAGTACCTATTTGAGTAACTCCAAGCCTTGTTTTTATATTTAATGCAGTCAGCTTTTTAAGAGGTACAGGACTATCTCTAAAAGTTTCAAGATTCTACCCAAATGGAAGAGTGTTTTGTTACTGTTTTGTTTTCAAACTTTACCCAAAAGAATTCTGCTGTAAAAAAAAAATACTTAAGAACACATACTATCTTTTTTGATGTCAATAGAGAAGTGTCCTGGGTCTCTTTAATCACTAGATTCAATTCAGCTCTAACTTGTACTTTTAGAACTTCCGAAACCTTAGCACAGAGCTGTGAATCCGCTTTCCTGGCCAGCTGGACACTATGGCAATGCTGTAGTATATTTGACCAAGATTCTGCTTTAGGCTTCTGGTGAAAGAAAGCTCAAAGTATTGTAAAAATAAATTGGGACAAACATGTGGCCTATTGCACCAGTCATTATAGAATCAGTGGACAATGGAGAAACAGACGATCAGAGGGAGGATTTGAGGAGAACCAGCTTGAGGTTTAGGGTTACTGCTGGTTTTAACACAGAGAGCAGGGAAGAAAACATTTTTAGTTCACTGAAGGCATGTTTATGCAAAAAGAGCTTTCTAGAAAGGATGGATTTAGCGATATTGATCTGCTGAATCATCTCAGTTCTCAGAAGCTTTGAACTTGCATAGACATTTGTGGACCTGTCATGTCCACATGTATTGTGATCAAGAAATCTGATGGGGTTTGTATTAGTTTCTTCATTTGTTTTCTCTGCATTGTCTTCTCTGTTGGAATGGGCATCAAATGATGATTTGGCCACTGTGGACATTTTCCTGTTACTTCCATAGCAGCATAGCTGTGGCTAAAACCACAGACCTGGGATCCAGATGCCTAGTTTGAGTCCTGGCTCTATCTGCTACTGACTTAGTGCCTTGGTTTTCTCATCTATAAAATGGGAATAATAATACTTTCTAATATAAAGATTTTAAGAATTAATAATTTGGCCCTGACCAGTTGGCTCAGTGGTAGAGCGTCAGTCCAGCATGTAGAAGTCCCAGGTTCAATTCCCGGCCAGGGCACACAGGAGAAGTGCCCATCTGCTTCTCTACCTTTCCTCTCTCCTTTCTCTCTGTCTCTCTCTTCCCCTCCA